>NC_061497.1:17861197-18196197 GCF_022539355.2 Hippoglossus stenolepis
TCCAAGATCAGATCCCAGAGGTGAAGTTTCACAAATAATTACATGCAAACACACTCCCAACCCCATACCTCTAAATCCTTTAAATAATGGTTTCACAGTTTCAGACAACCTGTAGAAGATAGTTCCAGAGGGTTAGCTTAGCATTTAGCTGTGACAGTGCACTGACCCTCTCCATCCACACTGTGGAGTCGCTCCTGCAGCTCACACATGGTTCCCCGCAGGTCACACACGGACTCCTCCAGCATTTCCCTGGAACGAAGAGACACACGAGGCTGACTCCACAGTTATCTAGTCAGTGCTGAAGACCTGAAGTCCCCTCAGACACTAACTCACCTCATCTCCTTCTCCTGCTCCAGCTCCTCCTGCAGACGCGTCGCATCGTATTTGCTGAACTCGCTGTCTGCAGCCATGTTTCTGTCTGAAAACACCGACGGCAAGTTTGTGCCTCGGGGGGTTTCCATGGAGACCGCTACTTCCGGCTGCTTTCAGGGCCGCGCCGGAAACAACGCAGCAAATTTGGCGGGAGGTTCAAATGTGGATTTAAAAATGTCTTAAAAATGGTTTGAAATAATAGAAATGACTCCTCACTTTTTAAAAGATCAGTTGATTTATATCGCAGGTGATTAATTACAATAGAGAAAGCAAACAGAAAGAAGGAAAAAGAAAAAAAAATAAATAAAGACAGACAGAAAGAAAGAAACCAGTATTTTACATATGTTTTGTGCAATACTATTAAACTAATTTGTCAGTTCAATCTCAATATCTGTAAAACAATTATTATATTGTATAAATGTTTGTTTTATACGTTTCCTTATGTTTGTGTTCTATGTTTGTTAATTACTTTTTTAATTGATGCTTCTTAGTTTAACTATTCGCTTTGCTGCTGAAATGCCGCAAATGTCCCCAGTTGTGGGATTAATAAAGAATTATTATTATTACTTATCTTGCTTTTTTCACCCCTCTCTAAAAAAAAACTTAGACATGCCATAAGCTATAACAAATAATGTCAAATAATCAGTTAAATGTTAAAGTTTTTTATATTCAACATTTGTGCATAATATCACAAGATTCATACAGATCTTAATATTAAAGAGGTCATATCAGGCTGTAGCTATAAATGAACTAGCAGACCTTTAGCCAGTGAACAGGTTGATGTAACGAACATACAGAAAATACTGTTGTCTAAGTTAAAAATCAAATTATTACAATACAAAACCTAAAGATATATAAATAACTTAAATAGCTTAAAGTAGATCTGGACTTTAATTTAGACTAATACCTGAGTTTGTTTTGAAATCCTTATCTAAAAAAAAAAAACATCTCTTCCAAAAACAAATGGCCTATATTTCCTTTTATAAATGTGCAAATGAGATAGTGACCCATCAATCAGACCTCGCACTTAAGCACATCCTGTGGAAATCTTATTTCTTCATCTCTTCCTCTTCCTCTTCTTTCTTCGGCGCCTCTTTCCCCTCAACTTCTGCTGTCTCTCCGTCTGGTTTTTTGACCATGGCCTTGGCCGTCTGCTTGCCTGCGCTCTTCAGGAAGGCTTTGATGCCCAGATTGTCAAAGTGGTACGCAGTCACACCGACATTGACCACCGACTGCAGAGCTTTGTCCGTGGCCTCACCTGCATCATTACCGTACCTTCACCACGGTTGATACGGTGGAGTTAGGGAAGAGTAGTTTGGTGTAAATAAATAACATGTGGAGGATGTGTATGGAATTGAAATTCTAGGCAAGTATGTGATGTTCATTCTGTTCAAGAAAAACACAGTCATAATTCGCTCTGTAGCAGTTTTATTAGTAACAAACCAAGAGAAAGTGTTTCAGATAGTGTGAACAGCATCACCACCCAACACCAGAAGACACTGCAGGTAACATGGAAAGACAAACAGCAGAGGATTCAGCTGTACAAAGTCAAAAAATAACTCAAAATACAAACACATACAATTTCTGTGTTAGCTGTTGCTTAAACTGGGATTATGTCCGATTTTGGGTTATTTTCTGACTTGATCTGAGAGTGAAAAGAGTGAAAAGGATTTGCCTTTACTCCCCCCCGTGCAGTCAGATGTGGCTGGACATGTTAAATAGACTCGCTAAGCCCCTAAATCTGAAAAGAAAAGGGTGTGAAAGCAGATCAGTTTCCCAGCGTACCAAGAGGAAAGCCACACAGTAGGAAACTGTAAAGACTGGTTTCTGTTCTAATGCTGTTTAAAACACACCAGAGAGAGTCAGAAACAAGCTCAACAATCATCCAATACGATTAAAACATGTCTATCTAAAGAGGCATGTGTTGGAAATGTCAGAACTTACTTGTAGGTCACTGTTGTGACGGTCTCGGCTGTAACGCTTTTGCCAACAAGCTTTGCTCCAGTCTCCAGACTAGACCAAACTGTAGATAAACCTAGTTTGGATATAAATGAGAAATTGTGCTCTTAAAAAAAGATTTTATCCACCATCTTTAATCAAACAGGATAAAACATTATTTCAACATTTAAAGACTGAGATGGTGAGATGAGAACAACATTTACATCTTTCAGTGTATGTAAGTGATCAAATAACTTTACACTTCCTGCAACTTCCTGTTCTACAGGTTTTTACCTTGAACGCTGGTGGCTGCCACTAACTTGGCTCCATCCAAATTTGAAGGCTTGCCATCTTTGCTCTTCATGGACTCTGGGACCAGCTTAGCACCATGTTTTTTAACGTGTGGCGCCACCTTCTCTGCCACATGTCCTGCCACTGTACTCACTCCATTAACTGTAAACACACATAATTATACAGGGAGAGGCATACACAGGGATATACAGCCAAAGAGAAAATTAAGCATTTATCGAGATTCACTTCAGCCAGGTGTTTGTATCTTTATCATCGTGTCCGTGCACTCAAACTGAAATCTAGTTCTTGTACAGTTGTTATGTTTTTTCTTGTAATGACTCAAGTCCTTACCCAAGAACTGGCTGACTCGAACAGCACCCCCAGTGGCCTGTTTAGCCACCTGCAGACCTTTGCTGACCCGGGGGCTGACCTCTGAGGGGGTGTCCTCAGGCGTGACGTGGTCACGGATCTTGGCCGCTCCTTTATGAATGGCCCGACCTGTGGCCTCTGCTCCTTTTACCAACTCTTGACTAAACCGCGACGCTCCTAAAAACAGATGTTTTACTTGTTAAATACACACTGGGAAGTGGTTGTGTTGTCAAACTATCTATTGCAGCAACATTTTCCTTGCTTGATGCATCAGTAAACACCACCCTCCAGTGGCCATTTTCTATACACAGCACACAGCCTGAACAAACCTGTCAGGATTCCTTGTGCCATCTTCTCACTCCATCCAGGAACTGGTCGTTTTTCCTTCTCCCCTGTCAGTCCTGTCTGGTGTTGCGAGGGACCGAGGGGGACTTTCATACTCAGGTTGACGACCTCTGACCCCTCTGGACCCTGTCAGGAAATGCAGTAACGCATGTGTTAAACAGCTGTTATAAAAGGAATCATCATATTTTGCATTCAAATGTGCCAACATTCCAATAACATGAAAACTGCTTTCTGCTTTTAAAATAGTTCCCACTTAAGCAGGAACTTTTCTGTACCTACAACTGTGTTCCTTGGGATAAAAGTGGCATAAACCTTTTTTATATAAAAACGGTAGGGCATGTAGTGTAACATCACAGAATGTGTTTTCACTTTCAACAGCACTGCATCATGGATATTTCCAAGATGTAAAAAATAGGTGACAATGAAATGGATAAGCGCAACAGTCAGGAAATATTATACACTAGAAGACACTCTCTTCAAACATAAAAAACACCCGAGACATTTTGTATGTGCTCCATCCACTCCCATTCCTTACATAAGCTCAGTACTGAGAGTAAAGCCTGACCTGGATCCTGAGTTCGGCGAGCTGTGATAGGATGTCCACAAACATATCTCTGTAGGCAGCGGGCAGTTCAGAGGACAGCACTATGCCCACGTAGGACCCGGGAGTATCTGCCAAGGAGTCAGGGAACATGAAGATCCCGGAGTTGGCCAACAGCACCGGTGTTTCTGCTGTCAGTGGGTACAGCCAATCACACACCTTGAAAACACAAAACCCCAAATCAATAAGGAGGTTGGGGATGATGAAGGCCTCCATAGGTCAGGGGTCATCGTCCATCACTATCAAAGAGGTTGGATTTATTCTAACTGATCACCAGCTGTAGTTCATTTAAAACAGGTAACACAAACACCTGTATGACACGAGCTAGATTGCATCAGTTAAATAAGAATATTTGCATTAAACGTGGCACATGATTTTACCACAGTGGGAGGGTAAGCAAATTGCAGCTTTGCATGAGTTATACATATAACAGTGTAGTTTCTGAAGAATTTATTTTAGAATTAAATCCTGCTTTCCAGTTAACTGTATATGTGAATGGATGGTTTCTTATGTGACTGAATACAGATCATTTATCTGGTTTTGATCATTTTTTCAGACATGAAAACGCACCGTTGTTTCCCAGCAGGCAAAGTGTCCCAAACTCTGATGTTTACATTACAGGAATTTAGCCCCATCAGGTTTTATGTACATAATACGGATACAGACTTGCTGTAGTATCGTGCCACTGGTATGCCGCCCCCCCCCACAAAAAATGACCCCATGTGAGGGTACAGGACGCCGACCAGCAGCACAACAGAAGAGCAGAGTCATCTGTTAAATGGGACCATTGTCTTGCTGGGAAACAAAGCAGGGCCAGAATACAGGAGAGCAGCCCACCAGCCTGGTGCTGTAGGAAACAGAGTCATGGGGTAAGACTGAGGTTTACAGGGCTGCATAATACACTCTTTGTAGAGGTGCCAGAATACAGGATTGTTGTTTGCAAGTTTTACATTTGCTCAATACAAAAATCATCACACAGCTCTGAACCTGGCTGTGACCGGTTACACCCAATGTTTTTAAAGTCATTCTTTTAGATGAGTTGTGACTCTTTTTAGCCAAAACTTCAATAATCATGTTTTGCTTACAGGCTCAAATTTTGAGATTATACAACATAAAGATACATCTCTGAGAATAAAGATATGATAAATACTTAATTAAGTATTAATATGTCCGAATTGCAATGGGACAGCTCAACATCATTAATTTAAACTGCAAATATACAATGTTTCATATCACTCATATATATAATAAAACACAGTTAGAAGGAAATATAATGTTTTAGCATCTGTCAAACTTTTTTCATCTTCAACAGCTGAAGTGTAAAGGCAGTAAATTAATTATAACTGGAGCAGAAGCAATAAGTCAAGTATTTGCGTCTCGGTCTGAAAATGTATCTGCAACTTCTTTTAAATCAAACAAAATATCACGTGTGAAAATTTACTTTTACGTATCTCTGAATTTTAAATGAAAGTAAACTGAATGTATTGGTGTTTTAGACCATCGGTAAACAGTTGAGCACATTACATTTAGGTATTTCTCAGTGTTTTGTAGATTACACAAAATGATTAATTGAGATAATAACCGAGATTATTCACTAATGAAAAACATTTATTATTTAACTAATTGTAATATCCTTGATAAGCCAACAAACTATGTACAGGTCATGAAAAAATGTTATGACGTTGATAAAAAAGATACTACATCCAATTTTGACATGTTTTATTAAATCATGTTTATGTGCTGTCAAACTCAAAGTGTACCAGGCACACGTATGAGAATATTTCACCATGACAACAGCTGTGTATTTATTAGTAGGACATATCTTTGTGACTACTACTCATCTGAATACCAACACACTGACTCATAGTTATCGTTCTGAAACCTGAAATACCGATGACGTGGTTAAACGCTGTTCACACCTCGAGGACACACGCCCAAGAATTTTCTTTTGCATACGCAGCATTCAGAAAGTTATTGTGACGCACTGTTTACTTACATGTAGAAATGCTGAGGGTCTCCCCGCAGTGGAATTCTTGTTCTCAGCATCAAATGTGATGATACGCAGGAACCCTGGATTAGACAAGGAGCTGACCTGTCCGTTGGGTGCCACAAAAAACATCTGCACACCAGAGGGGACGAGGAGCAGCTCATTCCCATCTCGTCCTGCTGCTGCCGCTCTGCTCTGCTGCCCCGACCAGAGCCCGGCTCCAGCAGGGCCGTAAGCCAGGCTGTGATGCCCGTCTGTGGGATTTGGTGTGTACGCTGGAGGCTGGTCCCCTGGATTAGCCATGGCTATAGCTCCTGGAGCCGCTGCAGAGAGGGAGTATCTGCACAGAGCAGGGGAAACAGGACGGGGAGGGAGTGTAATTGGGGTTGGGGTTGGGGTTGTGGTCTGGGTGGGAGGGATGGTGGGGTACAGGTGGAGGAGAGAACCACTGGGAGGCTGACTGTTGAGATCCAGTAACAGTCGCTGCCTCTGGTCTCCTGTTGTCAGCTGTGAGGTCTCCAGGTCAGAGAGGTGGGTGTTGACAGTCCTCAGAGTGTCCCTCATTCTCTGCTGAAGCTGCCTGGCCATGTCCCAGGCCGCTCCGTGGTGCCTCTCCCCCCCAGTGGGAATCTCCACTCCATAGGTCAGGTGCTGTCGGCCCTTTCTGTAATACTCCAGGGCCTCCGCTCCTTCCCCGGCCTCTTCGGCAGTCAACCCACGACTCAGGGAGTGAAACGCCAACTCATGCTGGTCCTTGATGAGCAGCAGCTCGGCAGGCTCCATCGTACCGAGAGACAGATGGAGACAGAGACTAGAGAGAAAAGAACGGAGGCAGAGTTTAAATCAAAGGAACTAGCAGAGCTCGACCAATTGGGCTGATACCGATATTAGGGAGAATAATAAAAATCCTATACCTATAACGGCCGATATATATATTTAAAAAAGAAAAACTGCCATGTTTACAAAGACATATAATTTATAGGGCCTGACCAATATGTTTTTTTGAAGGGGCCATTGCCAATAATGGTATGGATCTGCTAAATCACCTGATATATAGTTGTTAAACTCTTACAAAGAAATGCAAGAGTCTTAATACTTTACACTTCAACCCTAAACTTAGCTATAGATAAAAGGACAACAAATACAACTAAATATATAGAATTTGAATTGGGAAAAGCAAATATATTTTATGTAATTTATAAACATAAATGCAAATCTTTTCTGCGTTGTTTATTCTGTAAAATATATTTTTTTATATCGACGTATTTCAGCAAACATCTACACAGATACCAGTTTGTCTGTGAAAGGCTCATATCAGCCGATACTATCCGTCAACCGATATATACGGTCGAGTAATTGAGGCTCAAGTTAACGATAAACTTTATAATAAAGAACTGTATAAGAAAACACAAATATACATCTTTACTGCACCGTTCATTCTGTCAAATTAAAGTTCCGATATAAGTAAACCTCGGAAGACTTTCACATTAACACACATGTAAACACTAGTCACTGGTTGGTTGTTGTTTTGTTTTTTACAACACACAAACATGACGCATTAATAAACTTGTGGATTGTAGTTTGTTTGATGAAAGTGAACAAATGAACACTTCAGTTAGTTGGATGAGGACTAAAGACAAAAACCAGTAAAGGATGAAGACAACAGTGAGACAACAGTGAGGAGGGAAGGTGAAGTCCCTCTCACCGACACATGCAGCTCAACCAGGTGAGATAAAGAGAAGTGAATCAAGACTCCTCACTGACACAAGAACTCTCCACAGGAAAGTAGAAGTGAGAACAATCTGTGTAATGTGGGCAACTGCTGCTGGAGCATCAGGTTTTACCTGAACAACCTGAATGTGAGCATCGTGTAAACATGGAGTTTGAACTTTTAAGACAACACTGAATCTTTAACCTCACTTCTAAATGTACCAAGAAACAACTTTTCACACATCACATCTGACCCCTGAGCCCCAAAATGACCAAGTTCCAGATTAAATGTTTCTTACCTTCAGCCAAACTTTACAAATCCTGCGAGAGGAACGAACTGATGGTGAAAAGTTGATCTCAGAGAATCGTTCCTTCACTTTGCCAGTTCTCTTGTTCTTTCATACCTGAGTAAACTTCTATTCTCGGATCTATTTGCGTTCCCGGATTTACACCTGACGCAGCCGCAGCACGAGCGTCACACCAGCCAGAGCCAAGCTTCCGGTCAGCACTTTCAAAATAAAACGTTAAACAATAAAAGCTTTATTCGGAAATACATGCAGCATTACACCCGACACTTGACACATGTGAAATAAAGCTTGGCCATATGAATTTAGAAATTCTTGATTTAACATGAACTTTATTGCTTTCTGCACAAAACATAAACATATATTACAACTCGCGACAGAGCTTTAAAACATTTTAAATCAAATAAAATATGAATGTCATGAAGACAGTTCTATTGTTATTTATTGTGCTTGCATAAACTAAAAGAGAGAAACAATCTAAATGAAAAATCGTGTCCAGGGGAAAGAGAAATATCTGCCGACAGTTTTGTTCTCAGTCGTTGTTCGGGCAGAAGCTCCGGTGGATGGGTGGAGCAGTGACTCATGGGAAAAGCAGCGTGTCAGGTGGAGTGATCCTCGACACGTGACAATACCTGTAAACAGACAGAAGAATAGACGTCAATTTACAGATGCATCAACGACCCAACGAAACTGAAACTGCACATGAAGTCAAACGGCATTAAAAGAACAAGCTACATCTCACTTTGAACTCTTGTACTTCTTCGTGATGGCCTGTTGTGGGTGACTCTCTGCCCCGATGAAGAGCTTGTGGAGCTCATTTAGGCAAGGGCCAATGTCCGCCATGGTGTAGGCAGTAAACACAGATAAGGAATCAGGCTAAAACATAAGAAGACATGTTTTTTTAAAAGTCTACAACTCATAAAATTGAGTTTTAGGATTCAGAACGATGATCCGGTCAAACTTACCCAGAGAGATTCGCTCACAGTGTACAAGGCTAGGCAGAAGGCTGCAGCTGCGACCATGGATGAAGTATAGTGTAGGAAGGGTTCAATTTCCATCAGGCTTAACTCAGCTACATACTAGAGACAGAACAAATCAAAATGTGATTGCGATAAGTAGAAAAGTGCATCTTCAAAAAGGTGGAGGGCATAAACCCAGAGTCTGGTTAAAATGTGAGTGATGGGTTTGACTCACGAGGGCCAGGTTCTCTGTGTTGGCACAGACAGGGTGGATGGACATGAAAAGACGAAGGAACTGATTCATGGTGGGCGCTGCCATCTTGAAGGCCAGCACTTTGAAGACAAAATGCTCCATCCGAATCAGCTGCCCCTTAGTGTAGGTGCTGTCGGTGATGTACACAAAGTCATTCAGCTTGGGAGGGTAGATCTCCTCGTATTTTCTACAAGGCAAAACATCAGAAGACATCGAGTTACCATCGGTTGAGTTGATTAGGTCGATTCTTACAATGAGTTTCAAATCTTTTTGACAAATCAATACAGGAAAAGTATCAATAAAAAGCACTGACGGATAATTTTTTATAAAGTGAAGCCATTTTATAATGACGTCATCGTGACATAATACTGAAACAATCAATTGGTTAATAGAAATAAGTTGTAGGTAATGGCGACATCATTCCTACTGAATGATCATGAATACATTTTACAAGCTTTGGGTCGTGGCTGTAGTCCTATAGGATGCAGACACCTGAAGAAATGCATTTTTGTAGCAATGCATGAGCTACTTTTCTGACTTCTTCATGATCTCACTTCTCAAATGACGTCATACGACAGGGAATCATTTTCTGATTGAGAAAAGATTTTAGATCGTCTCTATAGCCCTATTACTGTTTTTCTGACCATATTTTTGTTGACTTTGATTTTTTAGCAATCAGTTAATGATTTGGAGACATAGTCCAAATCAATATCACCACGAAATTTCGTGAAAAGTGAAAATATATTCAGTTATTTTGTACATACACACACACGGGTGAAAATAACCTAAACGTGTGCTTACGAAGCAATCAGTAACGCCACTGTGCCAACCAGCTGCAGCTTTGCCCGTTGGATGAGCGCTGTGCAGGAGAGAAAACGGTCCAAGTAGTTGACAGCGAGGTGCAGAGTTTCAGGGCGAAGGTTGTACTCCTGGACGACTTCCACCATCCAGTCCACCAGGACGACGCGCATGCTGCTGGTGATCTCTGGATGATTCTCCAAGTGGCCGGGCTTTGCCCTTAACGTCATCTGCCATTAGAAGCAGAAACAGTCATCATGATGCATTGCAATACATCACAACCAGGGTGTACTTAATGTTGACCACACACAGTGACATGACAGAAATTACTCAAAGCACATATTAGTTCAGATCATTTCGCACTTCGCTCTCCCTCAGGTGTTGGTGGATGTCCTCTGCGTACTCAGACACAAACAGATCCTCGTCTGACATCAGGGATTCATCTATTTCAGACTGCATAGACGATTCCTTGCATGGACCTTTACGAGAGGGAACAGTCGTTGGGACATAAACAAGACAACACAATAAAAAAGTCTTGATGGATGTTTTTGTAACCGGCGAACTCACTTGAACTAAGCCCCAGCAGGAGTCTCATATCTATATTTTGCAGGGGGGTGGTTTCAATGTCGAGGTGATAACTCTTTGACACTACTTCTTGACCAGAAGCTGAAAGAACGACTTCACAAGCCTCTTCAACATTTACATCAAAGCCAGAACTGGAGGTGCAGCCGAGCAAAGTGTGCTGGGAGCTGTCTGAAACCGAACTGTGTTTGGAGAACCGGTCTCCCTGTTGACAAAAACAAGTCACCCTGATAACCACAAGAAGTTGAAATGAATACTCTGTGAACTGAATTGAAAATCAGTAAAAAAAAAAGTATCTCGCTCCCCAGAGCCTCTCTCCTTTACCTTGCTGACAGATCGGCCGTGCTGCTTATTTTCTGACAGGACCCCGAGCACTGTCCGCTGTTTGGGCCTCTGGACCTGTGAGGCCTCTACTTTACCTGAAGGTGGGATATTTTCTTTGCTGGTTTGCCGCAGTGGGGCATTTGAGCTGAAGTTCAGCTTTAAACAAGGAAACAGGGAAAGATGAAGTTGAAAATGTAAAAAATGCATAATAACGAAAACACAAAATTGAAATAGCTTGGAGGAACCTAAATAAAGCACCTACAAACATGGACCTAATTACAGTATGCTGCACTGCAATGATCTATGTTAGTGGTTGGGACCCCAAGGTAACCCCAAGATGAACCTGAGGGGCTGCAAGATTAGTAAAATCACACGCAATTATAAATAAAGCGTTCTGTGCATCACTGGCACAGAAATTATGAATTTTCTATATTGGTTTTCTACTGTGAACTGCTGGGCTGTTTTAATTATCCAAGCCTCTAAAACTATTCAAATTAATCGATCAGGGAAATAAAGATCACGCATAACTTGTAACCTGTAGGCAGTTGAGAAGATCGCATTATTTTTAAGGGTTATAAGATAAGAAAAGGTTCGATATCGCATAAGCAGCACATGTTGTACATCAATTAGGTGGTTGGTCTATGCCCCCGACAGAAGGGTTGAATCTAGTTAGAGTGTAAAGTATCATAAAATAATTCCTTATGTGACAGGTGATGTATTCAAATAGCTTGTTTGCATTTCAGAACCCTACAATATGTTATTCATTATCACACTGTAATAATAAATTATATATAGCAGCTTTCAAAACAGTTAAAAAGGTAAAAAAAGCTAACAATTACTAGCAATTTGAAGGTCACACAGCATTAGAGCACAAATACAAATGTTACAGACGAGAAAAGAGTGAGGCTGAACATAAACTGTAGTTTATATTGTAAAATATACTAATTGGTTAAAAGGTGAGTGTAGATATAAAGGTTACAAACACGAAAATCAACCAAATTCCCTCTACTGACACCTAAAGGAAGATGGTGGAAATTTAAATCAGCATTTAAGCATTGAAAGAAGTAGCTTAAACATTGAATAGATTAAATAAAAGTGGTCTGATGCACAAATCTCTGTATAATCAGATCTCTAAGTTCTCCTACACGCATGGTGCTGACCCTGCGGTTTCAGAAACATAATCACCATGGTAACAATAATTGATCAGATCGTGGGTAACAAAAAACAAACAGTAAAACAAAGCGGGGGGGGGGACAAATAAAGTGTGATTAACAGATCTACGATGATTTCCTGTTGGTTTGCACACATCAAACATCACCTGCTCCTCACTGTGAACTCACCATATTCAGGATCCACGTAGTTAAAGAAGCGGCGGCGGAGGGATTTGTCCTGTGGCGAACCCAACGGACTAATTAACGTTAAGTTTCTTGATATCAACCTGGAGACGAACAGCGACCTCTGGCGAATTAAAGCCGCTTCCCGATTGGCTGGTTTAGTTGCAGGTTTCGTCCTCACGTAGTTTGTCAACCAATCAGTTGTCTCCTCTTAGCCGTTTGTTCGCCCAGTAACGTGTGCGAGCGCCGCAGCTAACGGACAACGTCACGCGTCAGGAACGTAAACAGACGGTCAGTTATTTACCTGAGCTTCACATTAAAATGATCGGATTAGACCTCAATATGGAATTTACTATAATTCTCAACATATATTCCCATGTGAACTTAGGTTTTTTATAATAATCACAATAATAATAATAATAACAATAATAATAATAATAATAACAATAATTATAACAATAATAATAATAAACTTCAGTTATATAGCACCTTTCAAAATACAGTTACAAAGGGCTATACAAGTTAAAACTGAAAAATGTAAGGCAAACAATAGGAAACGGTTAAAGGGAATTTGAAGATAACAAAGCATAAGAGCACAGGTACAGACATAAAAAATTGTTACAGGTGACAAGAATATAAACATTATAAGATTATTAAAATAGTTGGTAAGATCAGAAGAATGCACACCTATTAATATTTAAGAGATTTAAAAGAGGATAAGGAGTTTTCCATATGGATCTCCTCAGGGCGATTGTTCCAAAGAGTGGGAGCCCTGACAGAAGAGGCCCAGTCACCTCTGGTCCTCAGCCAGGACTATGGAATAGAACTCAGGTTATGACCAGGCACATATGGCGGAAGAAGACACCATATAAGCCCATATAAAATGAAATAATCATAATAATTCTCCCATCTCCAGTACAACAAAATGTTATTAACGTAATAGACCAAGTAGTAAAACAGCTGCTTGTCTGAAAAGAGTATCTGAGTCCATCAGTTACTATGGGTTTCTCTCGTTTCTATCCCTGCTCCTGATTTTTATCTGACATTTGAACTTGATGACATTATAAAAGCAGCGTCCGTCCCCTGTTTATCAGAGATAAGTCTGGATTTTCGCTTTAACATGATAACATGCCTTTGCCAACAATTCCCACTCCTGCTGAGAAGAAGATGGAGGGTGAGTAAGGATAAAAGCATTTCTGCTGCGAAGTAAATGCCGACCTGTCAGCTTTGTCCTCAGCGGGGGGTTAAATGGTGACATGCATTATTTACACCGCTTGTCAATACTGTTCTCTTTGCTGCTGCTGTTCTGTTGCATTTGATGACAGGAGAGTGGCAATGTTTCAAAATAGATTCAGACCAGACAAAAGCACAGTTTAGAGCAAAGACCAGCAGCAAATAAATCCCTTGTTAAAACATACTTTTATCAGAGAGCCTTTCCTGATTTTACCAGAATTTGAATACATTTTATTTTTCATTTTCATTTAATAGAATTTCATGTCTTTTAAATGAATATTGTCTTTTAATATTTGTGATTCCTAAACTTTTGCTGTGCTCATGATTAAATGACCGGTCTGTTTTTATTTTGCTGCCCTTGTAAAGCACTTTGTAACTGCGATTTAGAAAAGGGCTCTATAAATAAAATGATTATAATAAAGTTATTATAATTCAACAGCCACCGTAGAGAAGACAGAGAGAGATATTATCCTGCTGGAGCAGATGGACCTGCTCACTCACCAGTGTTATACTGTCCATGTTAACACAGCTACAGAGGAGTAGAGATTCCACAGTGGTTCTGACCTGACCAGTAATATCAAAGTAGTAATACCAGTTTCTTTCGGGCCTTGTGAGTGTCCTAGTAAAGGTGGAAATACATTATGGAGCAGAATGACTGAGCAATCACCATTTAATAGAGGTTATATGGTCTGAGTAACAACTTGAACATCATTAATTTATAACACAATATATAAGTTGTGTGGTTGTGTGGAACAAGATTTACACTGTCAAACAAAAACAATGCAAAATAGATGATACATTTAAGGCCGATGAAAATAGATATTGTTAATGACAGAAAAGAAAAAGTCAACTTACATAGGCAGATCAATGTTCAGTCTGTGTAGAGAGCAACCTGCTGACAGCCTGCAAGTCCTTCATTGTCCATTAGATGGCAGACTTCCTCTTCAGAGACAACAGCCTGATGTTTTTCCATCCGCAGTTCAGTCAAGCAGACTTTAGACATCTTGTCACGTCAGATCAACATTTTGGAGCTTGTCACATTTGGTCACCACAAACACACAGAGTCTAAGCTCCAGGCTGCAACATCTACAAAACTAAAAAACAAGAATAATGTAAAATTCATAATTTGACCCCATTATTTCTCTTTTTTTTTATTACAAATTATCACTGAACTTGTGCTGAGCCCAACTCCTCAGGGATGGAGAGGATGAAAAGGGGATTCAGTTGATTAAAACACTTTGGTACTTGGACTCTGCTTAAGTTTCCACTTTTTTTATGACTGAAAACCATGCGGATGTTTAAATGCCTGTTGGCTCTATCATTATAAGAACTACAGGAGGTTTACTAAGGAGGCAGGTATAAGAACTTGGGAGGATCCAGGGGCATTAACTGCAGTCTTGTCGTGCCGCTGCTGCTTCTGCTGAGCAGCTCCACTGGAGCAACGGCAGATTAAGGATTCCAATTTGCAACCTTTTGGCCACAAGGCTGCTTCTTGAACCCTCTGCCAACCGGCACTCTTAATACTTTACCGACACATGCATTTGATGGAGGACTCCTTCTCCTGTTTTTACTGGTGTTTCTTAACCGTGCACCTGAATAGTATGTTAAAAAGGATGTTTTTCCTTTGCCTTGTCTGCTTTTAGTGTTCAAACATGCATTATATTTAGAAAACAAATATGCAGCGTTATCCGTATAGAGGAGGTACATTGTCCTCCACAGAGTGTATAATTATGCAGTAATCTATAAAAGATTCCCCTGAGGGTTTGCTGTCAGCAGGTTCACAGCGGAATGAAAACACAACACATATCTTGAGAGGTTAGCATCTGTATTTTGTACGTCACAGAGGGAATCGTGATGTCATGGAAGAGTCTTTGTTTTAAGTTGTTGTGGTAAAGCTTCAATTCCTCCACCAAGGAGGATATGTTTGTTTGGTGTTTGTTGTGAACAAGATTACACAAAAATTGCTCAACGGATTACCACTAAACATGGTGGAACCACGTGGTATGTGTCACGGAAGAACCCATACATTTTTGGTGCGGATCCAGAATGTGACCTAGAACTCAGAATGCTTTTTTCCCAAATGAGACCCATGAATAAGTCTGAGAAATCAAAAGGTCAAAAAATGCTTCATCTTGTAATTTTAAGGAAAGTGGATCCACACCAAATGTGAATACGTTCTTCCCTGACCCATATCGCATCGTTACACTAAGTTCCGTGGTTATCCGTCCAATAGTTTTTAAATCTAAGGCGACTGTTGGGCATTTGCAGACGTATGCTGAATGTCATTCTAGTTGACAATGTAATAATATGCAATTCTGAGAGTATGATTCCATCGTAAATCTCTCTGGTAAAAGTCCTTATTGTATTTAAATTATGGAAAATAGCAATAAAAGGATCCATGTGGGGAAATAAAAAAAAGACATGAAGCAGCTGTACCTCATGTGAAGACATTCTGACGATGTCAATAATACGTCTCTTATAATACGTCTCTTATAAGCCTATATCACAATTACACTCAGAAAATGTATTTTTAATAACATTCAAGACAATATCGAGCAGAACGAGTTTTGGTATCACAGAGCAAACATCATGACTCAATGGCCTATTCTATTTGAAGTAAATTCAAATTTGACAATGTTACTTGCACTGAAATCTGGATCAGAGATCGTCAAGTCAAAGATGATTCAGTCGTTTTTCCCAGTCCGACCGAAGTCTTCTTATGCTCTCTCTCTCTCTCTCTCTCTCTCTCTCTCTCTCTCTCTCTCTCTCTCTCTCTCTCTCTCTCTCTCTCTCTCTCTGCAGAGCTGAATTTGACATCAAAACCAGTTGCATCGAGGACCAAGGCTGAGAGAAACAAACACAAAAAAGGGAATATAAAGAAAAAGAAGGTTCAGTGAGTATTTTTCTCTTTTCTTATCCCTTTTTTCTCTCTCGCAGTTATGATGCAATGGAACTTTGTTCTAACGCAGAACTGATGAAAGTAATCCTCTCAAACTAAAACGGGGTATCATGTTCACAGTGCTGAAGAGGAGGGACTGAGTCATGGACGCACACATTCATACTTAAACACAAAAACATGGTACCTGCTCGGGGGAGGACGCACAGTCTCTCCGTCTTCCTGCCACTTCCTCTGTCTTTTTATCCCTCTTCCTCATTTCCGTTCAATACCCAAGCAGATGCAGATTGTTTATGACAGATAGCACTGGGCTGGTGCCATTTCATTAGCGTGATGTATCTCTGGTGACAGCCTTGAGGCCAGATTGGCCAGGAGTCTGAGCATCACCTCTAAAATGACTGTGCCATCCAGGAGCGTCCCCCCCCCAGCTGTGGACGGACATGTCTCATCTGTCTCTCCGTCACCCCTGTTTGGAAAATGACAGCAGAGATTGTCTCACAGCATGAGCTGAAAAATATCCCTTTATTTTTAGGTCAAAAAAATGTAGTGGATGTGAAAGAGGCTGAAACCTGGAGGACAATGAGATGAAATCTGATCTGCTGATATTTTATTCATGTTGAACAGAGATTTTCCCTCCACCTTCGGCAGGAGACGCGGATTTATTCTCTGAGAAATCAACGAAAATGTTGAAATGTTGCCCAATCTTGCAATTTTAGAGAGAGTGGAAAACAATTCCTGGATTCACATCAAAGTTTTATGGATTTTATGACTCATACCCCAACCGTCCACCACGCTTTGTGGTTAATCTGTTTTTGCTTAAACTTCTTTACAAACGAACAAATGCAGATGCTAAACACAACCTCCTTGGCCGATGACAATTTTTAGTGCCACCTCAGGAACCTTCCTCCGATTGGTGAGATCTCTGTCATCTGCTATCCTTCTCCATCCAGAGCACGTAGCTCCACCAAGACCCAGCAGTTCCCTTACATTTAATCAAGCCTCAACAAATTGCACACACTCATTGATATTAGTCCAACACTCGAAATATGCCAGATTTCTTTCACCAAGATCCAAGAATGATTCCCTGGGAAATTGGTGGAAATGTCAAAACAATGTCCCATCTCGCACGTCAAAGTTTAATAGGTTCTTTATTGGCCCGTGTCCCATCCCGCCACCAGATCTTGTGAAATGGCATTCAGTAGTTTTTGTGTAGTCCTGCTGACAAACAAACAAAGAGACAGGGATGAAAACATAACCTCCTTGGCAGAAGTAAATATGGGTCATGTCAGGTTAAAGGACGAGGAATTATCAAAGCAACACGAGACCAACTGCAGAACGCCAGAGAGGGCGCGTCATCATGTGCCAAACTGCAGGGGGGGTTTCAGTGAACTGCAAAAAATCATTTAATATGTGTCGGGGAAGAGTCTCAACCCCCCCCCCCGACAAACAACAACAAACTGCATGAAATATGAGCAGCAGCGATCACGGGTTCAAAATAACCAACAGGCAGTTTATCTATCGGTAAAAAAGGAGAGCGGCTTAAATCTGGATGACACAACACACACACAGGCTGTTTAACCAATCTGTAACCAGAGGGCATCATTTGATGGAATATCAGAGTGAGTCACAATAATGCCACAAACCATTGATGAAAGTTTAGTTGTTTACTTTTTGGAATCCGCTGCCATTTTTATTTATTTTTTTGTTGTTAATTAACTACTCAGAGAGAATCACAGAGGAAGAGGCCGACTGAGAGGAGCAGGAAAGATACGATTCCAAACCCACTGAAGTGCAGAAAGTCGTAAACCGACTCACAGAAAGACAAAGTGTTGCACTGCAGACTTGTTTTATCTCGACGTGCCACGGCGAACGTGTACATCACATATCTCCCCCCTACCCCCCCGTCTCTCCCAGCCCGAGCCGTGGAACATATGAATTATGAATGTCTGAAGAGTAACAGCTTTTTTTATTTTGCAATTTAAGGGCCCAAAATCTTTTGGTGCACTAAATTATTCATATATTCAAATGAATCTGACTTTGAGGACATTTTTTCCTTTCTTCCTCTCTTTCATGAATTTAGATTGTGCCCTTCAGAGGGACAGGTCAAAATTAGTGGCACAGGTTTTAGCAGAACAGTGTTTTTAAAAGGTTTCAGGTGGGATTTTTTTTTTTTTTCCCCACTCAGACATGTTTTAGTAAATTGGGTCCTGTCGTTTTAGATTCTCCACCCATGGGAGATGTCCTTTGGGACTGTGTCGATGTTGCACTGCCACCTCTCTCATTGTTATTCTGGACAACTACCTGCCTGTCAGGCTGCTGTAATGTGAGTCAATGTAGGAGAGTGTCACTCACTCACGGCTCCATGCCCTCCGATCTGTGGACATCACTTAGATTGACGCCGCAATGAGATGAAAAGCTGGAGCCCAGTGCTGACGTCAAGATGTTCAGGATATTTTTTTTTTATCCGACACTGAAGATCACAAATAATTCTGCGTGATATCTTGGAGGCATGGAGAAAATGTTTAAAATTCCAAGCGTGTCCTCAAGATTCGGGGATGCAGCGATCCCGTGCTACTGCAACAAGGAGGAGACAAGTGAAAGAGTCAGATTTCCTGTGCTCAGTCTTAAATGTAGCTTTCGGGAGCCTCTCTCTCTGTGGGGTGCTGTGCAAAGGAGATGTAAACCATATTCACTGCTGCATCTGAAATACAAGAACTTCTAAAATGCTTGCAACTAATTCCTCAACACTTTCCTGTGTGTTATCTCAAGGTTTAACGATGTTCCCACAGGGTTAGCAGGATGAGCACGTCAAACCACAAACACACACTCTGGCCCAAAATAGTCCCCGTAGCTGCACGTCCCCGCCTCATTAACATGCCGTGCAGAGGCTGGTGTCCTCACAAGGGCAGCGGGAGGATGGCAGGGAGTCAGAACGGGCCCGGGATATCAGGGAATGACACGGAAACGGCGGCCACTTCTTCGCCCTCTGGGATTAGTGACAAAAGCCAGCTGAGGCCAAAGCTCTTATCTCCATCCCGCAGTCCTCTCTCGCGTAAACACACAAACACACACGCACACACACACACAGGCAACAAAAAAGCACACAAGAACACTACTTGAGTTTGCACAGACACAAGCACATGTGCTCACACAGCCTAATTGGCTTTGCCAAACATATTCCCCTCTTTAGGAAAATAAGGAAGGAGTGTGTGTGTGTGTGTGTGTGTGTGTGTGTGTGTGTGTGTGTGTGTGTGTGTGTGTGTGTGTGTGTGTGTGTGTGTGTGTGTGGTAGGGAGTGAGTGAGTGGACCATATTGAGCCTACAACCTATGAGGACATTTTGGGAAAGTTAGGAAATTTAGGACGGTCCTCAATTTCAGACCCCCTTTTAATGGACTGTTTAAGGGTTAAGACTTGGTTAGGGTTGGAACTAGGTTTAGGTAAGAATTGGGTTTAGTTTAGGTTAGGTTAGGGTTAAGGTTAGAATAAGGGTTTAGGTTAGGGTAAGAATTAGGGTTAGGTTAGGTCAGGGATAAGGTTCAAATTAAGTGTAGGTTAGGGTTAGAATTAGGTTTAGGGTTAAATTTAGAATTAGGTTTAGGTTAGGATTAAGGTTTGAATTAGATTTAAGTTTAGGTTTTAGTTAGAGTTAAGGTTAGAATTAGGTTTAGGTTAGGATTAAGGTTAGAATTAGGTTTACGTTAGGCATTTAGTTGTAATGGTTAAGGTTTGGGGCTGGGGAATACATAATAATATTGTACACAATGTAATAATTACATTGTGTTACATGTGTCGTCCCTCCGTCCTTGGTTTCTCCCTCAACACTGTGTCAACATCCGTGAAACTGCCAACAGCGTCTCATTAAAATATTTATCAACATTTGTTTTTTTTTCTTCTTTTTTGGAGGCTGCAGATTAAGAAAATATTCAGAGATCCACGCTCATCAGATGAATCCCAGACCTCTCCGCATGGCTGTCAAATTTCTGTCTGAAGTGCACATGAATAGCAGCCATGTGATGATGTTAGTGAACGCTGCTTGGGTTTGGATGTGAAATAAAGTCGTCTCCCTCTTATCTCTGCGCTCTCTCTGTTCTCTCCTGCCGCCGTTACCCTGCAGAGCCGGTGTCAGCGGGGCAGATGGCAAAAGACAGAGGCATCTGCGGAGGGGGAGGTGCCTTTCCCCCCCCTTCGCAGAGCAGGGACAGGTGTCATCTGCCACACACTCAACACTTTCATGAATTCCATTAAGATGCAAACAAGCTCATGCTTGAGATTCACAGACACGCACACAAAATGGATTATTGATCATAAGGGACTGAATCGTATTTGGAGGCTTTCGTTCCCAAATTAGTTACAATCAAAGTAAAGCACTTTAAAGGGTCAGCTCAGCCATATGACAGATGTTTTCTCAACTGGAACAATTCTCTATTAAAGAAAACTAAAAACACAGACAGCATATTGATTAGTCAAAGTAATATAAAAAACTGTCTTGTGTTTATTATGTGATTCTTTATATAACAGCTGTTTGACCCCCTTCTACTTTTGAAATAGCCGTACAAGCGATGGCCATGTTGGTCTGTGGGTCCATCACTTTGGTCCAGACTGAATGATCGGGACATTGTGTTAACACATTTGTGGTCCTGGGAGGATGAGTTCGGTGTCTCTGGGGATCCTTTGATGTCTCCACTACTTCCACCAGCACGTCTAATGTTTCACTTTTTAATTTCAATATCTCAGAATGTATACAAAAGCAAACACATCCAAACTTGATGAACGCATCTCCACTTCCTCCCGCTATCCAGAAATGAAGCCAAAATATCACGGTTATGAAGGCAGCCATCTTGCTCGGTGTCCACGTAGTCATAGTTGGATGAAGTTGTGCTCTGCCAATCGCGAGTCAGTCTCAGCTCTAAATCGTTACGTTTCACCTCATTTTTAAAGCATCGAATGACTTATTAAAACCAAATACAGTCTATGTGTGGCCAGGGCCTTTCTATGTGGAGTTTGCATGTTCTCACCGAGCCTGCATTGGTTTTCTACAGCTTCCTCCACAGTCCAAAGACATGCAGGTTAATGGTACATAGGTGTGAGTGGTTGTTTATCTCCATGTGTCAGTCCTAGAAACCTGTCCAGGGGGTACCCTCCCCTCCAGACCCCTCGTGTATAGATAATGGATGGATGGACTTTGGGCAAATGGACCAAATACCTTTGGTATACATCATCAGCCTCAGCTTGGTGATTACTGCTCATTTGAACTTGAGCTTCACAGAGAAGCTGTCTTCTTTAAAATATCATCAATGCTGCCAGCACCACAAACAATCCAACCTCCATCGTGCTGCGTTGGAGGCAGAAACTGCAGATGCATTTTTCAAAATCTGTCCAAATACACTACAGTAAATCCTCATGGCTTCATCCTGCTTCGGGTGAGTGAGTTTCTTTAAATTATTTGCTGGAACTGGCCCTTTCATAAGGAGTCTGTATGTGTTGAGTCATCCAGTGCTGAACAGTTTAGCTTTAGAGAATTGGATCATCTTTGTTTATCGATTATTGATGAATATCTTTTTATCCACCTCAAGTATTTAAGTGAGTGATTTCTTTCAGCATATGCTCGTCTCCGAATTGAAATCTTTGCAGTTCTAGAGAGCAGGTTTGCTCAGCCGCTTTTTACAGAGATACTGTTTAGAGGAGGGATAAGAGGAGGAAGAGGAAGAGAGGCAAAGTAAAAGAAAAGATAAGAGCTTGAAGATGAAGGGAGTCATGGAGAGCAGCGGTGAGACACTGAGGGGGGTTAAACTTTTCTTACAAAAGGGTCGATCTGACGGTCTCATCCGAACAGTTCAGTCGGCAGATGGTTATATTGCTCACCGCTGGATACTGTCTACTGACGCAGGTTGCTGACAGCAGAGAGCGAGGCTGTACCACACACACAAATATGAGAAATGGCTCAATCGTGTGTGTGTGTGTGTGTGTGTGTGTGAGGGAAGGAAGGAGGGGAGTGATGACAGACACTGATTTATTGATCAATTTAATTGAACCCTTTATCGACCTGCATGACCTGCTTTGGATTTGTCTGCCCTCTAACTCGACTAGTTATTGAACGGCCTCACTGTGTCGAGTGTTTGCTCAGTTAGAACGAGACAAAAACCAAAAACACACAGAGGAGCAGATTTGCCTGTTGATGTGATCGTTATTCAAAGGTGACGACAAAAGTGGGAGGGTGGAGACGGACTGAGTCACACACACACACACACACACACACATAGAGAAAGAGAGAGAGAGAGGGAGGGGATGGGATTAGAGGGAGCACTACTCCCTCTCTTCTCTCCTCTTCACCACTTCTCTACTATGGAAAAAAACATCAGTGTCATTCATTAGTTGCAGCCGCTCAGTTGCAGGCGCTGTCTGTTCCCTTTCTGAATGAGAGCCTGCTCACAGAAAGGGTCTGACATTGTCTTCTCCTGCTGAAGTGTTGTGTGTCTGTGAGTGTGTGCGGTAGTTAGTGTGTGTGTGTGTGTCACATTGAATGACAGAAACAGAGAGAGAAAGAGAGAGAGAGAGGGGGAGAGAGAGAAAGAGGGAGGGAGAGAGAGAGAAAGAGGGAGGGAGGGAGAGAGGCTCACAGAGAAGATCTCGGGGCAACAGATCCGTTTTGCTCGGCTGAAAGACCAAACACAACGGGATGGATTTCTGCACGACGTGAACAAAAGAAAAAAGGTGTGTAGCTCTTTTTTAAAAAAACGATTTCACATATGTAGCTGATGCTTCAGACAGCTTTTTATGAAATGAGTTAACAACGGTATTAATCTGATCTGTTAGAGGACGGGGGGGATTCCTGCCGAATACAAAAAAAAAGCTTAAATAATCAGTCTCCATTCAGATGGCAGAAACTTTATTCAGCGATTTTTCACTGCCTGCAGAGCTGTCGCGAGAAAACAAAGGGAAGACGGGTACAGTAAAAGCAAAGATGAAATAGTAACAAAGGAAGGAGGAGAAAATGTATAAATGCTCCGAGACATATCAGCAGCTGAGGTGTGCAGTTAACAAGGATAGGGGGTTATCCATCTGTATACTTAAATTCAGCAACTTTGCAAAGGAGCTGGCTTCAAAAGGTGGCAGTTGAGAAAAAGAGGGAAGGAGTGAGTGATGAGTGACTGAGAGACGAAGAGACGAAGAGAGGGGGGCATACAAATGTCCCAATGAGAACAAGAGCAGGTCTGTTTGTGCTTAAGATAAAGTGTGACTAGCCCTGGTCATCATGATGGACACAAGAGCTGAGGGACATGCAATGAAAAGTCACAATTTTCAGAGGGAATTGAGATTTTTTTCATCTAATTTTCTCTGGAAATGATAATGGTGGGATTTTTGCTGAGGTCTGCAGAGAACATGCCTGTTCCCTGAAGTCCTGATAACATGATTTGTAGGCCGGGGGCATGTCTGCAGCACCACACCGCCTCATCCACCATGGTGTGTTGTGACACGTCCAACCTTTATCAAAAGAACTGCAGCTCCTGCGATTTGGATTTTGCACTTGGGCCATATTGCGATTTGAATAATGCACTTGGGCCATATTGCGATTTGAATAATATTCAGATTCATTATTCACCCCCTTCCGAGAACAAGAGTCCAAAACGCGATTCAATATCGGATTTATTGGCAACTCAGAAATATCAGGAGTAATTAACAGATATCAGAACGAGGTGCAAGAATACACTTCACCACAGGGGTGAGGTGACAAAAACACACACACACACACACACACACACACACACACACACACACACACACACACACACACACACACACACACACACACACACACACACACAATATGAGCTCATTATCTACACTGGCCACTGACCAAAAAAAATGTCCAATACGAACTATTCATAACGATCTCTGGTTTTAACCCCTGTTGCCGCTCTTTCACTAATTTTGGAAATCTTCCCTTTTCATGCATTTAATATCTGAGCGAGTCAGACGACGATTGAACGGCCGTGTTCTACCCTTGCAGTTGCTTTGAGGGCACTCAGGTGCGCTGTGGGATTTTCCATTCAAATGTAAACATGATGAATAAAAACAATCAGTTTATTGTTTTGTAAGCTCATTAAGATTCCACCTCTGTTTCCTAACGTTTAATATTCATATTTACACACAGCCAAAGACATCACGTCGAGCCTAAAACTGAAACAAACCAAACTGGGGGAGAAATAGCACAAAAGTGTGTTTCAGGCAGATAGCGAAACATCAGGTACTTTCATCATTCCTGATTATCTCTGACCTCTCTATGGGTTATCTGTGGTATTTAGGCCTGCTGAGGCGATTTGGAATTCATGTGGTTTAGCCTCAGGTCTGTTCTCAGCTGATCTGGCTCAGAATATGAGAAATGTAACATGTTTGAAATTCAGGCTACGCTGTTATCTCCTGGCAATCTGCTGCTTGAACTAAGCATGTGCACGTGTGTGTGTGTGTGAGACAAATCTTTTTTTACATTTTTTACATATGCGCATGCATGAGAATTGAATATCACTTGTATATCTGCTACAGGCTCCGCTTGTCTTAGTTTGAGCATGTGGTTTGAATATAGTATGAGAAAGTGCACGCACACACACACACACACACACACACACACACACACACACACACACACACACACACACACACACACACACACACACACACACACACACACACACACACACACAAAGAATATGGTCCAAATGCCATGACATTTTGCCACACATGGATCTTCTCCATTATTCATGAAGCGAAGAGCTGTGAACTGAACAGACAACAGAATCTCTCTCTCTCTCTCAGAAGTTTGGGTTTCAGTAAATATTTGCATAAGCTGCATGCACGGACTGTAAAAATTCCCAGTAATTGCCAGGGCTATTTTCTGTCATCAAAAGAGAGCTGAAGGTTTAATTGGAAACTGTAACGAGTTTATGACGGACTATGTTTGGCCCCGAGTGGACAAAGTGTTAATAACAAGTGTTGAAAATAATTAAGCTGTATTCCTTGTGATACATTTTATCAATGGAAACAGAAAATCTTCTATTTTAATGTGTAATAAAACACCATGAGCACTGAATATTCATGTCAATAGGACAAATTAGATAAAACAAACTGGGCACATTATACACAGCACAGTGAAAAGATTATAAGGAGATGATGAGAAAAACGAAAGAGGGTGAGGAGCAGATTGAGAAAGTGGAGCAGAGGAAGCGACGCGTCACAAAGTCTCAGGGGGAGTCTGGCTGAACGTGCACAGGATGAGATGAGATTGTCGGAGGAGCGAGTTGCAGAGATCGCGACGCTCAAGAAAGAGTTTGATCGGGACAAAAAGGGGCTTTGAGAGTCGAATGAGCAGAAACAGAAGAAAGCTGCGGAACTCAATTCAGGGGCTGCATCCTTCAAAGGACGCAGTGTACCCAGCCCAAGAAGACCACCTCCCTTGTGGGCAGACTGTGAAGGCAGAACCGAAATGAGACAGTCTGGTCTATAGAGGCTTTTGTTCAGAATTACTAAGCTCGTCCCGACCTTACTGCTGTTGCCCATAAAGAGCTCAGGTTGGACACGACAAGAAAGTTTTATAGCCCCTTGTTTTGTTATGTGTAGCCGTTAGCTGATCAATTGAGTTGAAGCGTAAACATCTTGTTGCTTGCTGGCACCATTACCTCTTTGAAAACCAGTTTGTCACTTAAGAGCAATGAATCCTGGGATAGGTTGGGCCAGGAAGGATCCACCCTTGGAGCCTTTGTTTCTCTGGGATGGAAGGACACACTTGTTGGTCGCATTGGAAGGAGCTTTCGTTAAATGTAGGCTCTGAAGGATGCAGCCCCTGAATGGAGACACAGCTACAGAGAAATTCACTGAAGACAGCCTGGTTTGAAGAATGTGTAGTAGATAACCAAGGCTACAAAGAATGTTTTAAAAGCTGCTGACAGAGGTAAAAATAAGTCATAGATGAGAATGAAAAGCAAGCGCACTTCAGTGAGATCTCATGGAGAAGCTGCAGGCTGTGAGAGTGGAGTCGGGAGGGAACAGGAGAACGAGGAGACTGAAAAGGAAGAACAGCCTCAAACACCTGAACTCTACATGGACCTGGCTGGCCACAGAGGAGCAGACACTTTAAGTTGTTAAACAAGAGCAGAGATGTTCAAGTCAAAGGAAAGTAGAATAACTCCAGACTCAGGTGATGCCCAGTCTCAATGAATGGCTCTTGAAGACCAGTCAGGTCATTACCCTTTACCTCTGAGAGCAGCAGCCACTGCCACCTTCCATTATTCTGCTGCGGCGGTCCGACAGAGCGGCCTTTCATGCTTTCAAAAGGCCTCATCTGCTCAGAGGGCGAGTGGAGGAGCCGCTGAGACCAGGCGAGATTTATTTCCTCTGTCAATTGGACAATGACGGCAAGAACATTGTTTGAATTTAACCTTTTAACTGAAGCAAGCTCAACTTTAAGAGTTTCTGCTGAATGATTCAATGAGCCAGAGAAATAATCGTTTTTTAGCCACGCGTTCACTTAGACAACCAACAGTTATGAGAGGATCATTCACGTACTTTCTATGTACTATGCCTCTACCTTGCATGTTACTGGAGTATTGGGAGACCACCACAGAAGTCAGACCGAATAAATTCTGTAACGTTAAAAACATGGCGACACTGGAGGAGGTTAGCCTATGGTTACTAATATAAAGTATACTATTCATACTTACTATCCTATCAATACAGGAGAATTGCCAAAAAATAACTTTAAACTCTCAGGAATGTTCTTGCTTAAAAGCTATTCTTATTAAAAGTCACAAAGTGTCAAGCTGATAAAACAGCTAAAAGCTAAAAAGCTGAAATTCAGCCAGGCTCTTGTTACAGAAATTTGAGAACAAATGAGATTACAGATTAGCGGGAGAGAGATAAAAAAAAAAAAAGAGGTGGCACGATTTGTGTTTCCTGCTCTCAGAAAAAGAAATGCTGATAAGAGAACAGAGTCGGGGCAGGAATGAGGGATGAGAAGTGAAGCAGCAGGGAGACAAGGATCAGCTGGATGGATTTAAAGGGAATACATGCAAATTCCACTTTGTTAGTGCTTCTACAGGTTAATGTGGGTATCTGGCATGTCTACCAACCCAAAACTCTGGGAAAAACACTGCGCGTTTGTTATAGTTCCTCTAAGTCAGAAACGTCATGCTTGGCGACTCGATTGCGCTTCCTGGGTATTGTGTCGTAACAAGGAACTGGAAGTCTCCACATGGTCTTGGCCCCCCACCGTCCCCCAACCGTCCCCACACTCGTTACTTCCGTTTACACGGAGGCAGCGCAGCGCCTTCCAAGCAGCCGGCTGTTCCGGACGAGCATTTCTCCGCTGGTCAGCCGCGATTCACTCATGTGGCATTTGTCTGGATCGTTGGGACTGGGAGGCTGCAGCAGCTGCTCGGGGGCCGCTCGCCTCCGTGCGTGAGCTGGAATTTGTGTCAGCGCCACACACAGCAGTGTGGAAGACTTCCAGTGTTCCGCTACTGTAACCCCGAACGACATTCAACGGGTACAACAACAAGCGGAGAAAGCAGAATCGCGGGCTGACCTTATGTACAGTCTATGGGGCTGACCAGGAAATGCTCGTCCGTGTGAACAGCCAGGCGGCGCGCTGGAGAACCGCTGCGCTGCCTCGCGCGGTCTTCCACACTGCCAGCTGTGGAAGACTTCCAGTGTTCAGCTCTACTGCCGGGTTACAGTAGTTCCGCCGGGTTACAGTAGTTCTGCGGGTTACAGTAGTTCGCCGGGTACACGGAAGCGCGCTGGCAGCGCAGCGCCGTTCTCCAGCACGCAGCCGCCTGGCTGTTCCAGCACATTTCTCCGCTGGTCAGCCCCTAGACTGTACATATAAGGTCAGCCCGCGATTCTACTTTCTCCGCTGTTGTTGTACCGTTGAATGTCAGGGTTCGGGGTAAATGATGGTCTTCTAGCCCCCACCTCTCTTTCTCTCTCTGTCTGTCTGCTTGTGTGCTTGTGTGGATGGGCAGAGGGGACATTTAATTATGTGATTGGGAAAATTAAAACTCCAGGACAACAAGGGAATACAAAGTATGGGATGCATATTTGATAATTTATATCATATAAAATATGTAATTTATATCGTTTAAAATCATGGGGGAGAGGGAGGGAGCTGGCTCATTAGCATTTAAAGGAACAGGCACTCAAAACAGGTCACTCGGTGGAGGGCTGTTTTATACAGGGTAAAGGGTGCTGTTTTATATGATCCTTGTGGTATTTTGACCAAAGTATGTTACAGACATTTCATTAAGACCCCAAGGAACCATATCAACTTGTGGTAAAATGGGCATGCTATGTCCCTTAACACCTCAAGGACCAACAGTCAAAAGGACATGTTGGAGAAAAAACTCAAGACCAAGCAAAGTCACAGAAATAAACAGCCTCACAACAGAAGATCACACAAATAACAACTCAACACTATGAAAATCCTCACCTGGCTTCAGTGATATTAAAGTAGAAGTTAGATGGGGATAATGTGGTCAGAGGTGAAACAGGCTCGAAACCTTCAACACGACAAAGAGCAAACACCTTTTTCAAACAAGAGAAAACAACACAGCTCTAATCTCCGGATTCTGATTCAATTCATGCGGTTTAGGGGGGAGAGTGGGTCGGTCCACTAATCGCAAGGTTGTTGGGTCAATTCCTCCAGTCCACATGTTGAAGTCCATGGGAAATACACAAAACACCAAAAAGAAGAAGCCCAAGGTGAATGTCTGAATGTAAACTGTAATGTATTTTTGACTGGTTACCTCTGCAAACGTGGTTATGTTTTCACCTCTGTCCGTTTTTTTGTTATTAAGTACTTATAGTTTGTTTGTGAACAAGATTACACAGAAACTACTGGATTTATTAACACAAAACCTGGTGGAAGGAAGCGGTAGGGATCAGGGAAGAACCCATTTAAGTTTGGTGCAGATTCACATCAAGCAGCGGATCTAGGACTAGCAAGATAGGGTGGGTTTTTTGACATTTTCACCGATTTCTCTGGGAATCATTCTTGGAACTAGATGAAAACAGTTTAGGAGACTGATACCTATGAGGGTGTGAAATTTGGTTGTTAGAGGTTCGATGATGTGGTTACATTAAATAAATATTAATGTTGGTTATGTGGTTCTCAGGCTTTATCTATTACAATCACCATGTAGGCAACAGTGATGTTTCCTTAAATATAAAATTATGCACATTATAGGCTAAAGTGAAAACACATTCACACTTGAAACATGATAAATCTATATTTTTTGATTTCGTGTGCATGCATTGAGCAAGAAGAATAAGAAACCCGGACCACTTATAAGGGTATTATCATTGTGCCTATTTTTAAAAGTAATTGCTACACATGGACAGTCAGTAGCAGTAATGACAGTTTGAAGCACAGTGTAATGACCACTTTGAGCACAGGCAGGACAGACAGTCCGCCCACTGATTAATCTGTAGTTTGTGTTGATAGCTGCGGGTTAGACAGTGTTAGCAGTCCACACACTGGTCACTCCACCTCCACCGCCTCACGTCTCATAGCTAGAGACATTATCTCTTCATGCGGGGTCAATTTCAGCAAGTTTTTAAAAAGTTGGACAATTCGCAGTCACGTTTTACAAGACTGTCATGTTAAGGCTATCGTATTTTATATACATTTTTAAAACTCAGTTTGTACACCATTCAAATCTCCAACAAAGAACAACTGCGTGTACATAACATTTAGTGCAGATTTTTATTGAGAAAAAGTTGTAGATGCAAAGATCAATGTCAGGATGTTAAGAATCGATGATGGATCATTTAAATAAATGTTCATATTTTTTTATTGAATCCTTCTCTAGAGAGTGCGAATGTGGCCGTGTTGCTAGGGCAGGAAACTCAGATAGCAGAAGATTAATGACCTTTAAGACACAAGAATAAAATATTCGGTTAAAAAAAGTCAAGCCATTTATATAATTTTCCTCAATAAAGATGCATCATTTTCCCAATTTGCTCGTGGTGTTCTCTGCATTACCCTGTTCATTATACGTAGGCGAGTGTGTATGTATGTGACCTCTACAGCCTCAGCAGGACGGCGTGGCCTGCCCTCTCAAAGTAGATTAGCTTGAAAAATAACTGAATGCACCACGTTGCCTGGATACAAAAAGCATCATTAAGCACAATTATCAGCCACTTCTGCGCACAATGAACGAGCTTCATCACAGATTTCAAAACAACAAATCATTACCGTCAGCAACCTGCACGGAGCAGAAAAGATGAGGGAGAGACAAGAGGAGGACAGTGGGTGTAAGACGGGGGGATGGAGGAGCGGAGGCAGATAGAGGTGGAGACATGTAGAGCGTGTGAGGAGGTGGGGGAGTAAAATTGAGGTTGGGTTTCACATTAAAAATTAAAGATAGACCTTTTTTAACATCTGCATTTAAACTCTCATAGAAATTGTTGTTAAAATACCAAAATCCAGATTATCAAAACATTTCAGGGATGAAATTTGATGAGGGGGGGTAAGGCGACACGCAGTATCAATACATCCATTTGGAAAAATTGGAGGAGAGAAAGAGACAAGAGAGCTTTTCATTGGCCTGCGAGGAGCATCATGGGAGTATTTGATAAAGAAAACACAGTTGGGGGAAGAGAGCATGCCACAACAGAAGAAGAGTGCGGCCATCATTCATCGCTCCTCATTAGGCTGTGTATCTCCCTGAAGGTAAAGCAGGCTGCAAATTAAACAGAGAGCAAAGATCTTGTCGACTTCACCATCCAGACAAACAGGGAGGAGGAGGAGGAGGAGGAGGAGGAGGAGGAGGAGGAGGAGGAGGGAAAAAGAGAATAAAAGAGAGGGAATAAATGGAGATGAAGAAAACGAGTTAGGGGACAAGAGCGGCTGGCTTAAACTTCAAAAGCCATTTTACACAATGGCAGATTAAGAAAAGTTTTGGAGCAGCACTGACAAGTCAGACTCAGAATGAAACACTGGTGCAACACAAACATAACTGTTACAGGGTTTGTGCAGGTTTAAATACGTTCAATTTAAGACTTGTTAGGACCATAATAAACGAAATTTGAGATTTATGTCCGGTACAAACATATGAAGAAATATCAGAGTTTGGTTTTTGAACATAATATGAAGTATACTTGTAGAGAATAACCCTCAATATGCTCATATATCTCACAAAAGACTAAATCAGCTGCTTGTTATTGTATCGCTCACAAATTGCTCATAATAAATATGATCTTGAATAAATCATTAATAGGTGAAAAGTAACTTTAAAGAAAATAAAAGGGAAAATCTTGTTTCCTTTTTATTTTAAAATATTATGTTTTACAATTACAGGTCACTCAAAACTTTTGATTCCCGTTCTTTGCCCTTCAGTTCTTCATGTTTTGAATAATTATCTACGCCGAATTACCTACTTGCTATTACTGTTTGCTACATACATCAAACATACTGATAACTTTTAATGAATCGCTGTGATACTGAAAAAAACATACAAATGATTCTTGATCAGGTTCTGGAATTAGAAGATGCGTGTTTCCTCTACACTTTCCAAGCGGGTGATGGAGGTTTATTTGCGCACTTTCTTATCCTCGGACCATATAAGTCACGGTGAATCTAAAAATGTGTGTGTCGTGTATTTCCGTTCAGATTGGACTCAGTTAAACTCCGACATTTAGTGCTAAATGTTTTGAAGCTGCCTACCTTGAAGCTGATGCGTCACTTCCGCTGCTGCAGCTGCTGCCACTGATGACGTGGACAATGAGACACATAAGAAGAACCACTTGAGGACACCTGCAGGTTTCTGTCCCCTTTACCTCCTGCAGTGTTTTACACAGTGTTTCTCCCTCTTCATACACAGTCTATGGTTTCTACCCAATCGGACTGTTCACAGGAGGAACTGTTGCAAAAACATTAATCATATTTACGTCCAATATAAGGAAACATAGCTCATTATCCAATGTGACATCATCTCTGTGAGAGCACAGACACACAAACACTTCAGTGTCAGTGCCATAAAAAATTTTATGTTTAAAATGCTTTTAATGTTTTCTAAATCTTAAATTCTCGCTGTATCTCCCTGTTGGTTGTACAAGAAATGGTCTGGTTACGTCCCTAAGTTCCCCACATGCAGTTATTATGGATGTTTTCACCCCTGTCCATTTGTTTGTAGGTTTGTTTATTAGTTATTATTAGTATTATCCTAAGATATAATAACATACAGCTGTATGTTTTCTTTAACATTGTGAAATATTTTTACATTTTCACAGATTTTCCAGGGAATCGTTCATGGATCTTGGTGAAACAAATGTATTTCGAGGACTGATATTTATGAGTGAGGGAAATTTGGTGCGCACTGAACCAAAGGAGACTGTTGGGCATTGGCAGAGGTATAAACTCCACTAGGTGCCATTCTAGTTTGTTGATTGGTTTGTGCGTTTGTTTGATTGCAAGCTCACATAAAAACCACTGAATGGATTTCCACAACTTGGAATTTTCCCAGTTTCCCAGGGAACACCTCATGGATCTTGATTAAACAGGGGGTGTTGGGCCTTTTCTGTTTACTCAAGTCCTATATGAATATAACGTGTGGCCAGGCACACATGTGCTTTGGGAAATTAATAACCATGAAGTGGAGAGGAAGAAGCTGGCAGATAAGAGAGAAGTGTGTGTGTGTGTGTGTGTGTGTGTGTGTGTGTGTGTGTGTGTGACCTCTTGCTTTCATTCTGGTCATGGTCAATTATTCCTGCCTTTGAAGTGTCTGTCTCCGCTGTCATAGATCAAGTGAAGACACGAGGCCCTAACCTAAATAACAGAGGAGCCTCGCTCTCCCTCTCCTCCTGTCTGTCTGTCTGTCTCTCTCTCTCTCTCTCTCTCTCTCTCTCTCTCTCTCTCTCACACACACACACACACACACACACACTTCTCTCATCCTCAACACTCAGACTCATCAGCTCCTATCTGGGTTCTGCAGTCATTTGCACTGGAGCGTTATTAGCAGTATTAGCGTGCGGCGGAGGAGGGGTTGGCTCTCAGCCGTCTTTGTGAAAGCTGATTATGAGGAGTTTAATTTCATCAGATAAGGAAGCTCTCTTATGAGCAGACCCAGCTCCAGGCGCCAAAGGCCTGGCGGGCAGTCGATGAGGCAAGTACTCCCCCTGCTGTTACTGCTCATACAGGACGGTCAAGTGTCGGGCCCTCAATCAAATAAGCTCCTCGACTTTACAAATACACTACAGCCATGGAAAAATCATTTTGGATGACCACAACTATTCCATTGGATCTTTTGTAATCAGAAATTAATTTGTATGCATTATACTTAGTGATCAATTGACAATTCTGATCCCAGTACATCCAAGAATCTTTATTTTTATTGCAGAAATACCTTTAGGAACATTTACTGATATTATATGATGAAGATTATTTCATACAGATTGAATAAATTATTACATAACCCAACATATTGATTGTGCTGAGAGATTTTTCTCTGCAGCAAATATCTTTTGGATAAATAGATAGATAGATAGATTGATAGATAGATAGATAGATGGATGGATGGATGGATGGATGGATGGATGGATAGATAGATAGATAGATAGATAGATAGATAGATAGATAGATAGATAGATAGATAGATCTACTTTATTGATCTAAAACTGGGAAACAAGGTATCAGCCACATAACACAATAAGCAAGATGTAGAATTATAAGGACAAAACTATTAAAAATATGGAAAATGAAAGTATAATCTCCTCTGCTTTATTTCGTAAAATTTTCATATATTTATTTTACTGCTAAATGACAGATGGGAACGTTTTAACCATTTAGGGCGATGAAATAAAAGATTTGTGTTCAATAACAGTTGAGTATTTTTAAGTCAATCAGCTTCTTCTTAATTTTCCTGAACTTCCCATCTGGTGCTTGAAGAGGGCTTTAGAGGAAATTGTTAGTATTTGCAATTATTATTTGATTTCTGAATCACGGCCTCTTGTAGTAAATTGCTGGTATTAAATCAGAATTGCAAAGTGCTCTCTGTGTCCCTTATCCTTCCTCATCCTGCCTCTCAGCCAAGGCCGTTTGGAGGTTGTCTGGGGATGTAGTTAAAAGCTCCTGTGTCAGCAAGCGGCCGCCCTGCTGAAGTGTACTGGAGGGAGAAGCTAAATCCCTGGAAACATAAAAAAGAAAACTTCTCCTATAAGGTCTTTTAAATAATTAAAGTTGAAGTTCAATGTGTTTCACAATAAAGTTGACACTCTTTTTTCTTTCAGCCAGGATGTCTGGGATGGACGTCCCACTGGTGGACCACAACGACACTGGAGTCTCCCCAATAGACAACGGGACCTTCCTGCGTTTCTCTCCAACCTCTGTCTCCACGTCGGCCGCCGCCTCGTCCCCGGGACGTCCGGGCAACGTGTACGTGTACGTGTGGCTCTTCCTCGGCCTGCTGGTGTTCCTGCTCACGCTGCTCATCATCTCCCTCCACAGGCTGAAGAACATCATCTCCTCCTCCTCCTCGGTGCCCGACTGCAGCAGCGAAGGGGGGAGCTCCTTCACCAACATGGAGATCTGTAGCATCTCGTCCCAGAGGTCCACCATCTCCTCACTGTCCACCTGAGGGAGGGAGATGGGGAGACATATGGGCGTGTAGGTCCATGTGCATGTGTGCTCAGACATGCAAGCATGCACACACATGAAGGTCTAGCTCCTCACTCTTCTCTGTGACACACAAACACAAACTTTACTCCATGCATGCATGGCTTTACTTTCCATGCATGCATATTCTCTCCTCCTGATGGTCCAGTGAGTCACAAGGCGTGAGCGGGACTGAGCCTTATTTCACGGACGGTGAGACAAAGCTGAAAATTGCCTTCCCTCTGCAGGAAAAAAGAGGAACTATTATCTTTCCTAATCCATTTTTGCAAAAGTAATTTCTTGTACTGTCCCTGTCATATTTACGATAGAACAAATGAAGTGAATCTTTGTACAGCTTGTCTCATAATGCCAGTCGACTCCACTGCAATAATCAGCATTAAAATACCACTTTGTACAGACGTGCATGATTTTGCTTCAATAAGAGATGCTGTAACTCATCTTACTTGTACCAAGCAAAAGATAATATATCTTGAAAAGAGTGTACATGCCACATTGGTTCATGTTTCCCCAGGTTTGGTTGAGAAGATGTTGCACAAAGGAGACGGACGACGCGGTGAAGGTGAGAGAGAAATGAAGGTTGTCGAGTATTGACGGGCACGGCAGCCTCCGACTGCAGGTGCAGACAGACCGGGTCAAAAGTGTCAGAAACTACAAGATTAAATTCGGCTCCTGAAAGACAGGTCTACCAGCGGAACGGATTACCCTCTCCTGCCTGTCAGCTCATGTGGCATCTGATCGCAGTCTCCATAGTGCATGAGAGCTCCATGCAGCTGTCAGCCATGTGTGTAGTCCAGGCTTAACGCTACAGTGATGGTTGTTCCTGCTCAAAATACATTATTTTAAAAAGAAATACTGTGAGATATTGTTTTTTTTTGACATGGTAAAAAATACTCTTCACATTCAGATGAAATCATTGGAAAAAAAGGTTCATTCATCTTTGTCACAGAAGTTTAAAAACATTATTTCAGACCTTAATCGGTGAAAACAAACATGTGACCAATGACAAGTCAAGTCATCAAATTCTTTGCATATTTTATTTTTCTTATCATCATTTTTTTTTTTTTTCAACTCACACATGTCATATTTTACATCTTTGCAATAAAACATGAATACAATAGTTTTTAGGGTTTCATAGATCCAAAAATATTTAACCTTTTTTTTTGGATACGTAAGTTGAACCTGTCGATAGAGTATGTGCATGTGCGCATTTGATCAAGATGGCTTCACACATACAGTACGTCCCACACGTCATCCCGGCGCCTGCCTCCTCCCCCCCGCCTCTATCAGCTACAGAATCATGATATTGCTTACAACTGTGAGGTTGTAAAACTTAATAACCACACATGAGCTCAACGTTTTAAATACAAACATCAATGCACAAATAATCCCGCAGGGGAAAAAAGAAAAATGGACCTAAACAAAATGGCAGCCGACCAGAAAGAACCAAGCTAATAAATAATGATATGTGATTGGTGCAAAGTGCAAATACAAAACAAACTTTTACATTGATTTGATTCTCTTATCTTTTTTTTTTTTTAAATAATCAACAAATGTGGGTAAGTGAAGGTTTCCGTTGCGGCTTCAGTCTTGTTCAGCTGATTAGGTCTCCCACCGAGCCTGAACCAAGACTATATGTACATATTTGACAAAACAATCACCAAATATACAAAGGAAATCATGTCAGTCTCGTGGTCGTCATCCGTGGTGGCACTGGCAAGACCGCCTCATCGTTACTATCTCCGGCAAAACAATCACCATCCTTGACACTGTCGCCATTACCATCAGTCTTGTCAACATTATAATAATTATTACACAATATTTTACATACAGCAAGTCATTAATAAATTAAAGGTGATAAGCGCAGTTTGTGTAGTGAAAGAACAAGTGTGGACTCTGAAGGAAGCAGAGTCGTATTTACAGAAACGTCAGACTTAACCCTGCTGTGGGTAAAAAGAAAAGAATAATGAAATTAGAAAATGAAATAAAAACCTGGTAAAAATCAATAAGAGAAAATAAAAATAAAAATCGAACCCCCCCCCCCCAGGCCATTTTTCACGGGTGAATTTAAGATCAAGCCAATAGCACCGCTTTTTGGAACAGTGGGTGGGGCTGGTTCACGTTTCTAATCTGCTCAGACCCAGTGAAGGAGTCTTAAATTCAGAGTCTTCCTCCGCTCAAATGAAAAGGACAGAACAAAATGTGAAAGCAAGGAGAAGAAAAGAGAGAGAAAAACTTAGGTTCATAGTCTGTGAAGCATTAAGCGTACCTGGAGCAGCAGCTGCACCGGTCCTGCGAGTGGCTCGGGTACGATCGACCTCTACAGCGTCTGCTTGACTTGCTCTCTCTCCCCATTCTGCAGTCTTGTCTAGTTTATGAGCAGGTTTTGGTGTGTATCTTCGAAGGGGAGGGGAGGGGGGGGTATTATGTGTCTGTGGTTACACACGTGTGTGTATTTTCACGCGTGCACGGGAGGAAGTTTTTTTTCCAGCAAGCTTCTCAACAGAATAGAGCCTAAGGTCCGGTACTTGTTTTTTTCTCTTCCTCTCAGTGCCTGTCGTTTCCTCGTGTCGCAGATACACAGAAGAATGCATCGTCTCCTTTATTCGTCTCTCGTCCTTCTCTCCTTTCCTCTTCCTCAAACCGTCCGACCTCAGTACCTGTTCTGGTGTTCGTAGTGCCAGCGGTTGAAGTCTATGTTAAACGCCACAATGCTGCCGGACGCCATGCCAGTGATTAGGGTCCTGAGAGAAGAGCAAACAGAAAGTCACATATTTAAAACAAACCATAGACATTGTCTGTAAAATACCACAATCAATCTGTTTATTTATTATTCGTTTCCCGGGCCTGGGACATAATCTGAGCTTTGATTACAATAACTGCCTATTTTCTGATAATTCAGTATTCTCCCTCGGAGGTGACCCCGTTTTCCCCAACAACAGTAGAGCTTTTAGAAAACACCGCCCTGAATTTGGCTTCCTTCTAACAAACTGTCACACTGTCTGCATCTGCTTCTGACTGACACAACACCCCGTCTGTTTCACCTCTGGTCATGTGAGAGGTCCATGGCGCGGATGCCGGCATCACAGCCTGGGTAGATGTAAAGCTGTTTGAAGTCGCACGCCTGCCACACTTCCACAACTCCGTTATCACCTCCTGTGACCAGGTTCTGTCCGTCGCTGCTCAACAGGATGGCCTGGAAGAGATCGAGAGGAGAGAGAGGTGAAAAGAGGCTCAAAGGCTCCAGAAACTACTATAAATACAGATATTATCCATACACGCTGCATTATTCTGATATCATATCATGTTGACGTAAACCGTATCAACTATGACAGCCTCACCCGTGTGGAGTCGTTGACCTCCATTTGTGCCAGCAGTTTTCCGTTTATGCTGAAGTTGCAGAAGCGGCCTCTCTCGTAGTTGATGATGCAGTGGCCTTCGCTGGACACTGAGATGAGGCGGGGCCGCTGACACAGCTCTGGCCCCTCCAGGGCCCTCAGCAGGTCCCCTGTGATGGTGTGGACCAGGCACGGGCCCTCTGAGGACGCAGCAAGACCAAAGCAACTTTAAAATGACATAGCTTTGGTGATGGTGAATTGCGTATACAATTTATTCAGAAAACAGATTCTGGGGAAACATAGAGAATCTCCTTTTTTTTATTTAATATAGTCAATCATAAATGCCTTGAGCAAAGGGCTTTCAAGTCTTGGCAGAGCAGAATAAGAGATATTCATTGATTTATTGAGTTTAAAATTCACATTACATAAATATAAAAAAACTATAAAGTGCCCATATTATGCTTTTGTGGTTTTTCCTTTTCCTTTAGTGTGTTTTTTGTGCATAAAAAAAGTCAAAGAGACAGCATACTATACTTAACACATTGTTTAAATTCTTTTTCACCTTGATAAAGTGTTGATGTCAAAAAACTAAATGCGTGCCAATCAGAGAACACTGGACTGTTTGGGAGGCGGGCCAAGATTTAAAATGGAGTGCTTCATAGGTCGAAGGGTAAAGCAGGCGATGCAGCCATATAGGGTCAGTCTATTGTAGTGACACCCAAATTAAAATCACTCACCTTAAAATGACAAAAATATGGGCCCTTTCAATCTAAATGTAAAATCCTCTCTTTTGCACAATTAGATTTATGAAAAGACACAAACCTTTAGCTCCACTGATGACCAACCCCAGCTCCGCACAGACAGAGACGCACACCACCTCGTGGTCGTGTCCCGTCAGTACCGCCCTGGGAGCAGGATAGTCACCTGAAGGAGAAAACACACATCACCACAAAACTCGGGTTAGAAGACGCTCACTCCTGTAAAGCTGTTTATTGAAGTAATCTCTTCGCAGCATCATATTCACGCACACGGGAACATTCACACCACGCTGCCACTCACTGTTATTGGGGTTGTCGCCTATTATGTGGTGTCGTCCACTCCAGTACCACAGAAGAAGAGTGGCGTCTCTGGAGCCGGACACGATGTAGCAGTCTCCTCCGATGTAGGACTCTGACCTCGCCAGACACGTCACCACATCCCAGTGGCCAAAAACGATCTGGGTCAGCTTTCCTGTGGAGAGGAAGGAGGAGGACGGTGAGTCTGTGTGTGTGTGTGTGGACGCATTCTTTATAAATCCATTTTTTTTATTCTCTGGGATATAAATGCACTTCAAGATGAGGGTAAGTGAACAGTGGGTCACTAGTTTAAATCTCTGGACTAATAAATACAGCGATGGATATTTTGAGACCTCTCCAAATCTCCTGTGGTTTATTAAATTGAAATAAAAATACAAATGCAAATACAAAGTCTGCATGATCCACATCTAAAGTGGAACCTCTGACAGAATCACCAAATCAAGACAGCTACTCAACAATAACAAAACAAAAACGTACCTGTTTCAGTGGAGTAAACCCGGAAGCTCTTGTCCCAGAAGCCGCACACCAGGATGTAGCGGTTGTCGGCGGTAACCACAAAACAGTGTGTGTTGATTTGGATGCTCTGGTCGACCAGGTCAGTGATCTGCCGCTTGTTCACGCCTGAGTTGTTTGCTGCGGGGGGGGAACGGAGACGCTAATGAGGGCAAATGGAGGCAATAATGTTCTGGAACGTTTGCAGGAGGCTCAACACTCAGAGGTCAGCGTTTGAAATGTATTATGTAATATATTGACTTCAGTCCCGCTGGTGACCTGCCTGCCCTCATTATCTCCTCACAGCAAAATGTGTCCTTGATAATATCCTAACTGGAAGCTGGTAATGCTGCAGATATTATCCTTTAAGAAGCTTTTAGTTTAGGAGCTAAAAACTTAACACCAGTAAAACCTGCATGTGCACTGACCTATGAGAGGGTCCATCTCGATGGGGAGATGATGAGCCTGTTCCAGGGAGTAACCTGGAGCTCCTCGAAGGCCTGAAGGGATCGAAACATTACATAAATACTCACATGTACATATATTGTCCCACAATATAACAGTACCATTAATTATCAAACTAGAGAGGCTAAGAATCTTACATTGTCCATTAAATATTGTGGAGTAACTTTGTGGAGTGAAAACATTTACTTATTGGATTCCTCTGTTTCATTATTATTATTCAATATTCTTCCCTTTATCTATTTTCAAACCAATTTTCTCTTTTACACTAATACATAACTCTCATTTTCTCTGTTTTGTATTTTGTTATATTTGGATGTGGTATATATTTTAACATTTCATACATGTCATTTGTATTTATGTTGTTTGAACTAAACTAAACTAAACTAAACTAAACTAAACTACATCCTCTCACACAACAAGTGTTCTCTGATGAAAGATTCAAGGCGGAAAAAGATAAATCCCTAATCAACAAGAAAACTCATTTAAACTGCGTCATGACCCTCAATAATCACTTTAGCATAGTTAATTGCACCTAGCCTGCTGCGCTAATGAGTCAATTAACTGGGTTAATTTAGACTTTAATTAAAAATATTTCCATGTCAACATACAGGATGTGGATTAAATCAGACTAACAACTAATAAAACATTATCATCTAAAAAAATATTATGATTCTAAAAAGACAAAAGCAGCAAATGTTCATGCTTTAAACAAAGGAACCAGCAGGTCGTAGATAAATGACTTTAAAAGCAAACTGGTTATTAAAATGTCTGTGGTTGTTTGAACTATCGATTGTCCGAACGCTCGCTCCAGCCTCATTATGAACTCTGTATGTTTCTGTATCATCAAACATCAATATCTCACATTATCTCTTCAATAGATTAAACCACTGGTGCAAATTAAAACCATGTAATAACAAAGCTGTATAATGATCAGATAACGTCATGTCCTGCTCCAATCTTTAAAGTGGCCTCATGGTACTGGTATGATCGAGCTCTAAAAAAACAAGATCTTGGGATTTTAGTTTAATTGCAGTCTAATCAATGTTGTATCCTTTGTATTTCCATGGAAACCAACATCCTTCCTCTCAACACGAGCACTCACCAACTGTGTTGTGCCAGCGGTTGACTGCGAACAGCCGGCTACACGTGACGGTGACAGCCGCCGGTATGCTGAGGTGGGGGAGCGTGTTGGCGGCGACGTGCGTGACGGGGGAGTTGGAGGGGAACTTGAGCACCATGATGACGTCCTGCTGCATCTGATCCTTAAACATCAGAGGGCTCTGGGGAAGGAAACACTGGTGAGACAGACAGAGAGAAAGAGAGAGGGACAGAGAGGAGGGCAGAGCGAGGAGGGAGGGAAGGTCGGGGAGGAGAGGAGGGGGGGGGGGGATGGCGACGGAGGCAGAGGGAGAGACAGAACGGATGGGTCAGAGGGAGGGGAAGGGAGAAGGTATATTAGTGGGAGCGCAGGGTCAGAGCAGGTTCACACACAGAGGGTGGCTCTGGGCCCAGGAGGGGAGATGGAGGCTCTGGTTGGTCTGGGTTCAGGACGGACAGGTTTGGGTTGACATGGATGTGGCTCTGATGTGGAGACACTGAGGCCTCGTGCTGCTGAGGGGAGCAGGGGGGACGGACAGGCCAACACCGGGGTGGGACTCGCTTTGACAAAACACCATTACATACACGTGTGTGATGTAATGTCACAAATCCATTCACCTTGGCTCCTCACACCATGACTTATATTAAAGCAACACTATGCAACTTTTTTACCTTAAAACTTGAAACTGATGTTTTACTGATTTTGAAAGGGGAGAATGGAGCCGATTTCATTCCCACTCCTGAAACCTGAGTCTGTTTTTGCTCTATGTGGGTACGAGCTCCTGTGAGAAGTGAGGAACTGACTGAGAGTCGCAGCTTCAATTGTCAGAATCAGGTTCAGCAAGTTCAAGATTAAAGCTGAACTGTAGATCAGTTAAAAAGATTCAGAAGCCATTCAAAAAGCAGCGTTTATCTCCAATATTCAGCCAGAAAACATTTAAAATTTGAAGAATTCTAAACAGGAACTATTTCAGGAAGCCGTGGATCATGGGTAATATCCACTAGACTTTGTTTTCTGTCTACATGAAAACTGCTAAATTGCTCGCACACTGAGCCCAACAGGACAAATTGCCACATGTGGCTGCAGAGGGCGCTGTTGCTCAGTCAAAGTTACACAGTGTTGCTGAAATATGAAATTTCAATAATAACATTTCAATAAAACGCTGACAAAAGTGTGTCTCCGATTTTGAAACTCAAAACTGACGTCCGATTTGCTCAGGCAGTGGAGGATTTCTCACCAGGTGCATGGCGGAGGAGCGAGGTGGGTGTGGCTCTATCAGCAGCTGCGAGGGGACCTGACCACAGAGCTGAATCTGCATCTCAATAACCTGCAGGCAGAGAGAGAGAGATGATGTTAACGTGGGAGCAGAGGAGGAAGGTTACACACTTTAGAGAAACATTGAAACAAACTTTGAAAGACACATGTCTCCCTTGATTTGATTAACTTTATTTTCCCTAAATATGCATGTTTGTCTGTTGTGCGTCCTTCCTGAGCAACATGCAGCGATGAAGAGAAACTATCTAATCATCGTTTATTTCTAAACATCACATCAATCTGACGCGACTACTGTGAGAAATCCTCAAACTGTTGTGGCAGGTGTGTTTGAAACCAACCTCGCGTTGCGGAGCGTCTAAATTGTCCAGGGTGACCGATCCCTCGTAGGACAGGAAGTCGAACACGTTGAGGGCTCGGACCGCCTCCGGCCCCCGCTGCTTGTAGCCAACTATTAGATCGATCCACTGGTGAAGCTGGCACGACACAAACTCGCTCTCCAGCGCCTGGTGACATGCAGCGCAGAGAGAGAGAGAGAAATATGTATTTAGATTTAGATTTAAAATGCATTTTTCATATTCTAGACGAGTCTGTGAGTGCGTCTCTCACCATCCGGTTAATGCGGACAAAGTCTTCAGGTTTCTTGGCCCAGGCGGGAAGCTCCACGTCACACACGGGGACGCCGTCTTCACGCATCCCCAGCTCGTACTCATTGCTGTTGACAAACAACTCGGGCAAATAGTAGAACTCTGGGATCAGCTCCTGAAGGACACAGCAGAGTCACATTGTTAATTTCAACACAATCATCACTTGATGTTAAAAAAAAACAACCTGTGACCATGTTTTATCAGCTGTTTTCACCATCATCTCTCCAGCACCACTTCAGTATGTTGTTCCTTCTCATCATGAATAGTTACCTTGACGTCAGCCGTGTCCCTCTGGCAGTTCCTCCACGAATGGCCGATGCCGGAGAACGCTCTATCTGGATGGTCGAACTTGTCGTCGTTGGCGTTGAGGAAAAACGTGCTGAAGGGCTCCTACAGGAGGAAGAATGGAGAAATAAATGTGAAAAGAAACCTTCTGTCTGGTGTGTGTTCAAATCGCTGCTGGAGTTTAGAGCTTCTTAGTGTCTTAAGCAGCTACTCACTATTCTGAGCATCCACATCAGTGTTGAGTGAGCGGTGGAGTACAGGGAGGTGTAGTGGTGAGGAGACGTGCTGTCGTCGTCCCACGTCTCGTAGCGCTCGGCGTAAAAGGCTGCCCGCTTGGGATTCAGGGCACCGATTGGCTGGAAGACACCAGGGAGAAATACAGGAACGAATATAACAACGAATATAAAGAAAATATATATTACGTTTTCTTCTATTCAAACTAACAACCTCAAGTCCATTTTGATCCTCTCATAATATCGTCTTAGTAGCACATATACAGTTCAGCGTTGTGGGTCTGGGGGCTCGTACCTTGGAGAGGTCTCTGAAGTTTCCAGGTAGAGTGAGATCGAGCTCTTCTGAATCATAGTTGGTCAAGACCCAGGGGAAGATGGGATACTGGTTCAGATCATTGTAGGTTCTCCCTGCAGGGACGAGAGACGCGTGAGAGAGGAAAAACAAAGTGGATGAATTCATATTATTAACTAAATAACTATTACATTTAAGGTGTATCATGAGATGGCCCCGTACAGCAGAGTGTGAATATGGATGAGGCAATCTGCATATCATCTTCCTTATTCATACAACTTAGACTGTTTTACATGTAGATCATTTTATTCTAGTTTATGTATTCAGTTATTTGTTAACTTTTGTTTTCATTTTAGTATTTTTACTTACTTACATTTTATTTTCGTTTTATCTGTTCACATCTCTTAACAACATTTTATAATCAGTTTTTTTATTTTTTTGCCTTTGCTGTTTCCTGTTTTCAAATTTATGAGTTTCCTCAGTTGCTGTTACTTTACTTTGTGCATGGGTGGGGGTGGGTGGAGTTGAGGTGGTAGTATTGTTTTTAATACTTTATACTGTAAAGCCCTTTGTGTTACATTGTTTGTATTTAAAACACTATACAAATAAAGTCTGATTGATAGATTTATTGATTGATATTGAAACATTGATCTGAGTTTGAGATTATTAGATTCATATGAACAATATATGTGCTCAAGTAAACATCATTCCTGCTCATTTTCAGGCTTCAAAACCTCCACACGTAATAATTCGGGCTCATGCTCACACATTTAATTAGTGAGGCGAACGTCTGAGCAAAGATTCAGAGTCAGACTGGAATGAAAATGAAGAAGGTTGTAGGTTAGTGCGATAGAAGACGATCCAACAGAGAAAGACATAAAAGCACAAGCTGTTGACAAACGGCTCCATGCCAGCATATTCTAGGGCTTTTATACAGGGGGCCATTTATCTAGATGAGTACAGTATTAGAAACTTACACGATACTATATACGAGTCTATATTGTAAAATACGGTTTCACTGAGATCTATTTTCTATAATGTATATGTATCTTTAAATAAATTCCAGTACTTTAAAAGACGTAAAATAGCAATTGCTGAGGAAATTATTTTTAATTCTTTGCTTTTAGTACTTTGTACATCAGCCATCGTGGTCACTTTTAGTTTTGTATTTTTGTATTTGCAGGTCACACTGGGGACAAACAGCAGCTGCACTCGAACTGTAACTGACACAGGTTTTATCTTTGGTCTGAGGAAAAGGAACGACCTCATCAGACAGAGCTGTGTGTTTCACTTCTTCATAAATTATTCAAACGCTTAGACTCTCAATAACAGACTTGGCAGAATGAGAGCTCATTAAAAAATGACTGAAAGTGGACTTTACCTGCAATAGTGTTGAGGAACATGAGGTACTCAAAGTTGGAGATCTCTCTCCTCTGCCAGCGCTGAGTCATGTTGGACGACTTGAAGAGCTGACGAGGGGTTGCTAAGGAAATCCGCCTGAGACACACACACACACACACACACACACACACACACACACACACACACACACACACACACACACACACACACACACACACATTAATGAGCCACTCTTGTTGTATGTTATTCAAATCATAAAACCGACAGTGGTGGCCCAGCTGACAGCTCCTGGCACCTACCTGGCCTGGGGGAGCCCGTAACTCGTTCCGACCCCGACCCGTGGGAGACTGTAAACCACCCGTTTGACTGTGGACTGGTCGGGGAAGTTAAACATCACAGACGCTGGAGAGAGGAAGAGACAACATCCTGTCAACAAGCTGAAAACAAATGTCTCACCTTATACTGGGACATTATATTTAAGTGGCTTGAGTAGAGGGAACGACACTGTTCTTCTTTCTAAACAACATTTTACAAAAAAACTAAAATGAAAAGAAAGATTGGAACGACAACAATGAGAAAACACACTTACATAATTGATCTATACTCCTGAACCTAGATATTCTATCATGTTTTAATTCAATGGTTTAAATATATTTCTAAATTCTTCACAAACCACTGTCCTCTCTTAGCTGGAATCATCTGCATCTTATTAATACTGATGCCCCAATTATTTCAAGTTGAGCTTTTGGTTTATTATCAAAAAGGTTGTTATCAATTACCAAAATTGTTTCTGGGCTCCTCAATTAATAATCAAGGCAAATACATTTTGCACTTGATAGATGTACTGCTTCCAGAAACAGTTTGGTGCTTTACTTTATTTTAATGGGATTATCATAGTGACGGCAACTGAATAAAAATACTATCAGTGGCAAGGATATTTAGGTTTGTGGTGGCAGATTTGTAAACTACTCATAAGAACTTTTGCAGACTTACTTCTGTTGGCCATGAAGACCTCTAGTCCAGTGTTTTGCAGCAGGTATCGTCTGGAAAACACAGCTCGGATCTCACTGAACATCCATTTGCCGTGCAGACCCTCTGAGTAGGCCAGGACCTGATGAGAGGGGACAGCCATGGAAAATAAAAAAACATAATCCAATCCGTCCCCTTTTACAGAGAATGTGATCTTAACCTTTTCCGTTTCCCGGCACTGAACAATAACAAAAACAGTTTGTCCTCACTTTAGCATCCGTGTTCTTAAAGGCAGGATCCTCTTCGTCCACCTCGAAGTAGATCTCGGTCGTGGTGATGGACAGAGTGCCGCGAGCCACCACCACAGGAGCCACCAGCTGAGCGGGAGTGCTCAGAACCACGGGTCCTGGGGGGGACAGGGGAGTTCCTCAGGGATTGCTTAAGTATTCGTAACACTGACAGTAACACCCATAATACACAATAGCAATAAGCAATAATCACACACAACGGATAATCAAATGACACACACACTGTAAGAGAGTCATTTCGTGTTAGTTGAGATTGAACATTTATCTGCTTCTTCTACTTTCCTACTGTAATCAACCAGGTCATGTGTGAGTCACAGAGGAATCCCCGGATTCAATTGTTTGGTTTATATCAGAATCAGATTTTAGTGAATTAAATTATGATTTTAATTAATAATCTAGAGTCAGAAACATCAGCTGGTTGGTTAGAGGAGCTGCTAAACGTTCACATGTCCAACTTGCCTTTGGAGGTAAAAAGCCTCGGACGGAAACGTACTAAAAACAAGAGTCACACATTTTGCTGTTTAGTCGCAGTGTTGCGTCGTGTCTGTGTCTGTGTGTGTGTGTATCTGCGTGTGTGTGTGTGTGTGTGTGTGCGTGTGCGTGTGCGTGCGTGCGTGCGTGCGTGCGTGTGTGTGTGTATCTGCGTGTGTGTGTGTTACCTGCAAGGTTATCAATCTCTTTTTCCTGCAGCAGACTGACGGCGTCATCGTCTCCCTCCAGCATTAACTCCGCCTCTGGGTTCTGGGCGACTACTGACTGGTTGCGCAAATTCTTTTTCGACTTCATCCCCTCCTCTTCCTCTTCTGTACCTGTGTGGGTGAGTTTGTAAACGTGCACGTGAGAGTTCTGTTTTCTGCAAAAAAACAAAAAGTTACTTAACATTTGCATTAGTGCACATTACACACCATAGTCCTCCAGGGCTTTGAGTGACATGTCGGCGTGGGTGGAGCCAAAGGCATTTCGCACAAATCTCCGTCTCCTCCTCAGGTCGTCCTCCCAGTAGTCTAGACGCCAGAAGTCATGTAATTGGCTGAGGACATAAAGAGGGAGGAGCAAATGATTAGCTATTTCAGCGGTGGCAGGTAATCAAGGTGTGCACTTTGGGAAGGTTAAGTCAAAAAAGTTAAAATTTGAGATGAAGGTCACAGGCGACATAATTAACTTTCATAACTAATTTACTACAGAGAAACAACCCGTTTATATTGAGATAATGGGCAGCAGTTGCCATTTTTCCACATCTGTAAACACCAGTAATTGGCCTTAAGCTGAGAGGAAAATCTCAAATTGATTTAAGTACAGTGAAACATATGAAACATAAGGTTCAGTCATAAATAGTTGACTGAAATTAATCTGAACATTAAAGATATCCTAAGGGCCAGAGCACTTCAGATACAATTAAACTTTTCTTTTTATCTGGGAGCGAGAAGTGTTTATTAACATCCCCAGTGTTGTGGTTTACAATTTACTTCATTAACAGTGACATGTGGAAGACGGGCTTCAGATGTTGCCTGTCCTCAAATTAAATCACATGTCTTTAGAGTAGCTGCCGGCCTGGAGGCAGATCTGGATAACAAGCAATCATGGAGGTAATGAGTGTGTGTGTGTGTGTGTGTGTGTGTGTGTGTGTGTGTGTGTGTGTGTGTGTGTGTGTGTGTGTGTGTGCGTGTGTGCGTGCATGCGCTAAATAAGGAAATCAGTCTCACACAGCCACCAGGCAGATGACTGTGTGTGCTGTAGTTGATATACAATAAATCATAGATGTTAGATGTTGATTCATGAAGCCGGATTTACACTGACAGTAATATAAATGTGTTCCAAATTTCTCTGCATTCCAGCACTGACCATACTATAGACTGGATCTAAAGACGGACCACATGTCTCCATTTCCTCACAGTTGCAATCAGGTGATGGAGCCACGGTATCGAGGCCCTGTCGATACACGCGGTCGACCAATCAGGAGTCAGTCTCAGCTTGTTTTTGTAGCATCAAATAATTAAATCGAAACCAAACTTATCAGAAAAATGAACACTTGAACAACATCAGTGACAAGAACTAACTAAAGACAGAGACCATCCTTGAGAAAAAATATATTTGACATGTACTTTGACTTTTTACTTTGGTACTTGTTCCATCCACTAACATGGAGAAGGCAAGGTCTATGCCCTATACTGCAAACAGCCACCAGATCAAGACACTTTTGGCTTCACTTCAATGACGTTGTCCATCTTTATATACTATGGGTTGTACTTACAATCTCAGTCTGTGATGAATATAATAAAAAATTATATATTTCATTTTTGGATACATGCTATTTGTACTGTATTGACAAAAACAAAAGCATCCTGACATCACTCTCTCATTATATGCATAAAGGTTCCATGGGAGCACTCAGCCACGGTAATGCCTCCCTGTAGAATGACATCCTGTGAAAAAACGTCCCACAGTGTAATTCGACCCGCGGCTCCTCTCACCTCTGGGACATTGTCCCCCACGCCCCGTGCTTATTGGTCAGGATGTTGAGGATCTTCTGCTTCAGCTGGTTTGCCGTCACATGATCTCTGTGCTTAGCGGCGCTGATGAGGTGGTCGCACATTTTCTCCTCCTCCCTCCGGTCCGCAGCATACTGGGCACAGTTAGACTGGAGGAGAGCGGGCAGGTAAACGAGATGAACGGGAAAGAAGAGCAGTGAGAAAACAAAGAGGTTCACTGTTAGAGACGAGGAGACGATTTCTGCACAGTGCAGAAGTGTTTGATTTTATGGTAAAACCAATAAATTCTCAATATAGCAACTTGGTTTCAAAGATTGTTATTTGCTCTAGCTAGTTCTAAATCTATAAAATTAACTTTTTTGTTTACTGGTATTGCATTTATGTTGCCTATGAGTGGGAAAATATAGAAAAACACACATTGTGACACTGTTGAAAAAGATTAATTGAGGGATCCTTATCCTTAGGCTCTCATGTTTAAAAGAAATATTGATAATCATTATCAATTTATCTCTCAAATATCAATATCAGTATTGGTCTTAAAGGTCAAGTATCTCATTAACAACTCAGTGGGTTTACCTCAAACTCAGCGTGCTTGTGAACGTCCTCCGCTCTCTGTCTGTTCAGGATGAACTCCGCCTCGTTGGCAACGCGCACAATATGATCCTTCATGGCGTGACACAGGAGTCTGGTGAAGGAGTGAGAGACACAGGAAGTGACAAAGAGGACAGATCCTCAATGAGACGACGTTTGAGCAAGTTCTCCTCAGTGTCGCAACCTTTTCTAAATCATATCAACACAGATAGAAAATCTGGTATATTGGTATCTGCGCTAATGTTTGCCAAAATGAAAAATATAATTTTCATTTATCTTTATATTATATTTGGAAAACTTTTAATTCAAGTTTGTTTGGGTTTGTATTTTTTTTATTTATAGTGATTTATACTAAAGCTTGTGGTTAAACTTTAAAATATCAAGCCTTAATTACATTTCTATGTCATAAAGGTTTGATAACGACATCTTAGGAATCATAACCAATTTTTTGTATGCATTTAAATATGTAAGTATCTATGTATGTATGTATGTGTGTATGCATGTGTGCATGTAATTGGAAACAGTAGGTTTAAAGTGCATGAATCCTCTTTTCTTTGATTTGTGTTTATCTTTACTTCACTTTAATTAAGTTTTGCACCAATACTCCACTAAACACTTTGGACTGAAAGATTACAGGCACTGAAAATAGAGCAGCACAAATCAGCAGTAAACTTAATTGCACTCTAATGATTCGACGTCCTACTGAACACACATGGCACTGTGCACTTATCCCGGTACGCTTCTCATTAGGGCCTCTATCATTAGTTGTTAAGCACTGATAACAGTATTTTGCATTAATGTGGGGGATCACAGGGGGGGATGTTGGTGATAATCAGTCAGTGTGATGGATTACCTTCCCTCATTGATCAGCTCAATGAAGGCCAGACCAGCGTTCTTCTGAATGGAGTTTTGCCATTCCTAAAATCAAAGGAGAGGACACATTGAGATTTAATGTAGCAGGGAACGAATAAGGATGTTTGATATGTGCAAAACAAATCTTATATATCATTTTATATGTGTCTAATTGACTTTTTTTATATATAGAGAGCTTTTCTAGTCTAATCAACCTCTCAAATTTCTTTACACTACAATAAACATTCACCCATTCACACACACATTCATTCAGCTCTACTACACACAGTGCTTGTTCTACCACACACTGACCGAGCAGCCGTCAGGGGTTATTTAGGAACACTTCAGAATGTGGACCGGTGGAGCTCAGGATCAAACCACCGACCCTCTGGTTAGTGGACAACCCGCTGTCTCTCCGGAGCCACAGCCACTTACACAGAATTGAATTTTAAGCCGATTTGAATGCCTCTTGTTTGACTGTTCTTGTGAATTAAATATCTATAAATTCAAAGTACACACTAACAAAAAGTCTGATTAATTCACATAATAAAGCCGCCCTGCTAATTAATTTGCCTACATTTTCCACAGTGGCCCTCATAAGCATTATGCACCATGCTTGAACATATCGTACTGTACAATCTCTGTTGTCTCACTGCTTAAATTGTCACATTATCTAATCCTGGTTGAAAGATGTAGGCGTGATGTCAACTTGTACGAAGTGGCAGTAATTACAGAGATAAAAATAGCTTTTATTCAAGAGGAAAAATAGTTACTGTTGCCATCTTCACGTTAAAAAAGGTACAGCTGCACGAAACCGCTCAAAATGAAGATGAGAACCAGCTCAGGGGCTTCCTGAGTGTCGATCACCCTTTTGAGAGTCTGTGAGTGTTTTGTGTGTTTGTGAATATGAGAGTGGAGACTTCTGAGCAGGACGATGAGAGTGCTGCTGAAAGCCTAAAACTATCACAGCTCCATTAGCTCCGCTGGCTCTTAAAGGCTGCGAAGGACACATGGGAGCATCTCCTGTTACATCCCCCCATCCAGACGATCAATATCTGGGCTAGGGTTCACTCTCCCGAGCCGGTAATGTCAGACAAGGCTGGAGCCGAGGGGTAATACTATACATGCTGACGAGCAGCCAGCCTGGAGAGTGGATGGAAGGGGAAAGGGAGTGGTGAGAGGAAACACAGCAGAGTGGTAGAAGATGAAAGCAGTTGCCACTGAGACAGCAAGTTAAAATGGACCAGAGAAGCAGAGGGGTTGTGTGGTTGAAGATGGAGCGGGAAGATGGGAGAGCAAGGAGAAGCAAAGACCAGGGTGAAGAAGAGCGAGAGGAAGGTGAAGGGCTCCTCTGAAGATAAGAGCTCTTACAGGCGGCGAGGATCTAAAAGAACAGAGAGGAGTTGGGAGACAAACTTGGTGACATGAGAAGGAGACCACTGCTGCACCATCAGGAGAAACCTCTGAAGGGGTAAGTGCCTCTTTGCTGTAGCTCGTTTCAGGCTCATACCGGGAAATAGAGACAGTGGCTTTGAATGCAAGTTAAACAAATGACCCAAGAAACATTCAGTTGAGCTGTGATGCCTTTGTGATTTAACGTGGCTCCTAAAAGTTAAAATCCAGAACAGAAGAGAAGTTTATGTGCATGTAAACGACATGGAAACTCAGTTTTTTAGGGGCCTCGATATTGATGAGGGAACCTCTGGTGTGATGATGCGTATAAACTGATATTATATTACATCTGCAATGCGCTCATTACAAAGTCGACCCTGCGGCTGAGGACGGATCAATAACTCCACGGCTTCCTGTGTGCATTCAACTTCGCCAATTATTGTGGTTCCACGAAAAAAAATAACACTTTAAGTGAGCGAGAAACGTGACAAATTGAAGTTGTTTTTTTGCAGGCGTTGACAAAATGGAACCTGTGTGTGTGTGTGTGTCTGTGTGTGTGTTTGTGAAGGGGGGGGGGGCAATACATATAGACAGGCAGGGAAGGAAAGGGGAGGGGTTACCAACCTGAGAACAGAGCAGCATCACAAGCTCCACCACAGACGTGCTTGACTTCATACACACCAGGCCTGCAGCACAAAGACATACGGCACAGTCAGGAGCATCTCTTTGCTTCTGCCTGACACACACACACACACACACACACACACACACACACACACACACACACACACACACACACACACACACACACACACACACACACATACCTCGCCTCGAGACACAAAAATATCATCAAAGGTGACACTGTAGCCTCAGTGGTTTCTGCCATTGTTTGCAGTCATCATAGTCAAGTGTATAAAAAGCATGCCACAGAGAAGACAGGAACAAACAGTAGAGGAGAGGAAAGGATGAGGGAGGAGAGGAGAGAGGAGGAGGGGGAGGAGAGAGAAGGGAGCAGTAAGTGAGGAGAGGGAGAGAGAGAGAGCAACATAGAGACGGTGGATCACGGAAACAGGACGCCAGGAAGCAGGTGGGCAGACATCACATGTAGTCGAATCTAAAACAGCAGCAACAGCGTTAAAGCTCAACTTGAACATAATCTGATCTAAAAACTTTTATCTGACTAGCTGATTGAAAAGTGGTGCAAAACACTGACTTCATACCTGCTTGACGAATGAGTGAAGCAGCCAGCTCAAAGACACACTCACCCATTCACTCACTCACTCACTCATCACATACACTCGCTCACTGCCATTACGGTGAGGGACGGTGAATGGGGGGGACTCCACAGAGAGACGCCAGTTAGAGAAAAAGGAGCCGTGTACAGCACCTGTACCTTCTATGAGCAGTTCCTGCCCATGGCTACCCAGCAGCGTCCTGGACAGGAAGGGGGCAAAGTCCACAAAGATCTCCCTCAGCAGCGGCGCCACCTTCTCCAGGGCGCGCTCCAGCTTGGTGGTGATGCTGCGGCGGGAAAGGAAGCGACAGGAAGATGAGGAGAGAGGGAGTGAAGATCAGATAAGCCACATACAGATGAGGGCAGAAGAGCGTGTGAGGGAATCAAAAACTCAAGGGGATATTCATGTGCAGCCGGGAGGAGGAAAAACATGCAGGAGCGACAGGTGAGAAAAAGAGAAGAGATATTACAGAGAGGGGGGGGGAGGGAGAGCGAAGGCAAGCTGAGAGAGAAAGAAATAGAAAAATGAAATGGACACAGAAGAACTTACAGAATGTGTTTAATGTTGGTTGGATATGGAAGCACGATGCCTGGGTTAGTATCGGTTGATGCTTCTACAGTTTAAAGACTAAATCGCCGAGCTAATCAACTTGGTTCTCTGAGATGAGTGAACCTAGAAGTCCATAAAAACTACGGCTTATTTTAAACTGCACTGGGAAAATATGGTATAATGTGCAGCCTTGTAACTTGATTTGTCTTTGTACATAAGTGCCTTTGAGTGTGTATTTTCTATTCAGTTAAGAAATGGAGAAAGTAAGGCAGCAAAGCAGACTTAAGTATGGAGCCAAGATGGCAGTGGAGTGCATCTTCTGTTACAGACGTGGGTCAACAGTATTCACAAATCCTGGATTAGCTTTAACCTGCTCAGCGAACCGGGAGGTTAAAGCGAGTCGGTTAAAGCAAACCGACGCCGCAGGTTATTTGCAAAGACGGCTTGACGCAGGTCTGATGTTTGAGTTCGGGGTTAGTGTGAGAAGACGGCCATGCCAGAAGTGACAGAGTTGACTTTAAATATATAAAAAATGAGCTGCTGGACTGAAACAGAAGTGATGCCTGTTGTTGGCGTCTGTCCTTTCTTGCATGGCATTCTGGGAACATTTTGTCGCAGTAGAGGGCGTGCGTAGCAGAGGGTGTGTGGTGGAGGTGGGGCAGAGGTGGGGTAGGGGTGTGTGGGGTGTGGGTATGGGGGACAGGACGGGTATCTCCTTGCCTAAAACACTGTCCTGCATCTCGGGGGGCAGTCTGGAAGCCTGCCAGAGAGCTAAAAGACTTGAGCTCAGGGGGCGTCTGACCGCTGCGCAGCGCACACTGCGCCACCTCACAATAGGCACTGCAATACAAACCACACACACAAGTACAGACATGCACACTGATTAAGGAACACGTGGCACGCGCGCGCACTCACTCGCACACACCGCACATGTCATAACAAGCTGTCTAACATGTCTGAGGAGAGAGCACATTGCAAACGTTATAGTACAAACTGCTACAAACCAATCATCTAGTGTTTCTGATTGTAATTCTACTTCCTCGTTATGAACATATTGCAGATCATCATTTTAAATCTTTATCAGTGAGTGTCAGACGCCTTCACACAATATGGAAACATACAAAAAAAACAGATTTATGTTCATGAGAAGTGCTCTGAAATCCATTGGTCTTATGGAATTATTCTTTGTTAAAAGATGGATTAAGAATCAGGGATATTTTCATTATAATATTGTGATGTTAAAAAAAACACAGTTGCCATTTCAGGGATGAAAAGCACCAGAGTGTAGACTGAGTAAGATGTGTGAGCAGAGAATGTGAGTTTAAATAAATACTTTGTTTTTATTATTTCATCATGTCAGCTTTAAAAAGTAAAGCAGGAATCTGTCAAATATCCTTTTTTTTGGCTGATTTATGTGACTTTTAATTTCTAGTAATGTTACCCAGCACAACTTGTTAAGTAACAAGTAAAGTTGTCTTTCGTTATTATAGTTTTGACATTTTTTTGGTCACTGACACTGTGTTGTGACCTAATACAGGCATCAACAAGGATGTAGGTGCACTGCAGTTCATCTGACCATAAAAATCAGTTATGAGAATTCTCTGGGAGGGATGAAGACCATAGTGTGAAATGAAATAGGGACAGGAATAAAATGGAAAAGGCGCAAGCACCCGAGAAAACAGACAAATCAATGTAAAAAACAAAAGGAGGAGATAAAAAAGAACGAGCGTGAGGAAAGTGGATGGTCGAAGCGATCCAGAGTTTTTGTGATGCAGAGAGCGCCGACCTCATGTTCTCCATCGAGTCTTCTGGCATGGGTGCCACCGTCTGCACCGCTGGCAGATTCTTACTCGTGGCACCGTTGACGAACGACGAAGAGGAGGAGGAGGAAGAGGACGCGGAGTCTGTGGCACCTGGACAGAGGAACAGCAGCGAGAGTGATGAGAAACAAGGGCGAACAATAAAGTGACGCCGAAAGATTAGCGAGCTGGATAACGACGAAGGAAACGTATTAATGTCCCGGTCAACTGTGACCGAATTCAATTTGGATAGTATTTCACCGGACATGCAGCTGCTCGTCTCCACGTAATGTCCCCGTTTGTGAAAACAGCTTTGTAATCAATACACTGAATCCATTCCGGGGAACAAATCCTTTCCTTGTCCACTACGCATGTTTGATACAGAACAACATGTCTGACAAAGCCTTGATTACAAATCCACTCTGCTATAATGGATCTGTTCAGTATGATGCTGCGTAGAAACAGTGCAGGTCTGCATGTCAGGTTTTGGCCCCTGTCCCCCTTTTGTTGGATTTTTTTGTTTGTTTGCCGGCTTCCACAAAACCTGGTGGAAAGTGGGACACGAGCCAAAAAAGGCTTCATACAAAAGGATGTTTTTCAATAACAGTGTCAGGCTCTTTTCGACATTTTCACCATTTTCTCAGGGAATAATTCTGGGATGTCGATGACAAAAAGAAACATTTAGAGGACTTATATCTTTGAATGTGTTCAGTTTGGTGCAGCTTGATTAAATTTAAGGAGGCTGTTGGGCCTCGGTTGGTACTCGCTCCATTGAGTGCCATTCTATTCTGGTTATTGCCTCCACCGGGGAGGTTATGTTTTCACTGACATTTGCAGGATTACTCAAAAACCACTCAACCGATTACCATGACATTTTTGCGGAGGGGTCGAAAATGACCCAGACAGGGACCCATAGGATTCTGGAGTAGATCCATTCAGGTAAAGTGTTAGATGTGCTCTCCGGATGCCTATTGGGTCTTAAATTTCTTCCTGTAAATAAACATATCTTGGTGAAAATATCTAGTCCACATTTTTTATCTGCTGTTAAAAAGTCACTGAATGAATCTTCTTGTTCATGTCTGATATTTTACACTCTGCTGTGTTGTGCCCCTCACCGGGCTAAGACTCATTTTGATCAGTTTAGTTTGTTTCTATTCCGGATTGTTCTGTCTGTCGGACGACGGCAGAGAATAGCATCAAAATGTTTTGTAACGAGAGATGAAAATTCTGCTTCTGCCTTTGAATCGCTTGAAGCCTCTCACCCAAACCCTTTTATCCCCCTGCAGGCGTCTTGTCTGCTGCCTCTCCTCAAAACGCACACTGAATAGATGCAGTGCAAAGTAAAAAAAAAAAATCCAATAAATACGTTGATAAGTGCACCGAGCATCATCTCTCACCTGTAGTGTTGATCATGCTCTTGGGTGTTGCTGTCGCGGCAGCAAAGATGTTGGGGGTGCTGCCCGCGGTGGTCGATCCGCCAGTGGTGGGTGTGCCCACGGTGTTGACTGACAGGCTGCCGGGTGGCGGCTTTTTGACTGGAACCACAACACTCCTGTAAGAGATGAGACACATTTCTTATCTGTGAACTTTTGGGAGTTTTTGATGAGCGTTCAGGTAAAAGAAGCACATTCTGTTAGTTTGTAGATTGTTTCCATCCAAAGAGCTTTTTTCAAAAGGGAGGATGTTTTGTTTTTTTAAATAATCAATTCATCGATTTCTGTGTCCAGTGTTTTCTAGAACTGCAATTTGTCCAAAAAGTTAGAACAGGCTGGAAAAAAGTGATGAATTGATGGATGTGTCAGGCTGGACCGACTCTGTCTCTGTCTCTTGTAGGTCAAACAGCAGGTGGGACCGACCTGTCGAAGGAGTGGAACTGCATGGGCAGCATGGGGTGTGTCTTCAGGGCGGGGTCGGGGTGGTAGGGCGTCGGCCCCGAATCCTGACCCAAGTCCCCTCCATCGACTGGCGCTGCCACCAAACTCTTCAGGATCTCCTGCGTCACAGACAGAACAATGAACCTGGTGAGTGCAGGTCACAAGCTGCAGAATGTAATGCAGAGTTGAACACCTTCTTTTTTACTACTTTATGTAAGCTTTGATATTTATCGTGATCAAAACAAAAATTATTATTGCCTCTAAGAAAATTGAACTGAAAAGCTTATTCCTAGCAGTGAGCTATGGATGTAAGTGAGTCAGAGAAGGACAAAACATAACCTTACACAACCTCACAATGAGGAAGAATCTTGACTCCATTCAGACCTGACATTCAAATTCTTTAGCTTTGTCATTCAAACCACATTGAAAGGTGCAGAAGGTCAAGTGTGATCTCAGCAGTGAGGAGTAAATGAAAATGTGTTTCCTGAACCATCACCTCTATTGGTAGAAATACAACAACATGTACATAATTAAACTGGCTGCAGAAATAAAATGTGGTCATTAGTTATTTTTGCTGAATATATCTGGACGCAATTAGCTGACATCCCATAGACCCACCTTGACATTGATGCCTTTGTTTGTTTGAGTGATGCTGGAGATGGACGAGGGCGGGGCGTTGCTGGAGTTGGGGTTGGAGCCGGGGTTGTGGGGAGAATCCAGAAGGCTCTCCTGTGACCTCCTGACGTCAGACAGGCTGCACAACAGATCCGGGCCTCCTCCTCCTCCTCCCCCCATGTCTCTGTCTCGATCTCTGTCTGTCTCTCTCCCGACCAGGCCGAGGCCGAGGCCGAGACCCATCTCCGAGCCGTTCAGGGACCCGGCCACGTGACCCTCCTCTCCGATTCCAGAGTCCGTGTGGGGGAGCCCGGCCCGGGGAGAGTCATCCACAGGGGTGGGGGTCTGCTTGTCAGAGAAGGCTGTGGATGGGTGCTCTGGATGAAGGGGGAGGGAATAAAGAATAAAATGTGATTTTATGAGGATAATTACTCAAAAAAAATGCATCGTCAAGAGATTCCATAACATAGTTTCTGTTTTTAAAATGTCTTCCTCAGCCATTTTCCTCTTTCATGTCACTGCCGAGTAACACCATCCTTTCTTCCTCCTTCTTGCTTTATTCCTCTTTAAGTGTCTCTCGACAAAAGGTTTTGTTGTTCGCCTGAAGCCTGTACTCACCACACCAACGCTCCAATAATGAGTCACCAGTCATCCAAGCATACCCCATTAAGGATATTGCATCAGAAGAGAAATGATAATCACCTGTACTGGTTGGGGAGTTGATCTCGTGGCGGATGCTTCTCCCTGATAGGCTGGTGGATCTGCAAATCTCCCGCTGGGGTTCCAAGATGTCCCGGTACTTAGACACCATGAGGACTGAGATGAAGTAGACAACTGCCAGCGCCAGGAACTGAGCTTGCTTACTGTCATCCTACAGGAAACAACACACAAAAATTATTCAGAGGAGGAAAAAAAAAACATTCAGGCATTTCCTCCCTCGTATCTATAACTATAAAATACTGCATACACAATAAAAATACACACACACACACACACTTACCACGTCTCTGAATACTACAGCTCGGAGACGATTGATGTCGACATCCTGCAGGAGTCTGTCTGGATCCTGCTAAATATGGAAAACAGGTGTGTCGTACATATATGCGTGTCTCTGTGTCAGATTTTAAGTGTGTGCGCAGGATGTGTATTTGATTTGTGTGTGTCTGTGTGTGTGTGTGGTACCTTGTTGGTGTTGGAGGCACTGTGGAGGCTGTCCTGCGACTTGCTGCTGGTTAAGGACGACTTGCAGCTTCGGTCTCTCTGTCTCTGCCTGCACTCCAGACAGTTCCTCACCGCCACACAGCAAACTGCCGGAGAGACAACATGTAAGTGTCGTGTGATGGTTGGGTGTATAATAACACTAGAGAAGCCCGATATATCTAATATAGATCACATATAAATCTAATATAGGGCTGCAATACAACTAATGATTATTTTATTTTCATTATAGATTAATATGCTCTTTATTTCTAAGGATTGCAGCAAACTATTATATTAAAAAAATCAGTAACCATCATTTTTTCTTGTAAAACCATTAAAAATAATACTTTAAATAACCAATCGATAATTTTAGAATTTGATGTATATGATAATAAGATGTAATAAAAGCAAATGCAATAAATCATGTTAGATCCAGGGCTGGAGGGACATACATTGCAATTAACACACATTGTGTTGCCTTAAAAAACGTTTTTCAATATTGTTTCCCTGTCCACAGTAGTGCTGAATCAGAAACTTAATTGATTAGACAATAGAAATTATAACAATCTACGATTTCAAGTTAATTTATTAAGCAAAATTGCTGAATTTTTTGTTTCCAATTTGTAAATCTGAGGAACTTTGTTTGTTCTTAGAATTAAATGATCAAATATATTGGGGATTTGCAATGTTTGAAGTAGAGAGTACAGGGCCATGTGTGAGACCAACCACATTAACAGTTTTAAAATGTTCATCACGATTCGACACAGCAAGCGAGCACACACCCAGGCGGAGACACTGCCTCATCAGCCCTCCCGACGACATGTTCTTCTCGGCCTCGATCTCGCTGAAGTTGAGGGAGCTGGCGAACACCAGCACGTCGACCATGGCCATGAGACGCGAGAGGAAGGTGACCGCCGTCTCCGAGGACATGCCCTGCGTCGCCTCGATGTTCTCCAGCTCCGTCTGGGTAACAGGGAGGAGAAATGCACACATGCTCTCCAGTTATTCGGTGTCAAACCAGCACATGTGCACAATGACCTCAGTGGTTTTAGAAAGGTGGTGACGTATTGTAGTGGCCTCCCCCTTTTTAAACATTTAAACGTGACCTTTAGAAGATGTTCGCTGCTGGGTCTCGACCACAACAGTCATGCTGATCAAGTGAAATACATACTTATGATGACGTCTGGCAACATGAGGTGCTCTACACAACACAGGAAGTACAGCCTGATGACACACAGGTAATGGTAACAGTGGGGTTGTGACAGTAGCAGTGGGGCCTATTAGCAGTAACAGCAGCAGTGTGGAGACAGGCAAAGCTAGACTAAGATCCCCTTATGTTCACACCAACCTAAGTGTTTAATTACAGGATCTTCAGTGTAGCTACTGGAAATAGATCTGAAGGCAGCATTGGCTTCTGATAAGACTGTGTGGTTTGCTGTGTCTCTGCTTCAGCGAGCAGGATGTGCACGGCTGTGGAGAGTCGACAAAAAGTGCAAGCAACCGGGGGCTCGTCCGCGCAGGTGAGCACACACATTCGTGGGGGGATAACAGACACAAGGTGGAAACAGAAGGACTCGGGGTTGGTGTTCTTAGCTCTCCTGGTGATGGTGAGAGTCTCAGGCTCTTTACGCACCTCTCCCCCTGTGCCTCCTCCCCCAGGAACAGGGGTCACCTCCTCTCCCTTTGACCCCCCCTGGGGTCTGGCTCCTCCTGCCTTCTTTAGTGTTGATACAAATGGGACAGGCTTAGCAGATGCAACCCTCAAGGTCTTTTGGAAAACTCTCATGCTTTTTTTCTTTTTCCTCTAAACAAATCTTCTCACTCTTATTTCTCCCACCTCCTGGCTTCTTTAGTCCACTCTATCCCCCTGGTATAATATTCTAACAATGTCAGGATATTATATCTTTTAGAATCAGACACCCATAATATTTTAAAACAGTATAAAGGGGAATACAGATTAGCAGCAAAAGGAGCACAACAAGTAGAAACACTATGGAGGTCAGACAGGCAAGGGTTAGTGTCAGTCACAATGGCAAATAAACCAGAACAAAGTATTAGTAGAATGTAAAGAGAGGAAGAAACCACAACTTACAGCGTTGGCACTATTCTTAGAACTCTGCACATGCAAAAAAACAGACAAAAACAGAGACAAAAAGGAACGAGAAAATACGTAGAACACATGTAACACAGAGAAGAAAAGGAAAAAAGAAGGATGATTAAAAGAAACAGATTAATACACTGTCAAATCAAATATATTGTTAATTAAAAGGATTTGAGCAACGACCAAATAAAGGTTAAAAATACTATGTCACAAGTGTTAGATTGACAGTAAAATACAGAGAGATACAGATGAAAGGAAAAATGTTTTTAGAGTTTAATTAATTGACCAATTTTTTAATTCATGGCCAAACTAAACAGATTTTTTTTTTGTAAGTATGACATTTAACCTTTATGAATTAAAAAGTAGTTTTTGATCGATAGATTAATCGACTAGAATCAGGTTGAAGAGGCTCTTCCGAGTCTGAGTCCTACGAAGCAGCTGTTGACCTGCAGTTCTCCCTCCTACCACAGAGGGGCAGAGTAGAGCCACTTACGGAAGGGGAGGTGGCGGCGGACAGGAGAGGAAGGATGCCCCCACAGGCGATGATGATGTTGTCCACCATCTGAGAAATGAGGTGGATGGTGTTGTGGACGAAGATGATGTTTTCATTGCTGTTCACGAAATCCATCACCGACTTGGTTGAGTGGCTGAAATGGAAAACAAAGAGTTTGATGGATGACACAAAACCAGTGGAGACGTCGTCATGGAAATAGAGACATCAAAGACACCCACTTCCTGATCTAATCCTCAAATCAAACGTGCGAGCCGGGCAGATGCATTGGAAACTAAACGCTAAATGGCATCAAAGATCTTATCAAAGCAACAGGTCAGAGGGTTTTACAGGTTTGTGCAAAGTTGGATCATCTCACCTCCTCCACACGTGCACGTCGGTTTCCAGGGCGAACAGCAGGTCGGTGAGCAACCTCTGGTGCATGGGGGACCACTTGAATTCAGGGATACGGAACATAGTCGTGCGTGGGCCGGGGCTGAACTGCCGGCGCTGCTCCTCCGTCATGGGCATTCCCCTGAAGCCCAGGTCGACGCGTAGGTCCCGCTCCAGCTGCGCGGCGGTGCGGCCGTGAAGGGCCTAGAGTGGGGGGGGGCAAGATGCGGTCAGCCAGAGGACGTCTTTCAGAAACATCTCTTACATAAAACTTGGAATAGTTTCAGAAATCTAAATCTATTTTATTAAAGAAGCCCCAGAGGAGTTTCCGTGACCTCTCATTCTGTTTTCAATGAGCCGTTGGAAACTGAGCTCATGTGTGGGCGGTCACTGGGTATTTCTGCCCGGACAAACTGTCCATGGCCGAGCATTTTACTGGAATTAGCAGCAAACACAAGCCAATCACAAAGGGGCAGCGGTTGCCTGAAGTATGGAGGAGGAGGAGGAGGCTTGTGACTGTTCAGTCCCTGGAACGAAGATTATTCTAGATGGAGGTGATCCGCTAATTAGGACTGACAAACCTTTTTCACAAATTTTGATAAAAACAGTAGAGGAAAATAAATAATTTCAGCTACATCTGTACAGTATGTTATGAAGCTGCATAAGACTTTACACCTGATATGAAAACAAACTCTTGTGCAGCCCATAATTAATCTAATTACAGTGATCCAGCAGTTTACTTCAGAATCAGAAACAAGAACACACCTGAGTAGTCGCAGTGGTTTGGATCTTCTTTGTGTCTTTGTCTTTCCCGTCATCCGACCTCTCTGTATCAGAGGTGGTGCTGGCCGTGTCTCCACCAGTCTTCACCCCCGCAGCCTCTCCCTCTGCCCCGGCTGTGACCTCTCCCTCTGGGAAATCTGGTCTGGAGGCCCCCTGGATCTGGCTTTGGCTCTCGGCCTCAGCAATGGAGCTGATGTCAGCGAGAGGGCTCTGGATCTTGAAGAGCCCGTCCTCCGGAAGTTCCCCGGCTGTGTGGCTCCCTGTCTGTAGATCAGAGCCGCAGCTGGTCATGTGGGCGAGCAGGCTGAGGTCGTCACTGGCGCTGGTGGTGGAGAGGGACGGTACTGGGCCGGATGAAGTGGGCTGGTCTGGACTGGGCAGCACGAGGGGGTCTGTAGCTGCCAGAGCTGGAAGCAGCTTTTCATCAACCTGGAGGAGATGAATGGGGAAATAAAAATGAGCAGAACTTTTTCACATTGTGCAAAGTTTGCAGCAAAATCTTGTTTTCAAAGAAAGATAGAAAGTAGAGATACGACATAGACTGATTGGGTTTATTAAATTCTCGGTCCGCGGGGAGAGGAGTGGCTTCACAGATAAGATTTTAATTCATCAGCAACAATAATCTTCATAACAAATCCTACCTTGCTGAAGAGAAATCCGTTGTTGCTCGGGACACTGTCCTTCTCATCAGCCAAAGTGATGAGCGGACCCATGTTCCCATCGTCCTCCAGGTTGACCCCCGAGAGCCCCAGGCTTGGCCCCAATCCAACTCCTGAGGCCGGCGTGTCATCTTTAGGCGCCAGATTCCCGTTCATGTTCTGCACGACAGCGCAGTAAGCACTGTCCAGGAGAGAGTCCACCTCCACCAGAGGCCCGTTCTCCATTCCTCCCCCACCTCCTACAACTACACCTCCACTAAGGCCTTCGGGAGACAGGTCGAGGTCATCCAGCTTCACCTCTGTGGCCTCTACTTTCTCTGCTTTAATGTCCACCAGCAGGTCGTGGACCTCCACCCTCACGCCTGGACCAGCGCTCTGCTCCCCGGGCGTCAGGGCCTCTCCATTGGGTCGCTTCACGGCGCCTTCAGCGAGGAGGTTGGCCCCCTCGCTGTATTCAGCCTCGCTCTCCGGCGTCTGTGTCTGAGAGTTATCGTCGATCTCCAGGTTGCCGTTGACCACAGGGGCGGGCGCAGCAGAAAGCCCAGAGATGGTGGACACAGAGCCTTTCTTTCCTTTCTTCATGTTCTCCTCCTCCTGACGCTGGTACTCCTCGTACATCTTAGCTAAGTATTCCTTATGGGCCTCGTAGGTCACCTGCGACAGAGGATGGGTGTAAATGTTACGTCATCAGAACACAAGCCCTGACGATAGCTAACCTCCACATCTATAATGTCCAAGTTAAAAAAGCTCATAGATCAATAGCATGGATCAAACTGGGACAGCCTGCTCTGACCAGTGTTTGACCAGCATCTATAACGTCCCCTCACTGCTGTGCTGCCATGAGAAGGAAGTGCATGAACAGGGAAAAGAGATGCAATCACTTATTGAACATTATGTCCATGATGAATCATTCAGGGTCTTTCAGGTCAACGAACCAAGAATCATAATTAAAAATAATCAATGTGTACAAATCAATAGGTTTTTGTTTAACCTTTATGACAGTTTCAGTTTCTCAATAACGGAAAATCGTTACCACCAGTTCTGTGTTCATTTTTGGTGCAGCAGATTTGAAGCCGAGTGGATATGCTGTCATGTCAGCGGGTTGTCCACTAACCAGAGATCTGAGGTTTGATCCCAGTCTCCCCAACTCCGTGTAATAAGTGTCGTTGAGCAAGATACTGAGACCCAAAGTGCCCCTAACATCTGTGCCGGCAGTTTCTGTGTGTGTGTGTGTGTGTGTGTGTGTGTGTGTGAGTGTGTGTGTGTGTGTGTGTGTGTGTGTGTGTGTGTGTGTGTGTGTGTGTGTGTGTGTGTGTGACAAAGTAAGTGCTGCACATAGCTGCACTGTGTGAATGTGCAAATTGCAAAAATGTTCTGTGAAGTGCTTGAGTGGTCATCTAGACTAGAAAGGCTTCTACATAAATACAGTCCATTATCACTGTAAAGCAAATATTCCTCGAGGATCTCTACAATGCAGCTTGACTTTACAAATCGATATCTATGTCTTACACTATCTTTTAACACTTATCCCATAGGATAAAAGAGCAGCATGAAATAGTGCCTGAAAAGAAAATCTGATCTTTACTGTGTATGAATTATTATCTGAAAATTCGATCAGGAAGTCTACGTAGGAGAAATATGCCCGCCTGAAAAATGTATGTATCTTACCTTGGAGTGTGCGATAGACAGGGTGTCAACCCACACTCTCCACCCGCCCCATTCGTATTTGATGGCGTGGTAGAGCAGGATTCTGAATATGTTGTACACCATCTCAGTGATTTTCTGCTCCTCGGGGCTCTTGGGGTTGATGTATCCGAGGGAGAACATCCAGTCCTGCCACACGGAGCACTGCAGCAGGCAGCTGGCACACAACACAAACACTGTATGTGAGTGGGGTTCAATATGAAAGTGTGTAACAATCATTGTGAGAATGCGAATGGCTTGCAGTTGAATTGATGTGCAGCCGCTTGTGCGCTCTCACCGACGGTTTTCGCGGCTGTTGCTGAAGAGCTTTATCATGTCGGAGAGAAAGAGTCTCCTGACTTCCATCAGCTCAGCACTGGGAGAGGAGTTCTTCAGGAGGGTCGCCACTACTTTCAAAATCACTGGGTGGGAGGTGAAAATTGGGTGAGGTGAAGAGGAAAGAGGGAGAGAGGAGAATGAGTGAGTAGGAGAAGCACAAATATATAAACCGTGTTTTGAATAAGAGAGAAAAAATGTGAGGGTAAGGAAAGTGTGAGTCAGATCAATAGGCGAGAGACGGCATCAGCGTCGGCTTCTGAATTCAGGCTTTGTTGTTTATTCAGTTGCATTAAAAAAACACTGTGTTATTGGCACACCAAAGAACACACAGTGACAGGGAGATGCAAGCTACAGCGTTTTTTCGTACTTACTGGGATTCTGGATCTTGACGGTGGAGTCGGGCTCGGGGTGGGGTTTGTGGACCACCTGAGTGCAGACCTGCTCGGTCAGAATCTGCACACAAGACACAACAAGATCCGCGGACGTCAATGACATGCAGAGACAATCACCTGAGTTGTGACGACTGGAAATGGTCGCACGCTTCCTGTGCACGGCTCAAAGTGATGCAGTGTGTGAAAGAGCCGCTGCCAAACAATCACCCACCTCATAAAGCGTGTTGTAGGTGGTGATAGAGACGGTGTTAGTGTGCATCATCAGCCTCTCCCCCAGCAGCGTGAACAGACTGTGCGTGTGCATGATCTCTACCTTCCTCCTGCAGGGAATCAAACACACACACACAGACACACAGACACACACAGACACACACACACACACACACACACACACACACACACACACAGAGGGTTTATTATTCATTACAGAACTCGCGACGGTTGAGGCTGACATTGATCGCCACTGGCCCAATGACATGTGGCTCTGTCAGTTATGATGGGAGGATAAGAACAGCACAGAGACAAGAATAGAATGACAACACCGCAGGAGTAACCGAGGCAACGCTCACACAGGCTGTGAATAAGTAATTTGTGACTGTTAAACAGACCAGAGGCTTTTAATTTGAAAGGTTCAGACATCAGAGCTGACATAAGGTTTATGTCAGCGTCTTGAAAACGCATTTGTGTGCGTCTTGAAAACTAAAGAAACGGAGAAGTACCACCGTAAATCATGGGGGCAGTGTAGCTAATAGTTAAAGCGAGACGACGGTAAGAGGAAGAAATTTCAACGATGGTGGAACTTTGCACAGGCAGCATAAATGAGCCTTTACTTCAAATGTGAATTAAATTTCCTACAGGGGCTAAACGCATACCTGCATATACTGTAAATAAGAACATCACAAAATAAATATTTTCTATTTGTCAGGATAAGCTATTAAGTGTTTTTATAAATTGATCTCTAAGATTTTATTACACAGCATCTAAAAACATTTCCAAGGACTACTTCAAAGTCGTTTATTTGTTTGTTAGATTTGACATTGAGTCTCAAACCACAGTGAAGAAACCCATTCAAATCTATTCAAATTTGTTTTATTTTTTTCCCCGTATTTTTATAAAGATGATAATTTATTAGATTCTCTGCAAAACCATTAAAATATGTGTCGTGATTTATTTAATATAAAAATAAAGGAATGTCTCTGGCTGTTCTGCAGTGGGGTGTATCAGTAAATCACATGATGACATGTAAAGTTAAAGGAGGCGCTCCTGCAGGACTTTCGCTTCAAAGGGATGTGAAGTGGGCGGGGGGTCTGAAGGTGCAGGGCTCAGGTGCAGTGTGGCCCATGCTGTGCAGTAAGGGGCGTGTTATGTCACATGGGATGAATAAATCCCCCAGCATTCATTGCTGCTCATCAAGGGTTCCCCCCCCCCTGCCAGTGCACGCTGTCAGAATTATTATTCCGCCTGGGTGTGATGATGAGGACATTATCTTCAAGTGCACACACAAACACAAACAACCAGCGCTTCTCAATTTGCTGGAGACTGCACTGCTGTGGTTCTTTGGTTTTTAGCAATGACAGCATAAAACATTTGCCTTTTTAAGAAAATCCCTCCGCAGTGAGAGAAACAGTTGCTTACTTGTGGCCGAGGTGCTTGAGGAAATAGCCCAGGACTTTGAGGGCTTGGACCCGGATGCTCTCACTCTTGGAGGCCAGGAGTTTGCAGATCACCCTGTGACATGTCAACACACAGCCGCAAGCATTTCATATCACTGAATGAGTTACACAACATTAGATGAAGGCGACGAGCACAAAAAATGTATAAATCAAAATAAAGATCAAGGCGTTCTTCTGTGTGCGGTAAACACCTGCTGCCTGATACTCAGTAAACCTCAAAGTCAACATGGAGACCGACTCTTCAAACGCAGGAAGATATCAAAGTGAAAAGAAAATGTGGCGACACATAACAGAGGAGTTACCATAGCAACCTTAAAGAAATCCATGAGTAGGCCACATGGTTGATGCTTATACACTTTACTGTTTGTGAACTCTAATTGAACAGATAAGCAGTGGGTTGACTAAACAGTAACGCATCTGTTTTTTTTGCTGCAAAAAAGCATTATGGATTAAAACTAATAAAAAAACATACTTGGTTCTTCAGACTACATTCATTCAAAGAGATTAATTTTGTAGTTGGACTTCGTACATTTGAAATCCATAAATTCAAATTTCCTTAATCGCTACTTGGTTTTAAAACCATTTTTTACTGAATCTGTGAATTACTTAGAATTTGACTACATCAGTAATATGAGTATTCATCAGTAATATGAAATATGTACACATATATATACAGTATATATATATAAATGGTCACTGCTTTGTGGAGATTTTTCAATTGTTTAATATAATGCCTTATTATTAGAAATTGTGTGTGTGTGTGTGTGTGTGTGTGTGTGTGTGTGTGTGTGTGTGTGTGTGTGTGTGTGTGTGTGTGTGTGTGTGTGTGTGTGTACTCCATGTGTGGGTGTGTGTGTGTACTCCATGTGTGGGCAGCACACTCACCTTATTCCATTCCTCTGATCGAATGCAGGGATCATGGACGCCGGGTGCTCAGACATAAGAGCCACCAGCAGCTGGAGCACATCGTGGATGTTCTCATCCTGCAGAGAAAAAGAAAGCAAAGTTGCGCAGGTGAACAAAGGAAGAAGAGGAAGCCCCCGCGGGACGGATGAATAGAGGGTTAATAAGACGAAGAGAGAGGTGTATTGGTGGACGTGGAGGAGGGGGGACTGCGGAGGAGCATGTGGCATAATACAACAAGAATAGATATAATTGTTACAGAGGAGTACATTCTGTTCAGTCCATTGTTGCACCATTTTTCATGCTGTCACTGCGCCGAGGCTGACTCACACTCTCACTCGTTTAAGTGGACCATAACTCCAGCCCACAATTTATAATGCCCATTTTGCCACCAGCTCCACTCAAGCGCTCACACCGTCTCCCCCCCGTCTCCCCCCCGTCTCCCACTGTCTCTCTTACAAACACAGACGATGGGGTTTACCTCATGCATGGTCAGTAGGTAGTTCAGAATGCTCTGCAGCTCGTCCTCCTTCACGCCCCGGTCCTGTGGAAAAAAACACATCTTTAAGTTGTTCTTTTACATCCTGTTGACCCCAGATTACTTCATTTATTCTGTCCTATGATGCATTTTAACCGCGAATCAGCAACAACCTCACACATGCAGGAACAAATGCTCTATTAATGCTGCTGGTCTATAATGTGATTCTCCACACACACAAACACACAGTTTTCAGACGAAGCTGTTGGTCCCTCGGCGGCGAGAGAAACAAAGCGATTTCATACAACTGAATCAATGGGGTGGAGATAATCGGTTTCTCTGGCTTTACCTTCAGTATCAGCTGTTTGAGGAAGAGGAGCATGAAGGCTCTGAGCGAGATGATCTCCTTTTGGGACGGCCGCGGTCCGTCTGCACACAAAACACAAACAAAAGAATCATTTCCGGTTAAAAGTCCATTTTTTATCCGAGATACAGATCGGCTAAATAAGCCCGTAGTTCAGGCTGAGTGAGTCCCACTGTTTACTGATATTAGCTTTTATTAGGCTTCCTGGAGAGCAGAGACAAACTTGTGAACACACACAAACACACAGACAGAAGTGTGAACTGTAATTAAATCACTGCCATTACCTCCAAAGGCAATCTGGATATTTTTACTTGAACTAATTTAACTGATAACAGCAAAGATGGGACTGATTGTCCCAATGATTCAAACCAAACAAGCATCCTATCCCACGGATTCCTCATTAAAGCTCTGGTTCTCGATCAGGTCTGTGGCGGGCTACAGAGAAATGAACATAAACAAGCTCGCCTCTTTCTAAAAGGTCTGACATCTTTGTCCCGTTTCTTAAATGCCACAGGCGTCCTCTACCTTTAAACGCGCTTTAAAAGCGATTCACGATTATACAACTTTCTGTTTTACCTCTATTGTCTTTGTTCATTCTGACATTTGGCTGCGAAACAAAACGCTCCTTCCACCTCTGCAAAACTCACGACCCAGCGAGCACTTTTAAACTGTTTAAAAAAAAACTCCAGCATTGGCATTTCATTTTCCAGTGATGTAATTATGTTTCATTTAATTTTTTAGGGCGTTTAATGTGCCAGACACACTCGAAGCTCATGCTGATTGATGAATCGGCTCAAAATGGCTGCCAAACAACTCGCTAATGGAAAGCGAGGCCAAACAGCCTCACAGATGAATCGATTCAGATCAAAACAAGAAGACCGGCCCTTTTATCCCCCCCCCTTAATGGTCCCAGTGTCCACAGGCAGTTAAAGTCGACTTTGTCCCCTCTCATTCTCCACCTTCCTACAGATGTCATCAACAAACAAACACTCACTACACAATGACCCTCGTAAGCGCACTGCTCTCATCAGCATTCCAAGCACCCGGCAGAGGTTTGTCAAGTTTACAAGGCAACAATAAACATTTATGACGATCGGCTTGTGTGCATTTGCCACCGTGCACTTTGCTGTGTCAGGGACGTCTGGAACCAGCCTTATTTGAATTCGAGCCACAGAGGGAGAAGCACTGCAACTGCAAACAGTGTTTACTGGGAGCTGAATAAAAAACGCACCTTGTCCTTGCACAACACTTTAACTGATATCTGACCCGAAGCTGCAGAAGCCAGCTGATGTAAGCCCGGCAGACTGATGGGGACGAAGATTTGAAGCTTTCTCTCTTTGTCATGCTCCGCGGGCCCTGAATCACGAGTGAGTGTGTACGTGTTTCACCGGCTCCTCGCGACGCCAAAGCACGACACCGGCGCTGTCCTCTATGATCCATCATCGTTATCTGTCAAGCTGGTACATATAGGTGGAATGGAGACACTCGTGGTTCAACCATCCATCATGGTTACGCAGCGGCTCCAAGTCAAGCAAGTGCACGCACGCACCAAGTGAACATGTGCGGGTGTAATTTCGTTTTTTAGGGGTCTTTTGTTAACAGAGGATTTGAATAAAGCTTCTAATCATCTAAACCTCCTCTCTGGGGTGAATATAATTATCATCCTCTTCTCCTTCAAATTAATTTCCCTCTTCTTGTGCTCTGTATATGCCAACCTGACTCAACTATTTTATCCAGTCATTGTGAAAGCGAATGCTCTTGCATCTGTTTGGGAGTCAATGCATGTATGAAAGAGTGAGTGTGTTCTGACTGGATCTAAAACACTATTTGAATTATTGTGAATTATTATGAATTATGCTGAAGCTTACTTGAGGACATTTACACTCAAATTTAAAACTAGGCAAAATCCATTATATTACAACGCAAGGCATAAAAACGAAAAACAAAATAAAAGGTATCACTGAGGTTAGAAGAATAAAACGCTTTAGCTGAATAAATAAATTAAACTCAGGCACATTTTCTTCTTAATCAGTGTTTCTGTTTTATTATAATTTGGCAGAGTTCAAAAGCAATGCAGCTGTGTACCGGAGCGAAAAGGGCCCGAGGTGTTTTCATTATGTACAGTACCGACTTCTTTTCAACCAACAACATCAAATGGAGTTATTTGTAAAAAAAATATGACAACTTGAAGAGGAATTATGTGTCTCTAAGCAGATTAAATGCAGTTGCTGGATAGAAATACACTAAGAAATGGAGTTTATCTGCAACATGGATTCAACCTCATGACTTCAAGCTGAGACACGCTCAAATATTATAATCCACAAAGCCAAGTGTGCGTGTTTAAATATCTGTCTATTGCCATGCAAATCAATGCATATAAGACTCTTACTGTATTGTTGATACGCACACTTCCAAACCACAACTGGCACGCCCTTTCGGCTTTGAGCGACCATTAATAGCGTCTGAGGCTAATTGCTACCGTTATCAAAAGGTTCCAAATCCCAGCAGTCAAGCCGCAATATCACCAAACGGCGAAGGAAGCCAGACAGCCACTTGATTAGAAATTCTTAAAAACTCCCTTGGATGTGCCAATCAAATCCGTCTGTTGCCATGGCAACGTGGGATGCGCACGACGCAGTGTGCAGAGGGTCCCGGGCGAAAGGAAGAGGTTGATTAAAGTGAGAGACCTTTCCGGAGCTCTGGTGTGTGGCGACAGTGTGTGCTGTGGTAACGCAAGTCCTCTGCTCTATTACAAAGGCAGTGGATACATCAATTCTGATTTGACACCGTGTTGTGTTTGGAATATGATTTGTCATATAACTGCGATTCCTTTTTTCTAACCCCCGACTAAAAACACATCGTGTATCAGTAAGCATGGGCTCGCATTTCAGTTCAACATTTAAAAGTAATCTGATATAAAGGCTTTGTCATTCTGCTACTGGAACAAACACTATTTCAATCATTAGTAATTTACAAGCGTAAAAAAAACTGAATTTGAAAACTCTTCTTCTCCAAAAGTTACACAAAATACCAATATGCAGCCTTTAAGTCAGGAGCTGCTTTGCCTTGCTGATGAGCACCCAGCAACTACAGTGGTTGTTAGATTCATGTGTGTGTCTGTGTGTAGCCTAAATGTCCACTTTCCTTACCGTCATTACCTCAGTGTTGAACTGAACTGTAGTTTATGCGACTTAACAGAGCTGTAATTATCTCACATCACATTAGCTGAGGTGTTTCTGCCGATTTTTTAAAACCCATTCAGAGCCATTACAAGTCTTATTGATTATTGACTTCAGGTCTTCATTAGGTCGTTTTCAGCTTTAAACTAAAGCCGGAATTGATTTGGCGATTTAAAAAAAACGTCTTGAAAAGCAATTTTTTTTACAAAATGCTCATCAGGGCTTAACTTGAGCCGGATCCTGTCGGAATGAGAAGTGGAACCTCCCTGTGTTTGACTGCTTGTGTTCGGATCCATGATCACGAGGCTCATAATCTCGTTTGATTCATGTAACTATGTTGTAGAATTAAAACTGAATGAAAATTAAATCAACTATAATCATCAGAACTTCCCTGAAAGTGGTGAAAAACCTTATGGTTCCTCCAATTTAAAAACATCCATTGATCATTTTGAGCACAACCCAAAGTCACCTTCTCTGTGACTTACATTTCCCACTATAATGGATACACAAAAATGACTGCTTCTCACAATTTGCTGCTTTAGTATGTAAATTGTGTCAGATGTTGAAGAACGAATACATTATATCACAGCTACGTTTGGAACAGACTGTACTAACAGCAATCAGGGGGAAAATCTTTAACAAGTGTAGAAATGTGATGATTGATTCAGAAATTATACCATAATTAGTATAAAAAATATCACCGGTATTTGGCTTGAGTGGAGTTAAGATCCTTGTGTGCCTGACCTCCTTAATACGTAATGTGAAGGAAGCCAAGAAGGTCCATATTTAAAAAATGCACCGCTCATATGCTCTACGTATTAATCAATAGAAGCCTTTCTGCAGTAATGTCTGTTTTAGGAAGGTCAGTTGCATCTGTAAATTGCACTAATGGAGAGACAGCAGCTCCCAGCTCCAGAGAGCTGCTGACTTAATGAAATCCTAAATCAAGCTGAGTCACTTCAGGTTTATTTGTATTTGTGTGATATCTCAACGCAACGTTTCTTCTTCTGGCTTCTGCAGCACTTTTCATCGAAGAGGAAGAGAAACTCTAGGTAGGATAATGGCTATAGACAGGCTAACGTCATTCCAAACACATGTAACTATAAATATCAAACTGCTTCTTATTTGAGGGGGGGCTTGAGCCAATCCCAGCAGACATTGGGCGAGAGGCGTAGATAAACAACTCCAGTCCACACATGGACTGCGGGAGGAAGCCGAAGATTTGAACCAAGAACCTTCTTCCACTGTAGCATTGTGCCGGATTTCGACCTTCAGTCCAAAGACATCCATCATCCAACTATCCATTATCTATATTGTTTATCCTTTGAAGGTCGCAGGGGGGGGTGGGGCTGGAGCCAATCCCAGCTGACATTGGGCGAGAGGCGGCGTACACCCCCCCCCCGTGTATCACAGCACCGACACACGGAGACAAACAACCATACACACTCACATTCACAATTCAATTTAGCGTCCAGCAGAAAACCCACGCACACACAGGGACAATGTGCAAACTCCACAAAGGAAGACCCTGGGATTCAAACCAGGAACCTCCTCGCTCCTCGCTGTAGCAAACCACAGCATCACTGTGCCTTACGAGTTCAAAGACAGACCAAAAAATGGCAGAGGCAAAATGTAATAACCATCAAAATATGAGAATAATCGCACCTACTTTTGAAGAATCTTTCCTGGAATGCACTCAAAAGTGTCACATTCAGTTCACATTAAAAAGTGCAAGAAATACTTTTTAATAGGGAGAAAGAGAGAGACGTTGAAACCCTGCTCGCTCTCACCTCTGCACACCTGACCAACCCCTGCAAGCTTGTCAGGTTTTCAGCTTTTTTGTCAGCGTTTTTTAGAGGCTGACATCACCACTACACGTTCAGATAAATGCAGCGTTAAAAATAATTTTGAAGACTTGTGAGGTGGTGACGGGAGCTGCTTGTACTTTCTTCTTTGTGAGTGTTTGAGAGGCTGCTGTAAAAAAAACCGCTGAGTCACAAAGAGGTTTAGAGGAACGAGACAGTAAAGACGGCTCAGGGGGGGATGAAGAGAAGAAAGTGGGTGAATTTACGAAAATGGAATAAAAGCAGTCGTGTATAGATGCTCTGTGTGACGTGTGCATATCTCGTGGTGTTCATTAGGAGAGTAGAAGGGTCTCTCCTCTCGTTTCCACTCGTTTTTCCCTTTCTCCTTCTTCATTATGTGAAAACGGTGCGCGCGTGTAGACATACCGAGACCTTTGGGGCTGATTCCACTGCACTCCAGCGGGTTGATGGCCCAGTAGTAGTACTTCAGAGTGTGCATCAGCTGCAGGACGGTGCCGACGCGGCGGATGGTGGTGTAGATGGTGGCGGTGCCGATGAACTCCGATGACAGGTAGGTGTAGAGGGACAGCTGGACCTGTGTGCACATACCACATCCATTTCATCCATACAGGCACACAAGACACTTGCAAAAGTCCACAACTCGCCAGACGCTCGCTGGGGAGAGACAAATACTCTTTGTGTGTTCATGGTGTTCAAACAGAAGCCGGTTTTATTGTGAAAAGACAGCCACAAAGGAATGAAAAGAAAGTTCCCTCCAGTAAAAGCACCATTTGTTTTTCCTGCCTTGTGTTATTTTTGATGTGTCTGTGCCTGAAGCCGTCGAGCATGTGAGGAGCTCCTAGTAAGGCGGCGCTGATATTTAAGGAGGGCGCTCTCCGACTGCTCATTTGCTTCTTCCCTCCTTCCCCGCCGCCTTCTGTTCCCCTTCCTCCCTCTCTAACCAGTCCTCTCCATCGTTCAAGTCTGCGGCACAAATCTCCGAGCTCATTACAGTGGCCGCGACGCTAAGGACCAGCCATAACGAGGTAGCTCCGTATTAAGCGGACGAAATTAGCAGAGCGCCGCGGCCTGACCACACCGCGTCGCAGCTCATCTGGAACGGAGAGCACACTCTGCGGGCTTTCATTACGTTACATTTCACGCACTGAGCATGTGTGTTTATCTGCGAGCGGGAAAAAAAACAACAACCCTGAAAATCCCAGATCCCAGCACAACAGTTTGGAATGCACCGCTGCACCGGTGCTGTAGCTTATTACCAAACAAGCGTGGCAGAGACAAAGCAGCTCTTTTTATTTTCCGGGAGCGCGGGGAGGACGTGGGAGAGATGAGATTCAGATACGATTTCTTCAGGTGATTTCATTAAGTCCTGAATATGACCCGAGGTTGTTCCTGCCAATAACGAAGATGATGATAACACCTGGGAAGTGGAAAATAATAAAAAAAGCTGAGCGAGAGACAGGAAAGCACAAGAGAAGTAGGACTAGAGGATTTTGGTGCGATGCTGCTCGGTACATTTACTCTGTTTGTCGTGTTCTCATTATTACACTGTTGCCTTGTTGTAATTGCCTCGTCTGTTCAAGCACTCAATGCAGGTAAAAGACTCAGGCTAAAGATTGTAGAGCGCTTTGCTCTATAATATTGACTTAGACAAATCTTTTTGCCACTTCCGGATGTGGGTGGGGTAAACATAAAATAAGATGGCGACACTCGAGGAGATACACATTTGGTTAATGTTAAGATCAAGACAGAAATAGGTGGTGTAACAGAGCCTTAAAAGACACATCATACAAATGTGGGTATAACTCCAGGCCCGGTCATAGAGCTCGTCTTTAAAACTCTCCCTCATTTCCCCCTGATGACGAGGACGTGCACAACCTATGCACCAAACGGATGCTAAATAAACAAAGCAGCCATCTTGCGTACGGGTAGTAAACAGCAACTATATTCCGACCCTGAAAGGTGAGCACATGCAGCAGTTTGGCCAGTTTCACAGTGACTGACTTTCACACCTTTTCCTTTCCTCTCCTGAGCTGCAGCAGCTGTTCACTCGCATCTCTTTCCACCTCGACTCCAGCACGCGCCCTCCAGATCGGCAGCGCCGCGCCCGAGAGCCAAATCGCATCTCGAGGTCAGAGGTGGAAGGAGACAGGGAAGTCAGGGAGTTTTTGAAAATAAAGGAGGCAAAAGCTAAATTTGTCCTGTGGGATTGGCAGGAATACTCACATCTAGTTCGGAGTGAGAGGGAAAAGAAGAACTACACTTCTCATCTCATCTCATCGTGTCCCGCGGTCGCTTCAAATGTCACTTTTTCTCTCTGTTTGCTTCGCTCGTGTGTTTTGTTCTTTTCCACGCATGACGTGCCAGCTCCTGCTTCTACAACCTCCTTTGTTGTATTATTGTAAAGGGCAATGGCCACTAAGATGTCAGTCGCTCTTCCCTCTTTGTTTCATGCCGCTTGCTCGTCTCGATTTTACTCATTCAAACATTCTCAGTTTGCTTTGTTTCTGAATTTATTCTCTAATTCAGAATATCATCACCCCTTCTTTTTTTTCGCAGCAGCAGCAAGGTCATGAAAACACACACAGGCACATTTTCAGCTGATACACACACACACGCATATAAACAGACCTTGGCAGGGGTGTGTATCCAGATGGCAGCGTTGAACAGGACATGGTCACAGAGCTGTTTGAGGAGTGGCGCTCCATGAGGTAAACCATCCAGATACTTGGCGAAGGACAGGAACTGTTCAAGTACGGCCCTGGTGATGTGGACTCGGGATGACTGGACAAAGGACAGGGAGGATGAGATGTGACGATCACATTAGGGGAGATCAACACACATCGGGTTTAATTAAGTCGTAATTCGTTAGAATTTAATTAAGTCAGGCGATGCTGACAAGCTACAGTAAAGCCAGTGTTACATCCAATCAACCTGCCTGTGCTGCATAACCCTAGGAGCCTATGTGCAAAATTGCCAAAGGTGTCAAGTAATTAATTTACACCAGCAATCAACATGTGCAGGATGTGATAAATATTAATGGGATCTCTCTTTTTCTTCCCACATCTTTTTTCTTTTTTTTTGGTTACACGCGTGGCTGATACTTCTCCCTGTAGTCGGGAAAAAAATAGCATCACTTTCAGTTGTGCAGGAAACACAAAATTTAGGAACGCATATACAACGAATGTGTGATAAGTATAAGGGCAATTAATATGTGAAGCAGTACCCAATATAGAAAAAGGAGTGTAGTTTAATGAGCTACTCATGACTAATGAACAACAAATAAACTTAACATGCAAACAAGCTCCTCATTGGCTTCTCACTGACCTTCTCCAGCAGGTATCCAATCACCAGGAAGCCCTTCCCTCCCAGCATCTGCTCCTGCATGGCCACGGAGCTCTTCAACAGCTCCACCAGGAACGCCAGCAGAGTGGCACTGCAACACACACACACACACACAGGACACACACAGGACACACACACATTTCAGTAATGCAGCCTGGATTACTCTGATGGATTTCGACATGTTTTCTTTATTGGAGTGTGTGATAACGTCCCCTCCATGTTTGCTTTCCTCTCCGCCATTTACTTTCATCAGTTTATTTTAGCAGTTGTGTCTTATCGTTGTCTTCCCGATGATTTGTGACAAATAGTCTGACTGCAGTATACGTGACGCGGGCATGCTGCCTGATATGTAACTGCATTAAGGTTCATGTGCTACAGAGACACAGACACTACGACTTTTTAAAAGCCTGAAGATAACTGTCACACATGTAAGATTCATATTCACTGTGTAGATGGAAAATTATGTCATATAGTGTAGTCACGCATTTATCATTTATCATGATATGATATGACTCATGTTTTGATGATGTCATTAAGTCAATTAAGAAGTCATTAAGTCAAAATCAAATCTTATTTCAGGGTCAATATCGGTGCAAAAATAAAATAAAACAAATAAATTACTGAATACAGCACAAAAATATCATCGAAACAAAATATTATGCATAGTGTCCACATCTATATCACTTCCTCTGCACATCACTCACCAGACCGACGTGTCCACACTGCAGTCGTTGAGCTGCTTGTAGTCCAGCTGAGCAAAGAGAGGAAACAGGACCTGGATGCCTCCTATCGAGTGGATGGCACTGTGGATGGAGTGGGTAACAATGGCCTTCACGTCCTGTGGGAGCAGGAATGAGCTGTTAGCGGTTAACATGCTGTTTTTGTTGTTTATCGTTATGTCTTGTCCATTAGCTTCCTCCTGATTTTCATCAGATTCAGGTTTTAATACTCTGGTAAAAAAAAACGCTGCATCTTCTTGTTGCTGTGGTGCAACGTGAGAGCAGTTTCTGATCTGAGAGAGAAATATGTAAATCGTATCATTTTCAAAGGATAGTAAAAATGTAGACAACAAAAAAAAAACATTTTCATAGCACTCCCAATGGCTGTCTCATGCAGCCTTGACTGAAATGAACCAACACAAAACTATGATTGTGCAGAACCATCGAACTAGAATAACAATATATTGTAACCAAACACGACGTGACTCACTTTCTGCCTTTGTGATTGTGAATTACAGTAACTACGGCCCTGAATTGCTGCTGCATTTTCTGCACACTGAACAAAGAAGTGTTAGAAGGTGAGACACAAACAACCACCATTAGTGAAGCAGAGCCCCTCCACCCCTAATGACGGCTCGGATTCAACTGCGACTAGCGTCTCCTGTGAACTCTCATGGGGTGCACGTCAGCCTGTGATGAACTAGCCGGATAATCAGATGATCATTCATGTATGAATTGCCGAGATGTGGGCGGCGACTCAGAGGTCTGGAAGTGGGGCAGTGACGAACGGCCACTCAGAAGAATAGAGCCACACCGACCTGTAGCATGAGGGCATGTGGCGAGTGGACGAAGATGGAGGCGTTTTCCCTCGGCGAGGACTCCAGGCACAGCTGGGCATCCGTCGCCTTGGCGTTGTAGGTGAAGGAGATGGAGCTGGCCAGCTTGCCATCGTACAGCACCTGCTTGTGGTGCTCGGCCAGGTGGATGTCGCTCTCGGACTTGAACTTGAAGGTGCTCTGCGGAGACAAAGACAGGAGAAGCAGTGAGAAAAACTCTGAGTCAACGGGACAAATGACTTTGTCCGGCAGTGCGAGCGTGCGTGTGCACGTTCAACACCCAAAAAGGAGAGTGCTTAATTGCAGCATGTGTCCTGTGTAAACAACACAGCATTAGCTTAATGAACACAGCGCTAACCGGGGCACTAATTCAATTAGGCCAGAATAAGAGATGGAGAGGGGGAGCGGATGTGTGGGAGAGAAACACTCAGAGCTCCAAATTTATCTTCTCTCTTTGTAGTCGCACAACAGAGAACACACAAAGGAGTTCAGACACAAACTGACACGTCTGCGTGATTCCATTTCTTTGTGTAACATTACAATTTTACTGCATATACCCCAAAAAAATGTACTTTCCCCAGGAGCTGCTGAGCCTTTATCTAGTTGATATCTTATTAAAGACATTCAGTCTTATCGTTACTTCTTATCTTAAGAGGATATTAGTTCCTTCTATGGTAAAAATCCAATGAACAAATTGGGCTGAAACAATTGTGCGACGTGTTTAAACAAGTGCAGACAGCTTTTTGGCTATCTTTAATAAAAAATGATCAATTTAAAAAAAGATATTGTAGGAAATAGAAGTGTGATTGTGCCTATAGGCCTTAATCTGTCTGTCTGCACAGGTCTGTGGATCCACTTTTCCCTGCAGCAGCGCTCACACGCACATGAAACCCCGCAGATGACTGGCCAACCGAGTTTCTCCTTGCCACCGTTTGCAGCAGCTCCAGGCAAGGTGCGCTCTCCCCTCTCATATGTGAGGGTCCCCGGGTGGCTTCCTCCGCCTGACTGCGCAGGAAAAGCCCCGGGCTGCTCACAGACCTGCAGGCCTGTCTTGTTTGAAACCTTTCATCTGAGGTCTACTGTAGAAAATGTGCCCTAAGCAGTTTAAACCATGCAGAACTCAATTTCACACTGAGGCAAAGAGCGCGCTGCACAATGGAGACGTCTGAAGAAAAACAGCCTCTCTGTGGTGTTAACATCCTTATCGCTGACCGAGGGCTGAATACCAGTCGAGTATTTTCTTGCATCGTCTCACACTTAACTTCTCATTCCCTGTAGAGACTAATAGCCTGTGTGTCTGAAACACACTTTCCACACACACACCTCCACACACACTTTCCAGTAATTCATGGCAATTACATAGAACATGCTGTCAAAGTTTGTATTTCCAGACTTGAGAACAAATTTATTTCGTAAAATACAACAGCTGATGACCCAAGATTATCTGTTGAGCAGCTGTGTTAGAAGAATATCCATTAAACAGGAACCTGTAATACTGCAGCCATGTGCAGGGACAATAAATCACAAACACAAATAAATTGCTCTTCGGTTTATCGAGAAGGTTAGTGGGCCCTCGGCGTGAAAAAAAAAAGTACTGAATAGCCTGAATGTAAAATTAATACGCTTATTAAGATGCACATTTCTGCAGCGTAAGCCTATTTATTATTGTGGGGCATTTATTTAAGTGTGTGTGTGTGTGTGTGTGTGTGTGTGTGTGTGTGTGTGTGTGTGTGTGTGTGTGTGTGTGTGTGTGTGTGTGTGTGTGTGTGTGTGTGTGTGTGTGCTAAACGATGGAGGCAGGTAGCTGAAAGTGTGAAAGAGCTTTGCTGACTCTTTAAAGTTCAGTATTAAGAGATGTATGAAGGCATTCGATGAGCAGCGGGAGAAACATGCAAGCGAACAAGCGTGATTTATTTCTTATTTTTAAATATGTAAATCTTCACACAGCTGTGATTTAGCACACGTGTCCCTCGCCTGGTCCCACAAAGAGGAATGAAAACAACTACTCCCGCCCGTCTCGTACCTGACAGCTGCAGATACGGCCGCTGGCCTGCAGAGATAACAACACACTCACGTCTACTCCAGTCGGCTCAGCCTGTTCCTCTCTGTGCACAACTAAGATCTCAAATTGATCAAAGAATAAGTAAACAATACAAAAACGCCTACCAAGGCATTTGAGGCCAGATTTTAGGACAGTTGAAAACATGCCGTTAAGTAGCGAAGGGGCTAAATACAAATAAAATGCACAAAATAATACTACTGTGATGACAAATACACAAGACATGTGTACGCAAAAAAACACACAGACTTTACAATGCACGTGTCCAGATCGACTGACATGGTTCATTAGTTGCATTGAGGCCAGGCTGTCGGCGGCGCTCTGGACGAAGAGTAAAACCCCCCCACTTCAACAACGTGTGAGTGACAGAAAATACACAGAACACACACACAGACACAAAAAAATAAAAAAACGCTGGCGCTTCCTTCGCCCACACAGAAAAACAAGATGTTATGTTCCATCTTCTTCTTTCATTACGAGAGCGAGGAAGTGCTGAAGTGCGCACACGTACAGATATTCGGTACACACAGCGTGCCATGTGCCATCCTGAGTCACGTCAAGCGAGGAGACCTTGAACAACCTCACTGTGCTGAAGGCTTGTTTAGCAGAGCGAGCAGAGTGTCTGTCTGCTTTTTTGCTCCTCGTTATTGAACAGCATCCCTGACAGTGGCTGAGACCAAGAGGTCTTATATATAAAGCTACACACACACACACACACACACACACACACACACACACACACAGACACACACATGTACACTTTACAGTATGCACAGATCCAGTTTTCTGCACCCGAAGAGCAGCTTTCATGTACACACATCATCATCTGGCCTACATTCGCATTAAATCAGGAAAGTGTGAGACACAAGTTGAGTTTCGCTGGCGCTCGACCAGAATAAACCCGCGCACTCATCATTACAATACCAGCACTGAGGCCTGCGGCTCTGAAACAACCGAGCCGTTTAATGGTCTCCTCTGGGCAACTGAGAAGCTGCGACGGGCGGAGAGGCAATCATTTGACTGATCAGCCTCAAGGAACTGCGGGCTGTGACTGACAGAGGAATCAGTATCTGTGGCAGAGCAACAGCAAATCCCGAGCATGTGATCATTAGCAGGAACAAGTGAGGACTCTAGTCTATAACACGGCTCATGTTACATGACGTAAGAGAGAGTTTGAGAGATAAAGGATGTTTGTAAGATATATATAAACATTTAAATATATATATATATATACTCTGCACGCTGTCACTACGTTTCTCCATCAGTGTTATCAGGTCTTGGGTAATTAAAGCAAATTCAGTATATAACCTTTCTGAGGAGCTGTTGAAATCCCAGAGGCGGTGTGCAGACATCAGCAGCCTCAGGTGTCCCTGCAGTGTCACGGTGCTGAAATCTAGACAGTTTTGGACACCTTCGTAAACAAGTGGCCCGAGGCGCTCGCGCGAGGCAGCCAACGCAAGAGGCAGGAGGCTGGCAAGGTGTTGCAGCATCTCAGCTGTCACTGTCGGCCGGGGCCAAAAGGCAGGGAGGGCGAGCTCTAAAGTTATCAGTGCTCAACACCCGACACCATTAGGACTCATTTGAATAGTTATTACCCCAGGAACACAACATTCAAAAGTCTAGACTCAAGGTTTAAAGGCAAAAATTCACAAACCTGCCAGTTCCAAACATCAAGTGGCCATTTCCCGGGTGACGTGAAGCGATAGTAATTCATTCTCAATCTGCTATTTCCGTGTTTTTGTTAATTTGCAGGGATGCATTTCCAGACATCTCACTGTGAACTTTACAAAACAGGTGTATTGGCATTTACAATAGCCCTAAATTGGAAATGACTGCAGACAAGCCCTGGTCAGATCACAGCATGTCTCTCTTCTGCAAAGAACTACAAGATGATCGACCGCGGAGAATTTCAGGATCTGGCTCTGCCTCTCTCAAAATAAAAAGCCTCACTGCACCTGTTAGTTTTCATTGTCCAGAACCAAGCCTTGGATGAGGGAGCTCATCCAAGGCTTGGCTCTGGACAATGAAAATTGCTTCATTGAGGCAATGGGGTTACGTGAGCAGCTGAGTTTTACACTGAATTTGTCTCAGTAGTCTTGTTGAAAAGTAGAGTTTTGCTTCATACATTAATCATAAATGGGAAGAATCTCCTATTAGCTGGAACTCACCAGAGATACAATTAAAACAGTCGTGTTAAAGCAATTGTGGAATTGTTTAAAATGTGGCTTGATAGCACCGGATAAAAAGTTTAAAAGTTAATTGTAAATGGTGAAAAATGGTGCAATGGATAAATGGTAAACAAGCCAAACGTAATTGATGAAATATTTAAATATTAAGCTCAAAGTGGATAAACGGTTATTGGATAAATGTCTAAATTACATTGTGATAAATATTTGAAGTGAAATTAACGGATAAACAACGTAAGGATTCAATTAAACAGTTCAAATAGACAAAAATTTCAATAATTATTTTAAAGTTATAAATAACTGGTGGAAATACTTCACCATCTGGAAGTAGCATGTATGCAAACTTGACCAAATCGACCCAAAACATGTGTGGGACAAGATAAAAGTATTGACTTTTATATACTTGGCATTAAAATCAATACAAATTATCAGATTCAGGACATGTGAAGCTGATGGAGGAGCACCAGAGTTTATTAGAGGCTGAGGAGCTACGTCTAAAAAAGGAATTTGTGTCATAAAACATTAAACACTGACAAGAAAAGCCACAATCATAAATCAGCGTACAGGCTATTTCCATGATTGACACCCCGAGAATGATTGACGGCCTCAACTACCACAAGCTGAAAAATGTGAACATGGAAACACGACAATGCAATCCTCAGGTTGCCGGGACATTCTGTCTGTAAAGCGAGGAGAGGATGAACCGTGCGGTCTCACCTTGTATCCCGGGCCGAGCTGGTGAATGGCAAAGATCTGAGCTGGATTCAGGGCCTCGCTGAAAACGTAGATGGCTCCCAGCTGCCCACAAAACACCCTGTTAGCGTCCGCTGTCTCCGATGAACCCAGGAAACACTTGTCGTAGCTCTGTAAAAAGACAGTTAGGGAAAAATGAAGTATCGTGTCCGAATTTTCAACTTTTCAGAGCATGCAAAAGACGACTAGCTGTGACGTGAATCACTGCGAGAAAGGAAGCAGAAGTGAGTTTTCTTTGTGAGTGACATTTTGGAGGATGGACATTTTTTTTACCAATTATTTCACAGTTTATTTGAAGTTCAACATTTAAACTAATTATAGCTTTGCTGAAACCTGTAAACTTTTAAGTGTTTGTTAAAAGTTTGTTGATCTTCACATTTCAAGACGTCACTTAATTATTCATCTTCAATCTCTGCTCATTTCACTTCATGGCACTCTGCAGTGATGAACACAGCGGATGGGGATGAACTTTTGATAGCTGCTTCTTTTTAATGGCTCTTACTTCCATGCCCATCACTTACTACTATCGTCTTCGTGTCCTCTTGCAGTTCATCTACTCCGTCCCTCTGGTGCCCTTCATCACACTGAGATCTTCACTCATCTGCTTCTTCAAAGTTTTTAATCATGAGCCTGATATCCTGACAGCATCGGGACATTTTCAGACCTGCTCTCTCACCTTCACTCTTTCTTACATTTCCTTTTCTTACTTGTCTTTTTGCTGAGCTGTGTGGGACATTTTCACCCAAGGTCGAGGAATTCCTTACAGAGAACAACACGCAGCCTTCAGTAATTGCAGTGAAGTCAAGAGCCGGCCAGGAAGTATAATGACGGCTGTGCTGCCACTGAGAGGTCGGGCTAACTGTCCCCTGCTAAACGGGAAAGTGGCAAGTTGGAGTTTGGGCGAGCCGTGCTGGAGGAGGGGGGGGGGGGCCCAAGGGCAAATCTGGCACGGCTGACGAACGTAGAGGACAAACCTCAAAATGTTTGCCAGTGTCACAGTGGGAGGGGGGAAGTAAAGGCAGACTAAACCTGGATTTCTGAGGCTGGTGCCGAGGCTTTATTTTTATTGGAACATATCAACTCAATGCCTCTTTGATAATCTGATACTTACATCATTGGTGTTGACGTGCCAGGCCATGTCACCATAGGAGACCAGTTGACCGTTAACGTAGCAACGAATCTCCGAGTTCCTCCAGCGGTTGTAGATGTGGACGATGCTGATCATGTACCACTGGGGAAAAAAAATACACAACACATTTCAGAAATAATACAAAAATCTAAACAAAACTAGAAATACCGAACTGCAGTTGCATGTCTCCCCCGAACAGTGCAGTTTCCACGTGCATATTTCTACACACTTTTTTCTCCAGATTCCTATAAGGTCACTGTGACCTTTGACCACTGAAACGTAATTTCTTTACAAGTGACAACTGATGAAAGAAAAAATTCCCTCAAGCAGTCTAGAGACATCGCTTTCAAGTGAATGTTTGAGCCAAATGTGAACGGATTCCTCGATGGCGTTCCAGAGCTATAACCTTCACGAGGCAAAACAAGGTTCTTGAGAGGTCACAGTGACCTTTGACCCCAAAAATCGAATCAGTCCAAGTGAATATTTGTACCAAAGTAGAAGAAATTCCCCGAAGGCATACATGAGATATCATGTTCACGAGAATCTGACGTACAGACAGACAGACAACCCGAAAACATAATGCCTCCGACCAATGGCTGTCGAAATTATTCTCATGATTGCTTTCACTTTAAGCTATTTTGATTTGAACATTACAAGTGGGAGTTCCTCTTCAAAGCAGATGTGTTACATATTGATTAATGTATTTTTTTATGCATTTACACTGATTAAAATGATCCTATTTTAAAAAATCATTTTATTTTCCTTTTCATTGTGTGTTTTCCACGTGTGTCTCATCTTTTGTGGAGCAGTTTGCTCCCGTGTTGGACAGACGCCACCGTGCCCCGCCTGCCTGATCTATATCTCTTTAACCCTGTTTGATGTTCCGATGCACATTATTTAGTACGTCGTCACGGTAGGGAGCCAAATTTATTGAAGTGACAAGACTAATGTGAGTAAAAACTCGTTAAAGCCTGCGGTGAGTCAAATGTTATTAAATAAACAACAATTACTGAAGTACACAGATAGGAGCCTCCTGCTGTGCGATAATTATTTTAGAGGTTTTTTTGTCAACTAACATGTTTTGCATTCAAATTCATGTCTTCACAATAACAAGAGTGGTCCCTCTTAACACTGATTGTAATTTTTTCACTTAAGCACTCTTCCAAAGCTCACCTACTTACATCTAGTCCCATTAATAGTGTGCATGTGAGTATGTGTGCGTTTATTATAGAGCATCTTTCCTGGCTCCCTGGAGGAAACCCTGAAATGCAAGGGAGACTGTTCGGAGGAGACATACAAGTCAGACGTTTGCAGGTGCACACATACAGTATCTGGGGATTTGGACACCGTCACGCTTACATGCTCACACACACATTAACACGTGCACACTGCGAGCAAAATGCTTTGGGACATGGTGACTTATAAATTGATCAAATGAAACCACTGGGAACTTTGTTAGGCAGTTCAGAGATTTCCACTGGGTCAGCAAATACAGCGGAAGGCCATCTCATCAAGTGAATGTGTGCGTGTGTCTATGTGTGCATGCAAGAGCGTGCGTGTGTGTGTGTGTGTGTGTGTGTGTGTGTTTGCGTGCAGGGCCGTAGCAAAATGCTGACGGTGCGGTAGAGGGGCAGTGTTTAGGTCTTAATTGACAGACCTTATCTAGACTCAATAACACTCCTAGTGAGTGCAAGGAGAGATACAAGCAGGGAACAGCCACATGATCCTGATGCCGGCTCATCTAACAAGTGGGAAATGATAAAGAAACTCTGCGCTAACTTAAAATTGAGTTGTTTGTTTGTGCATGTGTGTGTGTGTGTGTGTTTTCTTACCTTGCGGGGCTGGAAATCGTATTTCACACAGTGCTGGAAGCCTTTTCCCTTCGATTTCAACGATGTCACGATGAGACAGTTTCCCACAAAGTGAGCGGAGTAACCGATTCCTTTACTGGTGCGAAAACTGTGGGGGGGGAGGAATCAGAGGGAAGTTCCAGTTGATTTATTCTGTTATCAGTTCAAGATCCGTGTTTGAAAATAACTCTTTCAGTTTAAAAAAAAACAAAAAAAAACGACAGCTCTAAATTAAAACTAATTATGATGCTTCCTAACCAACGCTGCCTAATTTGAATTTCTTTGCGGCTTTGTGGTGTTTCAGTAGATTTTAGTGAGACTGAACAAATTTACATTTTTGAGTTGATATTCCTTCACAGCTGTTCTAAGTAAATAAAAGTAAACATTTGTCGAATTAAGTCGGACAACGTTGGTCTGGTTGGATTTGTCAGAGAGGCTTTATTGCAAATAATATCTGTAACGTACAGCACGAGAGCGCATAACTCCGCCAAGGCCACACAACCCTACACATGAGATCTACTTCTTAATATAGGAATAAAACAGAAGAGAGGAAGATGCCTGATAACACACAAAACACATCACACAAACAATATTATGGAACAGTGGAAAATTGAGATCTGTGCTTTCCTCCCTGTAAAATTTAAGATTTCTTTTTTTCCACAACCTCACATACTGTTTGTACATTAAAAGTAGGGATGGTTTGATACCAAAAAATCTTGTAGTCCATACCAATACTATGAAATTCCACTATTCTCAATACCCAATTCGATACTACGGTAAAATACTAAAATACGACAATAAATCCCATGTACTTCGATATACACTCCATTCAAAAACTTTAAACATACAAAAAAACAACAGTGGCTATGTAGCCTTCAAGTTATAAATAAAAAGAAGAGACTATCAACATTGATGGTAGATAATTTAGCTCTTACGAATTTGGAAGAGCTAAATTATCTTCCATCCAGTATAACTGGTACAGTGCAACAGTCCCCTTTAATTCAATCAAGCTGCAACAAATCTCACACACTTATTGTCCTTGATCAGATCCTTTAATTTGCATCAATACCAGAAGGTAATGAGTTCTTCCCAGGGCCATTAACAAGGAATTAACCAAGTATTTTTTGCATAATCCTGCAAACAAATCCACCTACAACCTGCTACACCAACCTCCATTTTTGGATCAAATAATTCCTGAAGAAACCCTGCCCACCAAAATACAAGCAGGGCACATTTCACTCCCACGTATCACATCATTCAAGCCAACAGCAGGCACAAAAAGCAAGATAGTATAAAGTCCTTTCTCAGCACCAGGGGTTCCAGCTCAAAGGTTCATGAGAAACACAGCTAATCTCTTTCACTCCATTTTTTTCCTCCGAGTTTCTCTTCCCACACATGTAACCTCCACGTACAAGCCCAGTCTCACAGCTAAGCTATTTCATGAAACAAACAAGACCCACTCCACTTCTGCACTCGGCCCAGAAGGATCACACACATAGCAGGAGGAGGACGCAGACATAAATCCCTCCAAAGTGAATCCCCGATATACGTCGGGGGTGTGTTATCGGGGCCTTCGTGCAGCAGCGGAGGCCGGTATCAGACAGGCGGCTGGAGTAGCAGCTGTAGGAGGATGATAAGACCTGGGCCAGAGGAGACGAGGGGCAGCCTCCCTCGCTCGCTCCTTGCTTACCATGACAACCTGACAAATGGTCACTAAGGAAACAGGTTCACATCCTGACGCTTTTTCACGATTACAGCTCGTCTCTGTGATGTTATCCAGAGAATATATGGATGTATGACATCCTTCCTGCAGATGACTTGCTCCTTGATTCATTAGCGGGGGGTGGCGGTAATGAATCAGTTTGACTCTGCGAGAGGCAAAGGGAACGCGGTGCTGCTGGTTAGCGTCACGGAGTGAAGAGGTGGAGGGAAGAAGAGTAAAAGGAGTTCAATTAAATAAAAGGTCAAAGCTAATGAGGCTTCACTGTGGCTAACGGCTTGCACTTACAATGCTAACGTTGTGGCCAGCGAGGGCGAGAGCTGTACGACAAGCGGACACATCCACCCGGCAGCAGGCTCATCGTGGAGTGGCCTGACATTTAAAGTTATGTTCTTATTCATTATCTGTTCATCTATTTTCTTTCTGTGCCACTCAGTCGCATGAGTTAAATGTTTATCATGTGCAGTGTTTGAGTAGAGAATGGAAATGATGCTGTGTGTGTTGTAATTACTGTAGAGGAATAATTATTTTTTATACTAGGCAGACCTATGATTGATAGGTGAAATGCCAACACAATTAACTTTTTAATTTTGGTAGTTCACAAATGCAATATTTTCTGGAGCTGAATTGCTGCTTTGCTTGGTTGAAATATTGTCAAGTATACCGTTTGTAAAAAACAGACAAAACGTCCAATTTATATTCATTTAAACACATAACCTATAAACCAATAACATGATTTGATTATCAATATTAAAAACCTTTCCGACAAAGAAATCTAATTGAGGCTTGATATTCAGTTTAACCAATAACTATATTATAAATAATTAGAAATAAAAAGAAAACACAAATACAACCAACTATATAAAAATAAAACATAAACGCAGATCCCAATCTGTCCGTGAAAGGCTCTTATCAGCTGAGTAGATCTGCAGACAGATAAATCGGTCGAGCTCTCGGAAATTAAATATCTTTGGATTTCAAAACTGTTGGTTAAACAAAACAAGCAATTCCACCACATCACTCCGTAATTAGAGAAACCGTCTCAACCTTTCTAGAATGTTCGATTACCGACCTCGTACCTTGTTGACGGCTAATGTGGCAGATTACGAGGCCTGTGCAAAGTCTGGCTGTGGCTGCTGAGTGCTTTCTCTCGCTGTGATTAAGTGCAGCACGCTCTCCTTCAACCTGCGTCGTTTATGTTCACCTCAGTTAGTTTCTTCTTACTTTAACCAGAGACGAGTGCTGACAGGGAAGAAAGTGGCACCAAAGCCTCTTTTACTTCTTCTCTGATTCTGAAGGTCTTTTTGTTGTTGCACAGATTTTATTTTAAATCCCTTTTCCCCAATTTAACTCCTCTGTGACAGTTCTGGCAAAAAAAAATAACGTCACTGGGTAAAAGATGAGATAAAAGATTCCCGGCCATTATTAGAAATACTCCGATGGTGCTGAAGTGAATAAGGATGTTCTCAGTTGTACCATCCCACTCAATCTGGGTGACGAGTGTTCTTACTCACCAATAGAGGTACGGTTTGTCTTTATCCACGTTGATGTTGTTGAGTGGATCCTGCCTGAACCAGGTGTTGATGGTGAATCCGTTCTGGTAAGGCCATTTGGCAATTGGTGGCAATGCTATAGCCTGGAGAGGTGGAAGGATACACACATGAGAGCAGCTCTTGATGATAACAGCCATCATTATGTCACTCTGTTTGTTATTACTTATTTTTACCCAACTGCTCATGCTGAGTAAAAAGCTAATTAACATGTTTTGGGGGGGAAAAATGCAATATTTAGCAATGTGGGTGCAGGAGGGCTGAATTTGGCTCAGGTGTGTTTTGTGTGTTTGTCATTGGTCAGTCTCACCGCTGCACTGCGTCCTGGGAAGTTGAAGAAGGTATCAGGACCGTGTCTCTGAGGCATCTGGTTCAACACCGACAAGAGCTTGATCGCGTGTCTTGGCTGCAGGAGAGGACGAGGAGAGGAGAGGATGAGGAGAGGATGAGGAGAGGAGAGGTGAGGATAGGATGAGTATGAGGAGAGGAAAGGAAAGGAAAAGGAAAGAATGAGAGAGGAGATGAGAGGATGAGGTGAGGATGAGGATAGGATGAGGTGAGGAGAGATGAGGAGAGGAGAGGATGAGGAGAGGAGAGGAGAGGGAGAGGAGAGGAGAGAGAGGAGAGGAGAGAGGAGAGGAGGAAAAAAGAAAGTGATTGCTATTATCATGTGACAAATGCTGACAAATATCAGAGGCACAGGGGAGAAAATCTGTTAAAGAAAAAACACATAATGTGACATCACATCTCTACCACAACCCCAGTGGATCAATAACTCTTCAATCACCTCGGCCCTCCCCTGACAACACCTCATCAATACCATGGCAACCCTTTATTGATCTGTCTCTGGAGAGGGCAGCTGGGGGAGAAATTGGAAAAGACAGGGAAACAGGGGCGAGGTGGATGAGGCGGCGATGACTATTGGACAGCGGAGGTATGAAGAGAGGGCTGAAGGGATGGATTATGGTCTGGCTGTGGACCACTGATCGGTGACCAGGGGTTGTTGATGGCGGTTGTCCCAGAGCCGGAGCCGAGGGGAGATTGACGAGAGGGAACTAGGGTATATTGACTTAGCTGTTGGACAGCAGCAGCAGCTGCACAAGCCCGGAGAGGGCAGGGATAGCAGAGCAGAAAGTTAAGTCACACAAAACCATCCTAAATATCCCCGCTCCGTTTTGAAACATCTACTCTGACACAACTAGTGACAAGAAGCTGAGCATATCAGCAAACTGCTGGGGGGCATTTAAGATGACAACGACAAGAAGCCCTGCAGGTGGAATTCACACAAAGCAACATGTCTCAAATCCTGATTTCATCTCTTTAACAGCTACTGAAAGTAAAGATGGTTTTGTAGCTCTACAAGTAAACTTGAGTCAGCAGCTGCACAGCCTACTACCACTTTTATTCAGTCACCAATAACAATAACTACTCCTACTACTACTACTACTACTACTAATATTACTAATAATAATGAACTATAGTTACAAAGTCCTTTAGGAGGGTAGAAACTGTTAGACCAAACTTTTCAGCACTGCAAAACCGATCAAAATAGTAAATAAAACTACAAAGAATTAAATCAAATCAAATGAACCTCAGATAAGAACCCAAAGAAAAAAGGGTCAAATAAAACGTTGGCGTGTTGTGGGCTAACATTAGTTCACGTTAAGTTTAGTTGAACTAAATGAAAAGTGATTTAAAGCATTCTGCAAAAATCTGCAAGACTTCTTGTTACCAGCAAAGTACATTTGTCCAACTGTCAATTTTGTGGAATGCTGTTAACTAACAGACAAATAAACGTAAATGAAAACATAACCTCCTTGGTGAATTAAGTAACATCTAGTTGATATGGAAGTACACAGTAAGCAACATTTCTTGGCTGCCTATGCAAACGTTATGGAGGAAGTTATAGATCGTGAGAACGTCTGACAGAGGAGAAGAAGGAGTAAAGGCCTCCACTCCAGCTGAGCTGCTGCTGGGGCTGGTTATTAGATGGTGGTTATGTGCATATAGAGGGTGAGTATCTGGCAGGGTGTGGATGAAAAGATGTCAGCCTTCACAACGGGAGATAAACTATTCTGATTCAACTGGCTGTTACAGACGTGTTTCACCTTCAAGGCTGATTAGGCTGTTTCTTATTACTCTAACAGAAGTAACACAGTTAAACCCCTTCTGCATTATTAATGTCAATTACCCCCAAAAAAGTTAAACATGAGCCTAATTGTCCTTGTCTTACACACACATACAATTCTACTCTATTTACAACCATCCCACTAAATTCCATCCCGACACACAAACAAACTCATGCTGCAGTTAATCAAGTGTCAAATAAATTTAGCTTCAACAACAATTACAGAATACTGGCAGATCAGAAACTGTGAAATATATATTCATTAGAAGTTAATGACATTTCTCTAAGAACAATATAAAAAACACTGAGTTCAAACACAGCTGTAGTGACGTAACAATGACGACATTATGGAGTGAAACTGAAAATTAAAAAGATAACAGTTAAAAAGTAGAAATGTTTGCAGACGCTGTTGTTTTTTGCTTCCTCTGTCATTGTTAACCTATTATTATCAGCATTATTATTACACTTACTGATTTTATTAACCGATGCGTCAATAATAACATTGTTGCTGTTGTTATGGATGACATCATTACATCTATAAGTATCACTATTCTTATTATTGTCGTCATAATAATAACCAGTCTGCTTAAATTCAACCGCTCCTGGTCTCTCTCTCTCCTCTCTCCTCCTGTCCACCCACGGCTCCTCTCTCCCCCTGTTACTTTTTTCCATTTGTTGCTATGTTAATGTCTGTTGCCTGGTACCTGCAAAGTACAGATGGATGTGCGTGGGTCTGTTAAGCAAAAAAATATGAATGTGGCCATTTAGTCATAACATCAGGGTGTGTTTTTAAGTGTCCACCAACTTACCCAGATGCCATTGTCTCCCCTCAGCATACTGAAGAGCAGCTTCAGCTCCTTGACTGTGATGCTGTAACTGGCCATGACTCCCAGCATGTCCACCAGAAGGTCTGAGGAAACACAGGCAGCGGCAGAAAGTGAGTGTAAGACAGCAGAGACGTGACAACCCAAGTGTGTGTGTCTGTGTGTGTGTTCTCATGATGAGTGTGTCAGTGAGTCAGCATTTGGAACCCCCTCTACTGACACACAGTGACTAATAGATTTTGCAGTACTGTCAAAATTCACGTGTGTTCCATCCAAGAACTCGGAGCTCCTTTCATTGTGCACAAAATACACACATCCTTGAATCTCGAGCGGAGCTGTGTACTCAAAACTCACATCACCACCACGTAATATCTTGTTGTGTTCGTCGCATATTGATATGTTAAATACTCTCGGGCTAATACAGGCAACAGTGACAGGCCTGCGCATTGTGTACATGAGGCTTGTTCATAATGAATGTTGATTTATGAATATAAACCACATCAATAAACTCCCAGATGTTCATGTTTTGAAAAAGAAAACTTGTGTAAAATGGCTTCATGTGTACGAACATTATTTTTCTTTTAAATGTTTTTCTATATTAGTTAATCACTTTATTCCCTGAGACTTAGAAAAGCATTGGTACCTTTTTCTCATGTTTTTATGCTAAATACGAAGGCATAGCTTAGCTTAGCATAAGATGTAAATGCATTGGGAATCTAGAAGTGAGCTTGGAGAACGCAAACCTAGTGCATCTTGTCCAGTTGAAGAAAGATCTGCTCATTTACAGATCTGCTTCAATATTTAATGTGTTCTTTCTTAGGTCATCCCCCTCCACAAAACTGAATGGAAATTGTTTCAGTAGTTTTTGAGTTCTACCTGCACCACCCTCTACTTAAAAACTAAAATCTAAAATCCCTAAAATGATCTAATGACCGTTTCCCCCGGTCCCCTTAAAGGTCGAACTATTCTTTTAATACCTTGACATTTTAATAAGCAAAAGAAACTGTGACACAACAACCTGTCGACAGATTCAGAGCTTTCCCTTTAATGAGTACATGTCAAGAACCTGACAAACAGGGGCATCAAAATATTTCCCTCTGAATATGTAAGGAGCTAGTTAGAGGTTGCGTTGCTGTTAACAGACATTTGTTTAGTCTGAATGACCTTCCCGCCTCGCTGCCTCTCACTTCCCACAGTCACCACCGATCCGTGACGATAAGGCCGAGGCGCGGCGCAGAGCGAGGCAATCTGCTTACAAAGGTTCTTCTTTCCTGTTAGGCCTGCTCGATATGAATAGAGCCTTCCCACAATATTTAATTAGCCTGAGCGCGGCGATAGGGAATAAAGCAGAGGGCTAGCTCACTGGAGGTGCTCGGTATGAGAGGGAAAAAAAAAACGCAGCACATAATGTCCTAGATTTAAAACCCCTCCGCTCTGTTTTTGGTACGATCAATCCATGTAGGTCAGATTCTGAGTCTAAGAATCGTGGCTCGGGAAGGGATTCTACAAGCGTTGGTATTGAATTGATTTAAGCGATGTATACTCTCGCTGTGGTGAGGCCTAACAAGTCAAAGAAGTTATAAAACAGATTATCCTGAGGCGGGGGGGTATAGGACAGAGAGGACATAGGGGGGAGGGGGAGGGAAGGAGAGGACCCGCAGTCTGAAGCATCATTAAGGGGAAGTCAAGGCCGATACGATCATGTGAAGGGACGGCTGCGTATGTGCTGCTTCGCGATCAAACTCTGGATACAAACAGCAGTGCACACAGAAACACAGCGAGGTCAGAACCTCTGCTGCACCAGTGGGTTGTTATAGACGTCTGACTGCAGGGCAAACACACACACACACACGTATATGAGATGAGTGAAACTGTTGGTTCTGAGCTTGAACTGAAGTAACTCAACCTCATTATTTTTACAGGTTTGAACAAAACTTGTAATGTGATATTCTTTTTAATGTGCTTGAGCATTTTTTCCCTCAGTTGGTTTTATATATTCCCACGTATAAATAAATTCCAATGTATGGCTCCGTAACGGTTTTAATCCCCTTTCCATACAAACACGCCTGAAAACAGTTGTATCATTGTAAAAAGCAGAATTGAACTGCACAACAACTCCTAGCGAAAAACAACAGGGTCAGCAACACTTTTAATTGATTATCCATGTTGTGTTCTACACTGCTAATGACAGTTGTTTCTTCCAGAGGGGGGTCACGTGATAGGAGCCTGACAAATCAGCCTAAACCATGTCCTGACCGAAAAGACCCGGTCCCCACTTTCACCATTTTTGCAGAAACATTTGGTTACAAACCCGGCACATGGTTTTCTCTCTTTTCCTTTCTGCCGTGTTAGGATTATTCCTCCTCCTACACACAGCCCACTCTTGAATCCAGGAGTTGATGCTCTTTGTGTGATTTTGAAAGGCACTACCTGTCTGAGGTCAGTCATTACCACAGCTAAGCAGGTGGAGGATAAGCAGCAAGAGCTCAATTAAGCAACGAACCAATCTTTGTATTTGTTAAACGCCATAAAACAAAGAGTGTGTGAGGTCAACATATGCAGTGCAGAAAAACTGGTGATTCACTGGTGAATGGGAAGAGAATTGTTTCAGAAATTATCATTTGTTTCAGCGTCATTTGAGTTGGATGTGATGTTTTGATCATATTGTCTTATTTCTTGTGCTTTTGTCCAACTTACGGATCGCAAGCAAAATTTGTTGTGTCCTTATGTAACCTTGAAACGCAGATTTGTGAGGTCATCAAGTTTATTTAGCAAGTGGGTAAATGCCTTCATTAGTCACATCCCACTGAACTCTCCATGAAGGTTCCGTATAATGCTGAACACTGAATTATCACTTTTCTGAAAACGCCAATAAAATATTTTAAAGCTTTGTTATTGCTGAATTTGTGGTGACGCTGTTGTATTGGATTTCATTACCTTGTATACATTTCTCTAATAAAGTGGCCACTGGATGTGTATGGATACTTGGAAAATATCCATCCATCCCTACAGCCATTATCCTTACTGCTTATTCTCTGAGGGGCGGAGCTGGAGCCAATCCCAGCTGACATTGGACGAGAGGCGGAGTACATCCTGGACCAGTCAATCACAGTGCTGACATATAGAGACAACCATTGATGTTCACATTCACACCTACGGGCATGTGTGAGTCTCCAATTAACTGTGGGAGGAAGCTGGAGTACCCAGAGAAAACCCACGCAGACCCAGTGAGAACATGCAAACTGCAAAAGCCTGGACAACCTGTAGGTTCTTCTTGTTGTCTCTGTCATTGAGACTTTGTACGTCTGTGCGTTCAGTGTCCGTCTGTTGCTCACCTGCGATCATGTCGTCCACCGTGCTCATCTTCAGCAGCACCTGCTGGATGAGGCCCACCTCCGTGCTGGTCTGCAGGTTGCGCACGCTCTTGCGGAGGATGGCCGTGAACATGCTCCAGATCTCAGCCTGGCACGTCACCTCGCAGTGGGACAGCAGCTCCACCATGCAGCCGATGCTCTCCGCCTCCTGGATGATGAAGTTCATCTCCAGGTCAAACTCGCCGCCCACCAGCTGGAGAGGAGGGAAGAGGAGGAGGAGGAGGAGGAGGGAGGCGGGAAGGGGAAGGAGGACATGGTTTGGGAAGCAGGAAAGGACAGGAAATATTGGTTTGGGGTAAAGGGAAGAAGGAGGGGTGTGGAAGAGAGAGAGAACAAAAAGAGAGAATGATTTAGTGAAGCATTTAACCTTTTGTCTGTAGGAGCGCTAAGCCTGGCTTCTGATGGATGCTGATTGTGGTTAGAAAAGCATTTCCTCTGCCGGGGGCCACACATACTGCAACAAATAAATGTCCTTCATCTGAACACACACACACACACACACACACACACACATACACACAAGCCCATCTCCTCCTCTGCTCTCGCTCTCTAATGTGAGCAGCGCAGCACTCTCCTCCGTGAACTACAATCATTTTCAAAAATACAGCAGGCACGAAAACGCACCCACCTCCCTCAGATACACACACAGAACCATGCGAGCACACACTGAAACACACACAGGCCCTGATTAACACACCTTTCCGTCTCTGTCATCTCACAGATAGCATTAGTCAGAGGATACCATACTTTTAAAGTCGAGTGCAAATGTTCTGCCTCTTAATGGCTGATGCACTATAATCACTTGTGAAAGTAGAGTCTTCATATCACTGTGCTTCTCTCACACACACACACACACACACACACACACACACACACACACACACACACACACACACACTCACTCACTCACTCACTCACTCACTCACACACACATCCACCACATGAGCACAAGCGTACCCACTCAGCAGTATACTACACTATCCAGGAAACGGTAGCCATAACAACCAACAAGCCACTGCGAGAGAGCACCGCTGAGGTCATTAAATCAGACGGAACAGAAACATGCAGTCAGTTATGCAAAGCTGGCAGACAAAAAGATTACGGGCAGACATAAAGTCACCGGACAGGATAATCTGTGTCTGTGTGACTGTGGCTGTGGTCACTGCCACGGGCACAGAAGGGGAAACGGATGGATAATCCAAACGGTCGGTAATGAAATGAAAAAGGAGAGAGGAGCCCTCTGCTATCTGAAGAGAACAAGGGAAGCGAAACAGGTGTCGGTGCTTGTGACTAACAGGGATCAGGGGAATTTGTGGTCAGAAATGAAAACTGAATCTGGATTGTGTTTTTTAATAAATGATTTAGTCTTGGTAATTCTTTCTGCGAGTTGTTTAAAATCCCTGATTGAAAAGAATATATATATATATATATTCTGAGGTCTGGGAATTAATTCAGTAACACTCAATGAGATGAGCTTATTATAATGATAAATGAAATATTTTCATGTGCTATATCGTCACACATATACATGCATATATAAAATGAATATCCCGGTATGTATTTCAGGCCATTTAAAGACATATAATTCGTCTTACAAATAAAAAGCTGAACTGATGAGCAATTAAACTCAGCCTTGCTACGTTCAACACATCAGGCGTGAGGCTGCTACCACCTCTCATGGTCTGCTACTTTATCCTTATTAGTATAAAGCTATTAATATTTCTGACTCAGACTTTTCTGATCGAGTTCAGTGACTTTCTGAGTCTTACTCTATTCGTGCTGCTGTTCAGAGAAATTATAATATTTGGGATTAGACCACAGTATTCACTTTACACTGATTTAATTCATTTTCAATTTGTGCATAAAAAATAAAGTAGAAACCAGAAAAAAACTGGGAGGAGAAAAAATGGGAAAATGCTGCAACTTTGTTAACATGTTGACTCGCTGACCCATGACCAAGGCAGTTATGAAGTTTCTCCCAGTTTTTAAGGCATTAATAACCTTATTGAAACCAAACTTACTGGAAAAAGCACTTGAACATACATCATTGTGATGAGAACTACCTAAAATGACAGAGATCACAGAGAAAAGATATTGAACTCATGTGTACATTTTAGTATTGGTCCATGTCCCATCCACTAACATGGTGGAGACATAAACACATGCCAAAGTTCTCACTAAAGTACTTGTTTGACCACATGTTGCCATGAGAGAAAGTCATTTTAGGACTGAGGATCAGACTCTCTGATGATTTACAATATAATATTGACATAAAATGGATCATCAGTTGGAGAAATCATTTTCAACCGCAGCCCTCATTACGCATCGGCCCATTGACGGACTTGTTCTCGGCTCCAGTGAGACCTTTAAGATTAAGGGTTATCCTTCTAAGCCACGGCTCATTTCGTCCTGTACGTTTCACTGATGTCGCCCCCGCCATTGATCAGGCTTTAGACTCAGGGCTCTATCATCGAGACGACACCCTCCTCATCCCATCTCATCTCTTCCCACTAGTCGGAATGACTAACTCTCTCTCATTTCTCCCTCTCATCCTGCCCCTCTCTCTACCAGCGAAGGCAATTGATCCAGTGCACTCTGCGAACGCATTAGCACAGATTACAGAGGACCCCTGAACGAGGCACGGAATAACAGGCGGAAGAATTAATTCATCCTACGTCGAATTTTTCCATCTCCTCCGAGGTTCCCAATTACGGAGCTCGCTTGGGACCACTGCGTCAACATCTATGCAACCTGCCAGTCGGAGGATGCTCGGCACACCCTGCGACGCAAGCTTAAGGGGAGAGAGAGAGAGAGAGAGCTTTTTGTAGGAACTCGTGCAGCAATACATACACGGCAACTCGAACACGGAAACACACATATCCCCGGGCGTACCTACACATGTTCGGCACAGGCAAAATCTCTCTCTCTCTCTGCTTACACTTCCCAACCGCGTATAGCACATCACAGCAAGATGAGAGGGGTGATGCAAACAATGGCAACAAATTGAGTCTTGTGACCAACAATAGGGAGGAAAAAGGAGCCCGAGCGCAGGAAACGCAGTGGGAGGGGGAAAAAAATAACGTGCCCAGATAATTATTATCTCTCCTCCAGCAGAAGCGGCATCTGGAGAGGCAGCTAAAACCTGGACGACACTTCCAAGAACTGCCCGGACCCGGAACGTCAGGAGGGAGTGAAGGACAGTCGGAAAGAGAGAGAGAGACGGGTGAGCAACAAAAACAGGATGAGGGAGAAAATAAGTCTTAAATAAAAAAAATTGCTCCCATCGAATTTACATACACCATTTAAATTTGGCTTCCATAAAAATGATAGATGCTTCGGCATTTCCGCGCCCATTATTTGCTCGAGTGGGGCTTTTAATTGATGTATAAATAAACATGCTGCATAAACTGCAAAAAGGTTGATCCTGAATGGGCCGAGCACACTTGAGCGCACTCGAGCACCATCGCCGTCGTCACCGCGCGCACGGACAAAAGATCAGTAATTAGTTTTACGAGCGAACATGATTCTTTCTGCATAAACACTCGTAACCTTCGGTCTCTCTCTCTCTTCACCCCACGCCGTGTGTCCGCGGCGTCAACGCACCGGCAAAGCACTCACAAAGAGAATCACAGGCAATCACATCAATGAGCACGCACAAAGGGTCTTTTTACTACCCCGACGTGTAGCCTGGTGGTTAAAGGACTTGCGCGCATAAACAGGGACCCTCATTATGCCTTGGGCCGCAGGATAAAGGGGCTTGGCAGTGCCACCCCGTCTCCTCCCAGGCAATGCGGGCGCTGACCTCACTGTCTTCTTGGCAAATGGTTAAAGTAAAGACGTTTGTTTTGGCAGCGTTTTGACAATTATTGCCCCCCCCGAGTGTAGCGCTCGTGAATGTATGTTCCAAACACAGCGAGGAAACCAGCAACTATGTCCAACATGTTGTCAGTGAGTCAATGCTGCTGTACACAGAATATGCACTTGTGTCACACTGGAAAATATAGACTGCAATTCAAAATAGAAAGTGAACCCAAATTATCTTTATCCCCCCCCTAGTGGCTGGCTGCAGTATAGCTCATAAACCCCACCTCCTCCATGTTAGCAGAAGGGACATAAAAAGTCAAAGTGCAGGTTTAAATGTTTCTCCTGAAGAAAATTTCTGTCATCTTATTACACTGATGCAGGTTTGTGTTCAGTCTTCCAGTAAGTTTGGCTTTACTTTGTTATTTGATGCTGTAACAACAGCTGACACCTGAAACTGACTCGTGATTGGTCGAGCCTGTTCCTCAGCTGGACCATGATACCGCTGTTCCACCGCACAATCACTACAGCACAGACTCTGGCTCCAAACAAGAGTAATATTGCATGATGGTGATGTTCGTACGTTTGACATTTTTGTTCAACAGGAGGAAGCAGAGACACTATATTTATATTCAGTCTATATGCTGAAAATGAAAAATTCTAGGATTGCTCAGTATTGAAATATAATAATCCTCCTCATGTTACCAGGAGCTTCAGAGCTTTGAGTGTGCTATGGTTGACCTTGAAACACTTTTAGAAACAGTCTGGAATCTCCCACTGGACGCACCACTGATGACTAATCTCCTCTTATTGTGGATTATTTATGGGTTTGAGAAAAACTCTATCTGTCAGGCTCGCTTTCACTTTTTCAAATTCTTCTTTTAAAGAAATCTCTCTTTTTCTGTGCTCGCACACTTCTGTGATACCTTTCCTCTCTGCTCCCATGTTTCTAATTCTGTCCTGAGCAGCTTTGCAGCGCTGCTCATTCAGCCCCTGAAGGAAGCTGGCACTCAGCTTGGCATCACTCTGGATGTGTTGGGGAGGTGGGAGTTTGAGAAGAGGGGGCAGGGCGTCTTCACACCACAAAGACCTTATATGAGCAGGCACCTCCACCAGCCAAAACCAGCTCACATAAGAGGCTGCAAAAACAAACAGTCCCTCTGTCCAATCTGACCGTTTCTCAGCAGCCACACTGCTCGGAAACAGCCCCGAGTTCCTCCGGGGGAAAAAAGTCCTTTTCAGGGAAGACGTGTCACATTCGGACAAACGCAGGTGCTGCCCAAAACGTCTTCACACCTGAGCAACAAATCAGGCAATTTTTCTCTCCCCTCAAAAAGGACCTTTATATCTGTTCTAAAAATATTATTTTAATGATCTCAACTGTGGTCAAACCTGCAATAACTTATTTATTGGGCACTTTTAGAAACAAGTTGTGAACAAGTTGACATTTTGCTTATTTACACATCCACCAGGTTACAGAGCTACACTTTTGCAGAACTACTCATTAAACAGTGGAGTTGTATTTCTGGCTAATAACTTGCTGAATGTTAGTCCGAAGCTGCTGTCAGACAAGCACTGAAGGTGAGAACCAGAGGTGAGGACGCAAATGTCAGAGTGAGTTTCTCCAACCAGCGCCCTGACGGAAAATGTCCAGATGAGCAGGGGGGGGGGGAATGATTCACCACGAGTGAGTTGGTGAAGTTTGTAACACCTGACTCAAAAATAGAAAAAAAAGAGAATAGAGATATATTAGAATAGAAAAGCAGAGCCATACACGTAGAAGACAGACGAAGGTCAACGATTCACTTTCTTTAAGCTCTGAGTTTGGTCTCTACCAACTCTAACAAAGTACTGTGCTGCTACATGCTCCACTATGTTCACCAGCTGGACATTATCTTCAAATACATCTTTTTCTGCACGGTTTACTCTGTAAAATAAACATTTTCATATTTGGTGCATATCATCAAACATAAACGCAGATAAAATATGTCTGTCAAAGGCTCATATCCGTCACTTTTTATCAACCAACTAATAAACGGGTCAGGCTCTATGGAAGACTGACTGAAACCTTTTTACTCTTTTCGTTTCACTTTGAAGACCAAACCTTCCGCCTGCTCTTCCTCCATAAGACGCTCTGCAGCGCTACAGCAACGCCTCATTACCTATGCATCTGCGAGGGACAGATTCCAGCTACGACGACAAGATGTCCCTTAACAGGAAAATGTGAACACTGGTCATTTTCACATTTGGAACACACAACCCTTAAGCTGTCATTTTGTTTCCTGTTGAGAGCCGTCTCTGTTACCCTGTATAGCCTCAAATGTAGAATTCACTGGGACTGTCAGAGACGAGCATTCAGTTCCCTTGAGTCGTCCCAAACTAAAAATAAAGCGGCGTGACAAATTTCTGCTCTTGTGTTTACTTTGCCCCACAAAGTGAGCGTTCACCAGGTAACATGTCAAGTTACGTAAAAGTTTTTAAAGCCTCTTACGGCTTTTTAAAGTTTTCCCTTGTGAGGTTTTGAGGTTTAAACCAGAATAAAATCAATCACAAAGTATCGTATGAAAATGATTTCTCATTCCGGCCTTTTTTCCCACAGATGTTTTGAGTGGTGTGAAAACCACAGGTGTAACTAATAATAATAAAACCGCTATTCAAGTGTCCCATTAAGCCATGACAGTGTGACAGTGAGCCAGCGCACAATAGCAGGACCCTGAAGCCCGAAGCAGCTAAATGAATGAAAACCAGCCATGATTCATTTTATTATTTAATCCTGTGCTTTTCCTGCCGTGACGAGTCACAAGGCTCATTTATCACAATGAGACCGAAATGAAATGAAAGCTCTGAGGTGACAATTGTAACAATGCCTGTAATATTTTACCACAGTGTTTTAGCATTGCTTTTCTGCATAAAAAAAAATCCCATCGATGTTCTATATTTTGTATTAATTGTATCGTTTCATAGATTCATTGGCTTGTTGATAAAAATGGTGCTTTTCATAAACATATCAGTATCAGCGTTTGTGTTTGATAACATGCGCCAATTAGAAAACTTTTATTTTACAGAATAAACAAAGATGTGCATTTACATTATTTACATTTTCTGTAAAAATATTCATTTTCTATTTCATTTCCAAGTGATTCCCACATACAGCCATTTAGGTGCATTTGATTTCTTTATTTATAGCTATTTATCAACATTTCTATAGTTTGACTGTAAAATATCAAGCCTCAATCATATTTCTTTGCTTTAAGGGTTTGAAAACGACATCTTAGAAATGATCAGCAAAAAAGAATTTAACATTCAAATAAGCCGACAAATCTGCATCAGCCCCCAGAAATTGATATGTGTCAGGTTGTAGTTTGTATTTCAGGAGTTTACACTCAAAGGTGTGACGTTATTTATAAATACCATAATCATTATCATTTGATGGAGAGCGATCCCTCACAGACCCACCGCAGCCCATTATGTAGCGCCGTGATGATGGCACATCAAACGAGCCATTACGTCGGCTGATTGCTGTGACTGACTGACACTGGATGAATATCGGATGACTATCAAGGCCAAGGCTGGCAAAGGAGGCACCTGTTGCTCATTACAGCCGTCAGAGATGACAGGTCAGGCCGGCGAGCGGACGGTCAATAGCTGCCTCCTCTGCCTCGGCACATTCAATTGAGCCTTTGGAGCCAGCGTCATCAATATGCAACTTCAAAGCCTCTGGGAGTGCGCTGCAGAGGTGCGAGCATGTGTGTGTGTGTGTGTGTGTTTGTGTGATCAGTGTGTGCGTGCGTGCGTGCGTGTGTGTGTGTGTGTGTGTGTGTGTGTGTGTGTGTGTGTGGCTCATTACTCATTTGTGTCCCCTGAGTGAGCCGTGGCCATTCAGTCCCTTTGTGTGCAGAGTGAGAGAGGAGACGAGAGGCCCATCTAGACATGAGATCACAGATTATACACTTAACGCTTCGCCAAGAGGGCTCAGCGGTGCGCAGGAGAGCAAAATTGAAGGAGAGTGAGGGTGGGTGGGGGGGGGGGGCGGAAAGGGAAACTGGAGAGGGAGACGAAAGGGAGAAAAACAAACAAAGAGGATGAACGGTGTAAACTGCAAAAGCAGACCGGACAGAAGAGACAACCGGCGGTGAGAGAGTGTTTGTGTTGCAGAGCGTGAATGGGAGAGACGGAGTGAAAAAGAGAAACGAGGGCGACAGAGTGGCTGAACGTTGTTGTGCTTTCTTATTGGGATGGCAGAGCGATTTTTATTGCCCACAGCCTTTAGTGCCCAGATGATGACCGTAGCAAATCTCCAATAAAATATGGATTACATTTGAGCACAACTGGCCACAAAACGCTCAATAATCCACACACTGCAGTTTGCTGCGTGACCTCTTTTTTTGGGGGTAAACAGCATTGATGAGAGCTGCAGATCTTTTTTTTTTTTTTATCACTGGCTGCAATTCAGGTTCAGGATAAACTTTGTGTAATCTCGGTTTTTCAAAGCTTTAGGTTGATGCGGGCTTTAAAAATAAGGGTCACTAGAATATTTAAAGCAAATATGAACAATGTCTCTAATCCTGAGAGTCATTAAGGGATTGGAACAATTAGTTGAATTAGTGATTAGTTCATCAGCTTCAATAAGCAACCATTTTAATTATCATGTTTGTGTCATTTGTTATTCTGCAAAACAGACAAAACATTTGCTGCGTTGAGCTTCTTATAAGTGACGATTTACTGCTTTTCATTTCATTACATCACACTAATCTGAATATCTGTGGAATTTGGATTGTTGGTGGGACAAAAACATTGTGAATATGTCATGGTGGGATTTACAGCTTCGTGAATATGAGTTTTGTTCAGACAAATAAAGGAATCTGAGGAAATCATTTTGGTCTCTGGGACTTTTTAATTATTATGTCTTTCTTTTTATTAAATTTTTTTAACACTTTCTTTATTTGCTTTTAAGAAACATGTGGAACACTCATAACAATATACAAACATAAATAGAATAAAATAAGCATTAGGGAGAAAATAAAATATATAAAAAGAAAATAATTAAAAATAAAAAGAGCTAAAACAAAAGGAAATATAGATGCATACGCATTTTTAAAACTGAATGTTAAACAGATTAATCCCCAAAAAATTGTAATAATTGCCTCTGCCAATGAGGTTATCTTTCCCCCCTGTCTGTCTGTTTGTTTTTCAGCAGGATTACGCAATTCTTACTGATTTCCCAGGGAATAATTCATGAATCTTGATGAAATATCTGAGTGTGTGCAACTTGATACAGCTTGATTGAAACCAAGGGGACTCGTGGGCCTTGGTGGAGGTGTTCACTCTACACTGCCACTCTTGTTGGCTAAATAGATAACAACAAAATATGATTAGATGCAACCTGAGGTGAACAACTCTGGAAATGTTCCGCTGTAAATGTTCACATGAGGGAAAGAGGGAAAGTGTAAGAAAGAGAAAGAGAAAGTTGGGGATGAACAGATGCAATGAAGGCAGTGTGTGTATGTATGTGTGTGTCTCACTCTGTGATTGTGATCAGAAATGACATGTTGACTGACTGTAGCCTACAGACACACAGGCAGGGGGAGGGTTGCTGGACTGCATTTCCCATGGGCCTTTGTACCAGTGTCTGCACAGATGGCAGACAAAGCCCCCACTCGTGAAAGCCTTTTCAGATTCACATCACAGTCAGCAGCAAACACACATACATACATACATACATACACACACGCACACACACACGCACACAAAATACAAATAAACCTAATCAGCAATGAGTGAATAGAGTATCTAAGAACCTGAAGTGTCAGGCTTTTACTTTGGATTTTACAGGAGGAGAAGACGTGAGAGGAAGGAAGTACAGTGGTGCAGTTTTTAAGAAGGATGCAAAGAAAAACAGGGTTTCAACACACACACACACACACACACACACACACACACACACACACACACACACACACACACACACACACACACACACACACACACACACACACACACACACACACACACACACGTCAGGTACTGCAAAAGATTACATAAAGCCACACTGGGTGATATAAGGGTTGTTTAGACCAGCACAAGTGAGGCAGGTTTTTGAATTTATGTGTTTATGTATGTCCGTGTCTCCATTTGAACACATAGTGCATTCAGGGTGTGTCCATATGCACCTTGTTAGTTGAAAGTTTCATGTAAACAGCATTGAACAAACATGGAGGAGAGTGAACAGGGCAAAAGATATGGTCATTTTTTAAAAGACTGACACAACCAGAAAAACGTAGGCCGACAGAAACCAGACTCAAACAAAAAGGGAATGAGTTAACGGATGAGTCACGAAAGTGCAGTCTCAAAACAATAGAGATTAGCGAGTGTGTGTGTATCGTTATACCTCAGCCAACGAGGTTGTGTTTTTAATTTGGATTGTGACCAAACTACTGAAACAACTTGGTTGAGGGGTGAGAAATGGGCCCATGAACACATTAACTTCAACTTTCTGTGAATTTCTCAAGAATAAGGGCAGAAATCTTTATGAAATAAATCAGCGATGTGTACAAAGCTATTATCACTGAATAGTTTGGTGTAGATTTCTTTGTGAATCAAGTATTTTTCAAGGTTCATCTTTATTCAGTTACTGTTTGCTAACAAATACAGCAGGTGCCTGTAACAACTACAAATCTGTAGCTAAGATAATGAGGATGGAACATTTCTGTGTCCATTGTATCTGATCTAAATACAAGCAAATGGTTGTGAATGTAAATGTCTGACAGAGATATGCACTGTAGAGTATTTAGTTGGGTATGAAATGACATCTATATGAGATCTTGGTACAAACGACTCACACAGCCCCGAGCGTGGGGAGCGATCTGGGAACCCTTTACTTTTCCTTTTAATGCTCAGCTGATGGTTTCTCCCACACGTGAGATAGAAAGCTAATGCATCATGGGAAACTGACAGATCTCACATCCAGCCACTCCCAGTGATTGGACTGGTGGACCTGTACCTCCTCCTTTAATCTTACCCCTACACAACACCAGGGTATAAACTAGATTTTTCGCTGACAACCATCATAAGAAAAGAAAAAAACACCCAGAGCGCTTTAAACAAAGTGACAGAATCTAGAACCACACAATACACAGGCTACACAACGTGCTGTTCTTATTCAGACAATGCACAAGTGCAGATGGCAGTTAATTACAAGCTGATTCGTCATCCTCACACAGCAGCTCTGTGCCGCGAACACACTTCCCTCTGTGACATCAGCACTGTTCTCTTCACTCTCACACATCAGCCGTCCAATGGCGGAGCCGGTTCAGAGAGAGACCGAGAAATAAATAGAGAAACAGAGGAGCAGAGGAAATAAGTTTGGTTTAGATGCGTCTTCACTACTCTTTTTTCCACATAATCCTGTAAATATAGAACTTAATTTGGATTTTTAAAATAACTGTGAGCAACTGTGGTGCCGAGCAAACATGAATATTTGAGTTTTGCATTAATACATAACATCAAATCTGCAATGAAATTAAATCCGACATGCAGCTGGCAACCAATATTTTTCTTCTCTTACAAATCAGGCCAGATGATAAACCGAACCGAAAATTGAGTCATCAGGGCTTAAATCTGCATATGGAAAAAGTCATGTATGTATAAAAATTGTTGCCTATGGGCAGAAAAGGTTTCGCTTCCAATCAGCTCTAGCGTGAACCAGTCAAGGGTGCTGTGCCGTGAGGGTGAGAAATTCCAATCAACCAACTGCTCCACCAATTTAACAAGAAAGCGTATGCTCTTCACTCCCATTAGATTCAAAACACACACACACACACACACACTTGTGTTCTCGGTGGCAAACGCTGTAGCCTGGGCACATTTCCCGCAAAAATAACCATGAACGTGCGCCTGTATACATCAAAAGGAAAAGGCAATGCGGTTAAATGTTCCCAACCATTGGCTTGTCAGTGTTTATTAACACCGCCGGAAACCAAAGGAGGGAGAGCTGGATGAAAGGGGAGCGAGAGAAGGCGAGAGATGTCAGTAATACCTGCTGAGATCTGTCTTCATGAAAGACTCTAGTCTCTAGTTCATCGCCGACAAGTGAAGTGTGTCTTTTCCCGCCTCCAACATCTCACTCCAACACGGTCCTGCATGTGCAAGCTTAAAACTAACTGTACACACACACACACACACACACACACACACAGACTCACTCAGCATTCAAAGGGCAAAAGCTTTTTAAGCAAATCATTGCAAAAAATAAAAAGCCTGTAGGTTTTACTCATTCTCACATGCACTCTCCTTCAGTTTGACACATTCACACATGCTCACAACAGCAGCGATTACATTAATGGCAGCATGAGTGCACATAAAACGAGAGAGAAGAGAAGAGAAGAAAGAAGAAGAAGAAGAAGAGAGCTGCAGCGACACACTGAATCATCCCCAAAATAATCCAATAATAATGAGGCGCCATTTCATTAGCATAAGAGCAGCATGAAAAGAGAAATCTGTTTTTTGAAATGTCTGTTTACTGGAGTGGGAGGTGAGAGAGCTTTAAGAAGAAGAAGAAGACGAGAAGATGAAGAAGAGAAGAGAGGAACAACAAAGAGCGAGGGAGGAAGGGGGAGACTGCAAGAGAGTGAGGTCAGAGTCGGACGTCACAAACAGGACGGAGAGGAAAACTGCAGTAACAGTGAGAGCAGAGGGAAACGACACCTTAACCAGGCAAGAGAGACGATTCCTTTGCAGCTCTGGTTCTCTGTGCTGGTGGATAACAACAGAAATCCTTCACTAAGACCTCGGAATTCACTGTCAGACACGCGAAACTGCAACCGCACCAATATCTGTATTAATACCATCAATATTTTTCAAAGACTTAAAGTGTGTGACGGCAAAATATGACTCTTAACGGGAAAATTCAAAGGTTCGAGAGCGCCACTGTCTGCAGGCGCCGCGGCAAAACAGGAACCACACTGTTCAAAGACTCGTGATGATCTCAGGAAAAATATTCAGGTCAGAAACACACACACACACACACACACACACACACACACACACACACACACACACACACACACACACACACACACACACACACACACACACACACACACACACACACACACACACACACACACACACACACACACACACTGCGACTGGGACTGAGGACGGCAGCCAGGTGATCACAACTCTGACCTTATCCAACCGCAGTGTAAAATGTCTGCCACCTGATTGGCCAAAGAGGCTTAGTAACGGATCTCGCAATAAGCCCCGTCACATGCTATTGGACAACAAACAAAAAAATTAAAAAATGTTCCTGCCCGTTTTGTCTTTCTGAGCAACACACATGATTCTCTCACACTTGTAGGTCGTTTGTCTATTTGTTAGATGTGAGCAGGAAATAACAAAAAAAATGTCTTATTAGATTTATATAACATTTGAGGGACATAGAGGCTTTTTGTTTTTACAGCTTTACTATTTTCCCTTCCATTTTAAAAAATATCTCTGTCCACACGACCTTCGTTTTACAAAATATTTTTACGAGATAACAAAAAATGACAAACTTAATCAAGTATGCCAAGCCAGTAGGTGGCGATAATGTCTCCATCAACTATCTACCAGAGAAGAATACTAATTGATATTGTGTGAAGCAGATACCTGTGAAGGTGCAGTGATGCTAACTCTAGCTGCAAACTTGTAATTAGACCTAACAGTGCTAATCACACGCAGAGAAACTGGTAAAAAGCAGCTAGTGTTGTTGTTGTTTCTGGCGCGTGATCATTACACAAAGCAACATGACGTGAACTGTGAAGTTTTACATGTACACACGGATACGCTGACGTTTATGAAGATCTACTCTTTAGAAAATGTTTGTAAAAATCTCTGTTTTAGTGACTTAAAATGCCGACTGCGTGTCGACGGGAGGCACAAACGCAGAGGAAGAAGGTTGTTTTGCAAAATATCCACATTAGTGTGGACGAGGTGTGAGTCAACAGAGAAAGCAATTATTCAAAACATAAGCTCTCAGTATATCCACTGCTAAAAAAAAAAAACAGAAACATTTTTGCATTTAAATGTAGTGACATAAATTATGTGCTTGAGACTATGAGCGCTAGAGAATTTCTTAAAACCATGCCCCCAGCTAAAGTAATAAACTACTGTGCTTTCTCATGAATAAATTTACATTCTGCTCCATACAACTCAATACCACTTCATCCAGAGTCACTCAGTACGAGATGGGTCTTTCCCAAGAACATTGGGACAATTGGAAATAATAAACACCTGAAAATAAAGTAGGTGTAAAGCCTTAGCAGTGATAAGCATCCCGGCTGCTGATATATGAACTGGAACCTGCAATAAACTGATCAAAAGACAACCTTCTTCTCGTCCACCAACCAGAAGGTGGGTAGTTCAATCACCGGCTCCTCCAGTCGGCAGCGTTCTTGGGCAAGACATTGAACCTTAAATTTCCCGTAGAGAAACTGTGCTGGCAGTGTGTGAATGATAGATGAATGTGACTTGTACTGTAAAGCACTTTGGGTGGTTCATAAGAATAGACAAGTGCTATATAAATATAGACCATTTAATATTTAAAACCCCAAACTGGACACACAAATCACTGGAAGAGCACAGATCCATCCTCCTCTCAGATTCAACATGAGAGATTGAGACGATTGATTTTTATTTATGGATGAGCAAACAAAATGATAAAAACCTAACCTAAAAACCAAATAATCTTAAAATACAAATACACAATCTAAATGCTGTGAGGTTAGCGAAGGACAAGATAACTCTTAACCCTTATTCCCTGGTGCATCAGGTTCCACGTCACAAACTCACCGACCTTGAGGCGCTCTCTCACCTCGCTGTCTTGCCAAATTAATGTGTTCACCATTGTGTCACGTTTCAATCACTGCTGTTCAAAACCAGTGTATATAAATGCTGATTGTATTCATGCCCACTGCAGGCAAAAAGCAGATGTTGGTGGGTTTTTTGCCCTGTGGACTGAGGGCTCTACAACACAGGGAAATGCCTGAGCCTTACCAGACTAGAGAAACCTCAGCAATTTCATATTTATAAAAAAAGAGAAAAAGGACCAAAGGCAACTTGTCAGCGGGGGACCAAGAGATCTAGAGGAGCGCAGGGTATGAGAGAGAAAGCGTTTAAATTGCAGAGGCACAGAGGGAGAGGAAGAACTAAGACCGAAGGGGAAAAACTCAGAGGCAGGGGAGAAAAACAGCATCAATGAGAGGTGGAGATTGAGAGGGCACCATTGAAAGGACAGCACAGAACAAATGAGACGTACTCCTGAATTCTACAAGACACAGAGGGAGCGGAGAGAAAGCAGACGTTGAATGGCGAGGTGCAGGAGTGGGGGTGTCAAGGTGTTGTCTTGCAGGTTGTCAAGGACGAGAGGCAGCTCAATTTTGCTCTCTTTAGATTTTGGTTTCCACGAGACAGGCAGTAACGAGGGCATCCCCGCGCGCTATGTCACGGGAGCCTTGGAAGGAAGGACTCCAGGCGGAGATAAGGTGCTTTAACAAGGCCTCCGTGCCTGCTCTCCTGTCTCCACTCAAACGCGCTCGTTTCAAGGAAGCTGACAGGAAGTGAGCTCCTACAGGGCATCCTGCATGTTGCTTACACCTCACCGGGCATATCAGAGATGAAAGTAGAGGCACGAGAGCAGCGCCAAGAGTTACAAGTCAAGATAAACTCCTTATTCTTCTGGCTGCGCATCTGCACACCAGGACGGACCAGAATAACAACACACCATGAATGAGTGCAGCCGTTCCATTAAATGTGCAGTGGCCGAGTGTGTGTCAGTGTGTGTGTGTGTGAGACGAGGCAGGTGCAGACGAGCTTCCGCTAAGGTCAAAGGTCAACAGATAAGTCCTGCAGCCCTGACTCAGGCCAGGCTGGTGGCAATTCAGGATCACTAATCTGTTTGTTGGTCGAGTGTGTATGCTGCAGCAGGACAAGTGCATGTACGTACACACACACACACACACACACACACACACACACACACACACGTGTATGTGTTCGCCATCCGCTGAAACAATGGAGAGTACTGTTCCTCTGAGCCACAGCTGATGGAGGATAAGAGAGGCAGCAAGCAGTTCCAATAGGTCTCAGTAATCCATCATCATAAGACAGGATCGGGAGGACACACACACACACACACACACACACACACACACACACACACACACACACACACACACACACAATAGGGTTGTGAAGGTCAGTAGAGCGTGTTATTGTACAAGAAGACCACACACAGGGGACACACATACTGTACACAAGATAATCAGAAGTCAAGTCAGACAAACAGAGAAAGATGAAATACACCGAAAACCAGACGCTGAGACCAAACTTAGCTCTCAACATATCGTCATCTGCTGTTTTTCTGTGAAACATTCGGTCCAAAGAACAAGCAGAAACTTCCTGTGCCTCTCCGTGGAGGTGTTTCTGTGCTCCAGGCCTGTCACTGCATCAGCCTCACTTCAGACTCGTCCTCCACGCCGGACGGTTGTGGAGACGGGTGTTGTTTGAAGCCGGTTGTCGTTTGAAGTACAGAAGACACAGCGGGAACAGTCGTCAGAGGCTCGGAAGTAAAAGGGAATCATTTGAAGTTTCCATTTGTGGCGATTCACTAAGATCTTCTGCATTTCTTGACCAATGCTACATTTTTTACATATTTTTCATCATCAGCTTCTTCTCTTCTGTCACTGGGAAGTTTGCCCCCCCCAATACATGAATACATTATTAAGAAGCTTCTATTGCGATGGACTAATTTACCAATGGTGCCGTCATCCTGGAGGATATTTTCATGGATACTAATGGATAACAAATGGATGCGAATTGGCTAAGCGAGACTTTAAATCTGTAACTGGAAGACAGCGGAGACGTCTCTCACAACGCTTCACATCTACAACAAATATCTATAATTCATGAGCTGGATAAGCCACTGAAACAATCACTGGATATTTCATTCTCATTAACTAACAGAGCAAGTACAGTCATCAGAGTTAAATGACCCAATGCAGCTGCCATACAGTTGGGTTTCAGTGGAAAATATGGTGGTTTCTAGTGCAATTCAACTGAAATAATAACACATTTTCAAACTAGAATGGCCCATACAGTACCTCCACCAAGGCCCAACTGTCCCCTTATGAAACCAAATATGATAAACACTAGATTGGGATTTCTATTTGGATCTGCACCAAATTGCAAACACTCATAGATATCAATCCTCTAAGATACCTTATTTGATTACTTAGTCATACTGTGAGGAATCAGTGAAAAGGTTTAAATACTCTCTCTCTCAATGTTAAAGAAACTGATGTCGAAAATTCTTAGATCCGTCACTTTATCCCGTCCAGATAGCGATTCTGATTCCTGGCGTTTTCCTGTCGGCCGATACCGAGTACCTCTCAGTAACCAGTGACTTTTAACAAATAACCACTTACATAATGAACTCTGTATGAAAGTGATAATTGCCATCATTGCTGTATGGCCTGGTTCAGGTTAAACCCTTTGAAAAACAAACACATACAGCATAGAACTTTTATTATCTAGGTTGACAGCTGACTGAAAATAAAAACATGCATCAATTTAGGAATACACAACAATTACTTTTGTTGAATATCTGTCGTAATGCCGCCCCGCTAAACTGAAGTCCTGCATGTTGTACATGTCGCCATTTTACCAGCGTGAAATATTGCCATTTTCTGACATTTCAGCTTGCTCTACCGTAAATCACTTCTTCTTCACTGATCTAAAAACAGTACTTGGCAGTGGCAGTACAGCGCCAGAAGTGATTTCCCGGGAAATGAAACAGTTTTATGGGTGAAACTAAAATACTCTAAAGATTGGTATTGGATCGGTGTATGGTTTTGCGTTCTTGCCAATGCCCGACCCAAAATTTTCGGCACTTTTGGAGGCATTTACGATGTTGCTATCTGTATCCTTGGTTCGAGCAAACCTGATAATCCTGCTGACTGACAGGCAGAGAGACAGATGGAAACACAGCCTTCTCAGCGGAGGTAAAACTCAGACACAGTGTAAGTGCAGAACGTTATCAAGATAGTTCCTGAAAGCGGCCTTCCCAGATAACAATGTCAAATGTCAAATTCACCCACAAAATAAAAATTCTATCAAAAGGTCAAATCAACACAAAACCCATTCTCAAATATCACAGCCCATTGCCGGCAGACACTTGCAGCCTTGAAAGCTCCCGCACTGTTCCTCAAGAAGGGCAAACACTTGCAGGAAAATTGCAAGATCAAGATAAATATTTTTTTTTTTAAATTACGAGCGCTGTTGCAAAGTCTAAAATAATTCTTGGGGTGGAGGACAAAAGGGGGCGAGTTCTGAGAATACAAATAGTTCATGAATTATATATATTAGGTTTTGAGGTAAGGAAAAAAACTGGAAATGCTAAAGCAAGCAACATGATGAAGTGTAAAGCTACTGTAAAAGAAAAACAAGTGTGCATGAGCCTCAACAGCAGTGACTAATTTGCCGAGCCCTCTGTTACTTCATTGCGTAGGTGAAATTTCAATATGTGGCCGCGCTGGTAAGATGAGCGGACTCAAGGCAAGACTCCATACATTAGCATGATTATGAGAATTGCTTCTCTCCATCCACATTCTGTGTTCGGAACTAATAGTCTTCCTGGAATCGTTGCCTGAACGCAGCGGGGGCAGTGCGAGGGGTGAGGAAGCGAGGGGGGGTGATGGGGGGGTGATGTCAGGTGGGTAGCAGAGTGAGTCATCACCACCGCCAGGTATTGGCTGCATAAAACTCGTCCTCCACCGTCTTTCTTCCAGTGTTTCTCAGTGAGAGACAGAGAGCAAGAGAGAGGAGGATAGAACCTGGCACGCTGCTGTATGGGTATGAATCCTGGTGCTGCACTGGAATCAGTAAAGATAACTTCAGGGGAAGGGTGAGATCTTTGCTTGGTTATTTTAGAATGATTTTACAGCGTGGAGCGCTCGCTCTGCAGGTAGCACCTGCACACTGGACTTTCAAAGAAAGTTTGTTTTTAATTAATGCGCCAATTAAAGAATCTCAGTCAATCAAAATGATTCTTTTAATACATTTATTTAATTTTTTGGGTAACTAGTAAGTGTTTTATCCCTGCTCTTTGAAAAAGCTGTTTTTGATATTCAAACCTTTTCCCTTCACACCTTGCCACAAACATTGATCTGCAGTTTTAATGGATTTCTGTTATTGTTTTTTAATGACATTTTCCAACACATAAAATTTTGCCTGAACAACACGGCAGTTTTTCTTGCCTTTGGTTCTGCATAATCATTGGTAAAGGTTGGTTGGTTTGTCACCACAATTATGCAAAAAAACGACAAAATGGATTTCAAAACTTGGAGCCAGGATTCAACATGGCACAAGAAAGAACCAATTATATTTTGACGTCGATCCAGACAAAGGGGCGGACATTTTTAGTAATTTCTAAAGCATAAAATCATGGATCTCGATTAGAAAAACCAGGCACATTTAAGGGACTGATATCAATAAGTCTGATATTGGGTGCAGTTTAGATTTAAGATGACTGTTGGGATTTGGATGCGCTCTACTGGGTGCCAATCTATATACCTCTGCCAAGGAAGTTATGTTTTTATTAGCATTTGTTTGTTAGTTAGCAGGATTATGCAAAGATATATGCTATTTGCTTTTTTGGGCTGTCGACACGACTGAGTGACAGCCAGCCCTCCGTCTCCACTTTACTCTGTGTTCTTATTTCACTGGCTGAGTTAGACCAGTCTCCGGAAACCAGTGGTGCTGCAGAGCTACAGACAGACAGCATCACCTCCAAAGGAAAGAGCACAGTAAAGGAGCATGCTCACCGTCTGGTTTATTTAACTACTTCTCTTTGGAGTATACAAAACATCAACCAAGGTTTTTTTTTCCCTGCCTGAAAGTTTAAACATCCTTGTTCAACCCTCCCCTTCATCTGCAGCTCTGTGTCATTACTGAAGAGGATTTATGAGATGAAATCCTGAAGGGAGCGTATAGCTCTTATCTGCATTCTCTCGTCAAAGTCTATTTTATGGGGAGAACATGCAGTCGTGACACTTCGTTCACCAGGCGCAGAAAACTGATGGAAGTAACGAGAAACTGAGGTGGAAAACGTCCCGGTTCGAAAGCAAGTGTGGATCCACTAACCGGTCTAATGTGGTGTTAAATGACCTGTTACAACTTCTGATGCCGTCGTTCATGCTGCAGGGGAAGTGCGGGTACAACAGTGAGATGCTAGATGTCTGAGGTATAAAATAACATTAGCTGTAGAACACGGACGCACCACACACACAACACAACACAACCTTCAGCCACTGCAGTACGCAGTATGCAGCATGATGAATAACTACACAGTTAGCTATACTTCACAGTAAAGCAGATGTGTGTGAGTGTGTGTGTGTGTGTGTGTGTGTGTGTGTGTGTGTGTGTGTGTGTGTGTGTGTGTGTGTGTGTGTGTGTGTGTGTGTGTGTGTGTGTGTGTGTGTGAGGAGCCAAGGGAGAGAGGCGAAGTAGGCCAGCATGAATATAAAATCACGCCTGCCAGGCAATAATGTGGGCTACAAGAGGGAAGAGAGCAGTGTGTGTATTTTTTGGTATGCATGTGTGTGCGTGTGTGTGTGTGTTGCAGCTTTTTGAGTGTGTTGCCAGAGAGAATGTGCAGATGAAGGTGTAGGAGACGAAAGCAAGGGTTTGTAGGAACACTCGTTTATCAGCTCTCAGGGATGTTGAGGGCGTAGACACTCACCAGCGCACAAACACCAGGTAATTTAAACAAAGCAGCTTGTTATAATTTGGAGAGCAGTGCATTGTTGGGGCGCCAGACTGGTTCACACACACACACACACACACACACACACACACACACACACACACACACACACACACACACACACACACACACTCACACACACACACACACACAAACAAAGAAACAGATGCGCACATAGCCACAAACAATATTTCTACAGTGGTTTTGATCCAAATGTGTCGTATGAAGAAGCTATAGAAATGATACCCCCACCCCCACCCCCACCTTCTCCCAACAGACACACACACTGCTCAGACATGTAGGATATTTTTTAAAAGACAAAGATCCAGACACAATAGCTTCACCCAGCCAGACACAATTGTGTGCAAATAAGGAGCATAGAGGAAGAAAAGAAGAATGTATATACACGTTCTAGTACCTGCGTATGAATAGTAAGTGCTGAATGAATTATTTATTAGGCTTTGTTTAATAATAGGAAATTCTACTGTATTTGGTGATACAATAATAACAAGCTGGGTACAGTGTCACACATGCAAGGAAATGTGTTCTTCTTTGGTTGTCTTTACTCTTTTTAGTAAAATATTTCCATTTCTATTGTTTTACACTGTTTATAAGGTAAATTATCAGCGTTCAAGTATTTCAGTTTGTGTTTTTTTTTATAAAACAATCTTGGGATTCATCCTCATTTGTTTCTAATATAAAAATCTATGGGAAAGTTAATTAATATTTCAAAGGTGCAGGTGAAAGTCACTCACAGGTCAGATCCAGTAAAACGACAACAATCCCTGCAACTCTTTGAACCCAGTATTTTAACGCACTTCTCATTTCTTCAGGTAGATTCTGATCAGTCGTCTCCTCCACATGAATGAACAGTGGATAAGAAGACAAGCCGAGTCAGGACTTCTCCTATTACTGCATTTGTGAATCAATAAAACCTAAATCAATGAGTATAATTATTTTATACGTTTGATTAAAAATACATAAAGGCTGACACTGAAGGCGTATAGCACAGAGGGTTGGTTTAACAGAGACTATGTTTGGAGTTCAGCAGCTGGGAATGATCCATGTTTTCCATGTGTAATAAAACATGTGAAAGAGACACAACTTGACGACAAAACCCACAACACAACCACAAAAACCACACATGGGAAACACAGAGTCACTTTCTGCGTTTGAGAAATCCTGGTCAAGCCAGTTGTCGCTTAAAATGTGATGCTTGTCTGTTAGAGGAGTTAAGGTACAGGTGCTTGGAGCTGCCCAAAAAGGACGAAGGCACCTGTACAGCAACACCTCAAATAGACGAGCATCACATTTTAAGCAATGACTGGCCTGACCACACAAAGTAACCCCTGCTCGTTTCATTGTTAACATCCGTTGTTGCTCAGTTCCGTTGTGTTGAGGCTTTTGTGATTGTGTCTTCCATTGATGGCCTTGTGTGTAACGTCTCACCGCCGTAAAGTGATGTCTGGCGTCTGATAACAATTTCTGTATCGAGGCAAACTGAAGTCAGCCCGATGAGAAAAGACTGTAATATTCTTTGTATTTCAGAGGTCAATATAAAATATAACTCAGTATATTTATGTGACAGCTCGGAGCAGTGAAAAAAACCCCCTGCAGCTGCCGCACCACTCACTTCTACAACTCATTCATACGCTTCTGTCACCGTCGTCACAAATGCCAAACAAACAATCCTGTGCTTAAAATACTTAAAAAATGAAGTAGTAAAATATCCCTCCTCACTACTTCTCCTCTCCTCAGCAGGCCTTTTGTCCTCCCCCTTCGTCCTTCAACTCTACATCCACATTTAGAACCACAGTTAGCTACAGCACATTAGAAGTGATGGCAGACACAGGCTCCGTGCTCCAGCCTCTCTCAGCTTGAAATGTGGCAAAGATGAGTGCAAGGCGACAGCGAGAGGAGCAAAGGAAAACGGGGGAAAGGAATGGCACCGCAGACAGCTCCATTACCTCCTCACAATAGGGATCATCCAGCAGCCGCTTCACCCAACCCGGGCGTCAGGGAGGGAGCGAGGGGACGAGATTACACCGAAGGGTTCGGGAGATGGATGTGTTCTCACAGAGAAGATAAAGAATGGAGAGACGGGCGAAAGAAGCAAAAAGGTGCTGTTAAGCAAGAATAGGACTTTTTTTTCTTCTTCTTGTGTTTCCCTTCCCCCCGATTCCCAGAAGGTGCCCTCACCCAAAATCTGACATGGCTGATCCTCTGAGAAATCCCAGCTTCTGGAAATAGCAGCTAACGATGGATGAGGAGGAATTTAGAGAAGTGGAGCAGAATTGAGGCAATCTAAGACGCAGAGAGGTGAACGGTTTAGCCTGGGAGCTTAACTCCTCATACACTCACACACATAGAGCCTACAAATCAGACCGGTGAGAGTGTAATACAAATACCTTTTTAATTTAAGACATAGACACAGAAATGATAATGAAACAGGGAGAACTAAAGTGGCCCTCAGTAGAGCATTAAACCACATTTAAATTCACACCAAATTTCAAACATTAATAAATATCCGTCTTTTTTTTTTTTATCAAAATATGTGAATTACTCTCTGGGAAATCAACGAAAAAAATATCACGCAATTTTAAAGAAAGTGAAATTTAATTTAAAATGTTCCTCCCTAACTTTTAACGCATCTTCCCTCCAAGTTTTCGTGGTAATCTGTGTAGCTGTTTTTCGTATAATATTACTTTCTTGGAAGATGTAGTCAGGACATCACCTTAAAAAGACTCATTTGTTTTTAAAGCACGATTGTGGTGAAGCTTACTAATAAGAAGATTCTGTCATTAAACGGGACAATTTTGCCGTTTAGATTTTTAATTGCTTATTCTTCTTTTTTCCCCAGACCCTGCACAAAGCGTTTCTACATCTGTCCAACATGCCTTTCGAGCACGGAAGCTACAACCGCAGCCCTTGCTTCCACATAGCAACGTTAACCGTGCTAACGAGCCGGCAAGAGCTAATCTCACAGTGTGACAATTGACTGATGAAGACAAATGGCCAATTAAAGCTCAAAATGTCAAGGTATCTCTAACAGGATTGGTGCTTAATGCAAAAAAAAAAAAGAAATAGTGTGCACACTCTCCCGTTTATAGACCATGGAGCTCCCGCTGTGTTTCACTCCTCAATCACCAGGAGCAAAGAGAGGAGCGCAGCGATACCGACAGCAGGATGAGGCTCCGCAGGGGGGGGCGGAACCCATCAGACCCCCGCAGAACACCATACGGCTGGACCCGTGTTACACTTAGGAGGGAGAGAGCACCTGAATGACAATCACGGACTTTTCAATTTTCCATCTAAAAAAAAAAACAAAGTCTGTGAATGCTTCTCATCATCTCTCTCGCCGCAGTTCACCATCGTTCCCCCTCTATCACTCGTTCTGAAGTCAAGATGAGGATCCTTCTCACAGCATCGTTTTTTCCTTCCATCTCTCCTTCACCATCCCTCTCTCTCTCTCTCTCTCTCTCTCTGTCTCTGTCTCTCTCTCTGTCTCTCTCTGGCTCGTGCTGCATGGGGTCAGGATGATCCAGCTGTGTGATAGATAGCAAAGTCACGTATGACCTTGCAGTGGAAGCCACACCCTCTGTCCACCTCTAAATCACATGCTGCATGTTTGTGTGTATTCTGAAATGGAGTGTGCATGTGTGCATGTGTGCATGTGTGTGTGTGTCCACGAACTGAAAAGTGGCAGGTCATCCCCATGCCAAAACAATTTGAGTAGTTTTTATTCCAGGGGTCAGTACTGGCACTGCTGCCTCCGTCAGCTGATGTCACTCAGCGGCTGAAACCCCTCCAGGCACAAACTGCCTCCCTCTGCAGCATTACAGCAGCTTATCTTTCCCAAAAATAACCCCCAGCATCATCTCCCAAAGTCCTGCAAAGCACTTGGAGAAGTGTGCGTCCTCTTCCCGTCACAATTTTTTTGTCCTGAAATTTCAGCGTTTCTCCAAATACGTCTCTTCGCTGCAGCATTTCCCTGAAGCTAATGTTTGCCCCCTCCCGTGAAGACAAGATACACCAGCAGTCCTGCTCCACAAAAGCTAATCCAGAATTCAATTATTGTATGACTAATTATATTTTAGGGGCTGAAGTGATTGATCAGTTATTTGATCCCCCCCCCCAAAAAATCATGAATAATTAAATGAGTCATGAATCAATGTGTATTGTTAAGAGCCAAGGGAAGTGCAGTGTTCAATTTGGTGCGATTTGGACACAAAACACCTTCAATATTAATACAGTTTGAAAACAAAGACAACCAGGGCTCTGCAGCAGTAGCGGCTGGGACTCATCAGCGAAAGCGGCATTTTCGATCGTGACAACGAGTTCACGACAACACGACTGACAACTGATTCTCCAGCTCGTGGTTCTGTGTTACTGCGGTGAGCTTCAACTCAGGTCTTTACTCAGTCACTGCAGGTCACTTGTACGGTTTCAGAGAGAAAAGCTGCAACCAGCATTAGCACAGGCCAAGCAAACGGCCCATTCCGAGCAGAAAGACACAGGCACTGCACTAGTTTAGATAATCAGGTGATTTAATCATTTATCAAGCTAATAATTCTCTTGTTTGTGGAGATTTGCTGCTTTTCCTTCTCTAACGAGACAGTTAACTTATTATGTTTGATTGTTGTCATCTGGCAATGTCACATTCGATTATTTTATTAATAATCAATAATGAAAATAATAATTAGTAGTTGCAGACCTAGATTCTGATCTGACTTTGTTTGGGCTGTTTTTTATCTGAAGTTTTTCCAATTTAATGGAGGTATCACAAAAACGGTTATATTGTATGATTTCTGTAAACAGTAGAAAACCATTACATCAATAATACTAATAGACACGACTGTTGCTGAGCCCACTGATGACTGGCCTCCACATTATTTTTACACTGTCAGCTACTAAATCAGATTGGACATAAACCAGGTGGGATGGAACTAATTACTTATTATTGTGCTGATTATTTTCTCATGTAATTGCATTATCTATAGAGGGGATTCAATTAAACTCTCATATATGGAAAATAAAAGAAGCAAATCATCCGGTTTGAAAAAACGGAAACCTGCAAGTTTTACTTACTAATGTATCAATGATCGAAGAAATTGCCAATTAAGCATCTATCAACTGAGCAATTGCTTAATTGATCATTTCAGATATAGAGTCAATGGACCTCTATAATAAAGACAGGTGATGGCAAAAGTACAAAAATCAGAAACACCACTGGTGATGCTACTGTGACAAAGAGCCTGTTTTTCTGACTGAACAAAGACCACCAAAATTCACTTTGCATGAATTATATGTTGCAGCTGCATTCAAACTAATGTGGGACATGAAGAGTGCTGGGAAACTACACACAATTCTCCATGTGCAGTAATAACACAATGTCATAAAGCGGCTGATTTTCTGGTTTTGTTCATGAAAAACTCCAACAAACACTTCCTTTTTTAAACGTACTCAACCAAGGACACGCATTCATTATCAGACTGTTGAAGTGTGTGAGAATGATTTTCTCGGCTTCATGACAATGCATTGTTATTTCCCTGCACGGCTACGCGAGGAGATTACAGCGCTGCAGGGAAACAGTTAGCCAGTACCCCGAGTCTGCAACCACGGGGCAAACGTGGAAAACTGTTCAATTCAAACAGAATGCTGCACCGACGTTTTAAACCACTACGGGGCAAATTAGCACACAGAAACGTATTACGGTTTTAAATTGGATGAACTATTCCTTTAAGAATGGGATGTTTCAATCAGCTCATCAATGTCATTGCTCTGCAAGCAGCTCTCGGAATCTGTCCTCTATTTTCCTCTCATCTTTGTTTTTCTTTAATCTATTATAACTTTAAGAAAAGAGAAACCTCAATCGATACGTGTGCAAATGATTGAGCATGTGCCTGAATATCAACATGAAAATATTTAAATGAGTGTGTGTATATTTTGGGGGAAGTGCAGGCTTGTACGTGTGTGTGTGTGTGTGTTATGCTGACTGTGACTCTGCCGGCTGTGGACTCAGTATCAGGTGACCTTGGTGATTGTGAAGTGTGTGGACAAGAATAATGAGATGTTTGCCAACAGGGATTCAGTGGGAACTCTAAAAAGGGAGTCAGGTGAGGATTGACTCCGCCAGAAGAAAATCGGACTGAGGAGGGAGGTGAAAAAGAGCGGAAACGCAAAGATCAAGCGCTGAGACCGAGAGTGGAGACAGACTGTGCCACCGATCTTTTCTCCTCTGCCAGACAAACCCGATGCTTTGATCCCCCCCAAAAAAAGCATTACAACCAGATAAAGCTGTCTAAAAATAAGCTGGTTCAGCGTTTAGCCAGATGGACTGACAGCAAAATATACCTCTTCTTCAAATAGAGGAGATGACAGTACAGTTCACACAGACGACGACGAACATCTCTTGAACCCGGTTTCCTCCTTCCAGCATCCATCTTCATATCACGTCAAAGCCACCAACCACAGCCTTGAGTAGAAGTGGGCCGACCATTAGCTAGACACGTTCAAGGTTTCAATCCACAGAACCACCAGAACAGTGAGAGAGGGGAAAGCCCTGTCCTCTAACGGGATGACCCAAGCACCCGATCATCACACCAGAGAGACTTTGGTCCTGCAGAACCACGTCTACCATAGCAGGTCCCTAACTTTTTAGCCTTTAACCACAATAAATGACCTATAATCATCAACCCAAAAAGAGATATTAATGTTTTTTCTTCTCCTATGACCCCTCAGATTTATCTCACAGCCCCATGGAGGGGCATTGACTTTCAAGTTGAGAACCACCACTGATCTCCACTGCAAGGGGGGCTCCATAACTTTATCTCCTTTGTAATCAGAATGACTTTCAGATGTTTGGGGTCCACGTCTGTCCAACTCAGACAGATTGTATTGCACCTATAACCACTTGTCATCCTGTATCTTCTCAGCTCTGCTCCATGTGTGTGGGACGGGGCTCAGACAGACACATGGTGAAACAGAAAGCAAGAGGACAGAAGAGAAACGCCACCTTTAATAACAACACAAAGCCGACTGAGCTGAAATCAAGCGATTGCACACATATTGAAATGCACAGACAGGCGACCAATTTAGGACAATAAACCAGAAAATGTTTCAATGGACATGAGTGGTATGCTGTTGCTTTCACAGCCTTCATGTCTCAACCCAATGGAAGATTTTGGTGTGATGTGAAAACACAAAGTTATGTAGTATTCTGTTCATCCCTGCATCCAGAGGCTTATACAATCTAAAGCAAAGAGGCACTGTGCGTCTAGTCTGGGCAGCCTCATCACTTCAGACACCTGAAATTGGATTTTATGTTGAATTTGCTCATAAACCCAAGCTTATTCCCTGGTGATGCCACTAAAAAAAAAACCTTGCTGCAGTATAGTGTGCACCTTCTTCAGTTGCTCCGTCCTGATTACTGCAAAGTTCCTCAAGCCGTAACAACAAAAAGCACCTATCAGGAAACAGAGCGAGGGGACAGACAAAGGAAGAGCGTGAGAGATGGAGAGAGAGGCTGTTGCAGAAGTCCGGAAGTGGAGAGCAACACCAGGTGGTCGAGCGTCTGGAGGCAGGCAGTCAAAGAGCAGCGTTGCCTTGACAACTGTGATGCCTTGTTGATGGTAATAGCTGAGCACCTCGCCACCAGCACCCCGTCCACACACACAGTATATGTGATTTTTACGAGCGTGCGTTGTATCTACAGAATCTAAAGGTCAACATTAATTATCATTACAATGTTCAGCACTGATAAACTGATTCTACTCTCTTGTTTACAGCCGTATCAGCATCAGTGAGGCCAGAATTCAGGCCCGAGGTGGTTTTTTTTAATGTTCTCACTCTCCTCTTCTTCCTTTCCTTTGCACAGACGCTACAGTTCATCACTTGCCAAAGGCCAGCATCGTGCCATATAGAACGGGGAGCATATCTGATCCAGCCGACAAGCCATCTGTTCACCCAAGCCGCAGCGGGAGCTGATCAATACGGCCAGGGTGGATTCAGAATGTGGCTGCTGTGGTCTCCCACATCGACGGGAATAATGGATCAGCTCTTGGGTCACAGTGGACTCATTGTACCAGCAGCATGACCGCTGAGGTTTCCTGCCTCCACACCTCTTTGTTTCAACTCTTTTAATTAAGGAGCTGGGCAGCAGAATTCCCTAACAGGCTTAGCTATTGGCAGCCTCGCAACCAGAACTGATTGTTCAATTCAGGATTTAGCAAGTAAAGCTTTATAATGCAAACACAGAGCCCTTTAATTTGTCAGGCGTTTGTGTGTTAATGCATCGGACCAACATTCACGGATGCGGCGCGGGTCTGAACGCAGGTATTTGTGTGAACCGGAGGACGTTTCAGCTGAACGCTCTGATGAGTTCTCACTGATCTGATGTGGACCAATCCAGCGTCCTCTCTTCTTCCGCTGCATCAGCTGGTGATTTCTGAGCACATAGCCACTGCAGCATCCTACCACCTCATCCTCCTCCACTCTCTCTTCTCCTCCCCCACCCTCCCTCAACCCCCTCTCCTCCTCCTCCTCCTCCTCTCCACCTGCTTTTAAATGCATGGCGCTGCCCTGCCAGGCCGGTCTTTGCAGGCAGCAATCTCTCCTCTCTGCCCCTCCAGAGTGAGGGAGAAGGCGCTGGAACAGGATGGATGGTTATCGGCCTGTGCAGCCAAGGGGGTGGGAGGGGGGGTTGTAAGGGAGGGAGACAAGGTCGGAGTGAGCCAGCAAAGACCCCCTGCTCCTCCGTGTAGTACCAATAATCGATTGGGAGATGAGGGGCGACCTGAATCCGGATGGCTCATCAGTCTGACTGAGAGGGAAATGGTTTAGCCCAGCTGCAGGCTGTCCTGCTCCAAAGCAGCCACTGAGTAAATAGGCCACAGCCAACGCGAAACCCCTGAAATAGTCCAAATCCAGAAAATCTGGCTGGAAATCAGATCTGTTATCCATTATTCTACTTCTTCCTCACAACAAAAAGAACATAATGAGACCCCCCCTCTCTCTTATTTTTGTCATGGCAGATATTTAATATCATGCAGTAAACGCCATTGCCTGATGCATGGAGAGGGGGGGCAAGCAGCTAGGGAGCATCCAGCACACACGCGTCCCACATCCTGCTGAGGCACTAACCCCCCCAGACCCGCGCCTGCTGTACATTGCGCTCATGTGTTTCGTAACGGGAACCACCAGTCTTGTCAAAACAAGGGGGGGGGGGAAACACCCGGCTGGATTAAATCCTCTGGTGTGTTGTGCAGCTCAGGCCTCGGATGGAGAAGTAAAGATGGAGGGGGTGCTTGGCAAACGTATATATGAGATCCATAAATAAAACAATCGCAGCAAACGTGAAGGCACACACAGCTAACCCACCTCTTCATCACTCCTCTGCGCACAGGATGCAGGGCCCTGCCTCCAACAATGGGCCTGTGCGTAATGTGCACACATATGTCGATTGGTAGCATAATGCTAGTCGGCCTTTTGTCCGTGTTGGATGCATTTTCACGTCAGTGCTCGGAGCCGCAGCGTTTCTCTCTCATCACTGGGGCACATTCGTCCTGTTTGTGTGTCCGCGTTGTGCGCAACCATGCAACCATTTCGCCGTTTGCCACCGGCTGCCAATGCATCACTTCAGGGCAACACATCGGGGTCAGGAGAGGAAAAACCCTGCTCACACACACTTTCCCCTCTGCGCTTGACTCTGGATGTTTTCCCCATCCTCGCTGCACCAGGAGCTGGTCATTGAGTCATTTAGTCAACAATGGCCGGTGATCAGACTCCCCTCCGAACCTCGGCGGGGTCACATGTTCCATTCAAGCTCCTCTATAGGCTTTTACAATAACACAGCTTTTAATTATTCTCCAAACCCCACCACCTCGTGTTTGCTCCTTTATTTTTAATCCTGCACAAAAAAAACAAAATCCCACATCGATGCCCTGAACAAACACATGACATCATCCTCTGGAAGCCACACAACCAGGGGAGCGAGGCATCGTAAATAAAACATAGCGGGTTAGGGCGCAGTGATTCTGCTATGGCCGCCTCTGTGTTTTCCAACCCCTGCTCCACACTCACCAGGTTCAGCACCGTCTCCACGATGTCCCTGTTGCTAACCTCCCCGACCTGGATCAGGCCCACCAGCACGGCGAATTTCATCTGGATATTCCTGATCGGGACGGCGGGGTTGATCACCCCGGCGGGGAGGACCATGGAGCCGGCTGCGGACACCATCCTTTCCCCTGTGACGGCGCCGGAGCTAGCGCCCGCCGCGGCGACCTGCTGCTGCGGCTGCGGCGCGGAGGAGCCCGGCGGAGGGTGCGGGTCTCGGTCTGTGTCCGTGAGCGAAGAAGCGGAGCCCGGTGGTGCTGAAGCCGGCTTCTCGCTCGACATTTCCCCTCTGGAAACAGGGAGGAGAGGAGCGGCCGCCGCTGTCTCTCACACCTGCCTCTACGAGCGCTGCACAAGAAACATGGGCATGCGCAGGGAAATACCAAAAAAAAACAAAACAAACAAAGGGGAGAGATCTGTGGTTTTTAAATCAAATCCTCTGAATTCACCCTATCCTCCTGAAAACATGTAGGGATTCATAGGGCTGGAAGAAGGATGGAGCTCTGACAGGACCCTCTCTCTCTCTCTCTCTCTCTCTCCCCCTCTCTCTCTTTCTATGTCTCTCTCTCATTGGCAGGTTGCAGTCAGTGCGGTCGTCGAGGAGAGAGAGAGAGAGAGAGAGAGAGAGAGAGCGAGAGAGAGAGAGAGAGATGTTGACGCCCCCTGTCTGCAGTAGTGCGCGCTCGCCACGCATGCGCACCGGGCCCCTTTCTGGGAGGGTGCCGGAGCGGAATAACATGGAGCCGTCCATGCATGGGTTCACACAGAGCACAGTCCAACCTCAACAGCTGGGTGTTTGTTTTGTTTTCTCCTCCGTAGTTACTTTTTATTTTAATGTGTGTTTTTGTATTGGTTTAAATAGGTAATGTCTCTGGAGCTGAAGGCAGATGTTTTAAAATGGATTAAAAGAGGACACCCATTACAAAGTAAGAGTCGTGTAAATGATTGTTTACAGGACGGTGAACAAGAAAAAAATTGATGATTGTAGGAACGTAGATAAATACTGAATGATTAAAGTGGTCGGAGTGCATTGAGGTAAGTAGCACAGGCATAAATTATGTACAGTTAAGGTGAACGAAGAATATATATATATATAAACGGGACCAGGTGGCACCAGATGAATAAATACTGTAGCATATGAATGCATATATATGCAGCACATAAATAAATATACAGATTATAAACAGTTACGGTGAATCCTGATAATGAAGAATACATGTACAGGATAGGTGGCAGCAGGTGAATAAATATTGTAGCAGAAAAAGAAGCACGGATGAACACTGGGGGAGTTGATGTAGGTTGGGTGGACGGGGACACATTTTGGGTGCGGTGCCGGGGGCAGTTTAAAACGACCTGGTTGCCAGACAGAGGCTGTTTACGGATTCAGGAGACATCCATCTGTCCCACTTACCGCTGTCCTGACTTTAACTCTGCTACCTTTGTTTCCTCATTAAGCTTCACAGGATTGCTCTCCTGACACTCATCTCTTCTATGATGTGTTTTACCCAATGACTTCGCTCCTCTTCTCCACTCCTGCAGTTATTTTTACACTTTTTTTTCTTACCTCACCCCTTCAGCCGTCTTGTTTTACAATTCACAGATTTTTAAAGGCCCTAGTGTAGAATATACAGTCTTTAGATTAACATTGTATATCTCTGCATAGCACGACAGCACTTTTAGTAAACTACCCCCCTCTGTTTGGACTCCTTTGATTTATTATCAGTTTGAAAACCAGCGGCACACATGCCGGGCCCGGCGCCATTAGGGGGCTCAGCCACCTCACTTTTTGCCCCCCCCCCCTGTTTAAGAAAGAGCTGTGAGCCGCTAGCCCTCATTTTTGGCAGCATTACAGCACAGTAGCCTTATGTTGCTGTTATTTATCCTTTCAAAGGTATTGCAAGGTTAAATCAAAGACTGCTTACAAAGATGGACGACATGACAGCTTCCCAAAAGTGAAGCCAAAGCGTCTTGATCGCCATTTGGTGGCCAGCTGCAGTATAGGTCATAAATCCTACCTCCTTCATGTTCGCGGATGGGACATGGACCAAAAGAAGTGCACGTCAAACAAAGTTTTCTCAAAGATGGTTTCTTTTAGTTTAGGTAGTTCTTATTACACAGATATTTGTTAAAATGCCATTTTTTCTGGTGAGTCTTGTTTTAATTAGTTATTTGATGCGAGAAATACAGGTTGAAACGTCATCTTCAAACATCATCTCTGGGTCGTGGGAGGAAGTGGTGATGCGTCGTCCATGTTTATATACAGTCTATGGGTTAAATCCTTGGTTTTTATTGTATGAAAAGAAATCGCTCCCCCTTGTAGTTTTTAACAGTCGCTTCATCCTGGCACCAGACTTGACACGTGCACATGTGCTACGTGTGCAGATCTTAGATTTATTGATGAATGCAAAGTCCTGCATCCTGGACTGTGTCTGGATATTGATTACACACTTCTTCAGTTCATGCACTGCACCGACACACAGGTCCAGTCGGTGTCTCTCATGAACACATCCACACTCACACACCTGCAGTATCCTCCGGTGGCTGCACAGACCACGGCTGCTGGCTCACTACCTGTATGCACACATGAGCCTGATTCACACTGCATGTGTAATTCTAACAGGACACATCTGCGAGGTAGGATTTCCATCAGCAAAGAAGCTACAGAGGTTGATTCTCTACTCGTGCGTGTCTGTCATATTATGAGTGTGTGCACGTGTGTGTGTGCGTCTGTCTGGGTGTATTTTCACCTAGGCAGCGACGACAGTCTCTTTGATGTCCTTATTTTTCTTGAGATGCTCGCTGTTGACAAGGGCTGGCAAGTTGGGGGTGACATTTTCTGGCTGCGTGTTTGTGTGTGTGTGTGTGTGAGTGTGCATGTGCGTCACACTTGCTGCGTGTGCATGTGCACGCGTGAGATGATTAGAGAATTTTACAGATGAGCAGAGGCCATCTCCTGTTTTTCCTCGACCTAATCATCGGCACAAAGGAAATGAAGGAGACAATCACACGCACTCCGTCAACTGCACACTCGCACACACAGCTCGCATCCGTCACACACTTCACTCACACTCAGAGAGGCAGTTTCTCAAACCGGCACATGCTATCTTGTTCTCGGACGTGCACGCACTTGTGTTCACACACACACACACACACGCACACACACACACACACACACACACACACAATGGCGGGCTCTCTCCTGCTCAGAAACACACTCCTCATTGTTTTCAGACAAAGGCTTGCTTCTGCAGCTTTGTCATGATTCCACAAAAGACTTTAACAGAAAGAGAGGTCTTAACCGGGATCTGGTTGGTGATTGGGTAAAAGCACTAACATTGTTCTGCTTCTCTTTCTCCCCCCACTCTCTCTCTCTATCTCTCTCTCTCTCCCTCCCTCCTCCACCTCACCTCTCTCTCTCTTTCCCCCCCTCACCTCCAGCGGAGATGCAGTACTCGCGGACACACGCAGTCGTTTCTCCTCTCTGTCCCCGTGTACCTTTGTAGGGAGATGTGTGTGGAGGTAGAGCCAGTGTCTTGTGGGGGCTGATGATCAGAGTGCTGGAGCTTCTGAGGGGACCAGGACTTGGGGGGGATCAGGCAGGGAGAGAGCAGCGGAGGGGACATCTGTCACAAAGGGTTTGATCAGTGCAGACTGGAGAAAAATGCAGTTTGTTTCCAACGTTTTTGAGTGTGTGTGGTTGTGTGTTGGATTTGGTGTGACATCACTTAGAGGACGAAGTCTGGTAATTCAGAGAAAGGTCGTGCCCACATGATGACACAGTTTTTTAAAATGTGAAATATTGGGATCCTGAGCTCAGTCTGTGTTATCAGAGTTAATCGAAAATCCGACTTGTAGATTTATCAAGCGCTGACCTCAGAGCCACAGGTAATTACTTCCTGTCTTCACCGGTGGATGTGAATCATCACCAGGAACCATGAGCATGGGTGTGCAGCCATGTGGTTATGTGTGTGTGTATGTGTGTGTGTGTGTGTGATAAGGTGATAGAGAAGGGAGATGGAAAGAAACCGATAACAGAGTTGGCACAACACAGAAATTTGCTCTAAATTATATATATATCTGTCATTGTTTTTGCATAATTCATAATAGTTTACTTTCAGCGTCACGGTGGTGCAGTGGCTATCACTTCTCACAGCAATGCGGTTCTGGATTCTAACCTGTCACACAGGCTCTCTTCATGAATACGCTGGTTTCCTCCTGGTGCACCGGCCTCCATCCACAGTCCAAACACGGCCTGTGCAGGTTAGGGTTAACTTGCAGCTCTGAATTGCCTGTAGGTGTGAAAATGAGTGTGAATGGTTGGCTGTGTCCATATGTCAGCTCTGTGATAGACTCGCCTGTCCAGAGTGGGCCCTGCCTCCCCTTCCTGTTCCCTCTCCCCTGGCTGAATGTTGTTCTGCCGTGTTATTACCTCCAACAAGGTTGTTACGTTTTCATCCCAGTCTGTTTTTTTTATAGATATATATATCAAATATTTTTATATTCAACACAGAACAAAACAGCTCAGACAAGACACAGCAGAATGAGTATGGAAGGTGAGAATTACATTTGAAATGCGGGCATTGCATCCAACCCCCTTCAGCCCCCGTGACAGGGAAAGGCAGCATCAGATGGGGTTTGTTTGTTTGTTTCTCACTGGGATTACGCAAATACTACTGGACGAATTCCCACAAAACCTGGTGGCAGGATGGTACATAAGAAAGGGCTCATTAAATATTGGCGAGGATTCCTACAGCAGACAGCAGATCCAGTTTTTCTTTTTTTTTTCGCAGTTTTTACCATGACAAGAATGGGTGTTTTGGGATATTTTCACCAATTTCCCAGGGAATAATTCATGGATCTTGAAGAAAAAAACCTGGCATATTCAAAGGACTGATATGTATGAGCGTGTTATATTTGGAGGAGAGGGGACTGTTGGGCCTCGGTGGAGGGAAACACGCTGCTACTGAATGTCATTCTAGTTTTTGTATAGTCTCCTTTGCTTTACAATACAAAAAAATATAAATTTTAATGATTCAACCTTTAAAGCAGTTTTGTTCTGTGCCGTTTCCTTTGTTCGGGAATTCTCTGGAGACGTTACCTTCTGTATATGCAAGGCAGATTAAAGCTGTTCATTGTATATAATTTAAAAATAAATTACCTTCTCGAAGATCTAATGAAACTTTAGCTGGATTTGCATTTTAACAGGTGTTAACTTCTTTCTCCAGCGGCAGCTTTTATCACGTTTGCTGAAAACGAGACTTAGTCATAGACTCCGAGGGCATTAGACCAGATTGTCTCAGTTGCTCCTTCGCGAAAGATCATCTGCAATCTCGGGACTAATTACTTCCAACACGTGGGTCATATTCCCTGTCGCATTCACTCAGTTACACTAATACTGGTGGAACGGCAGAGGACAATCCTCAAAGGACACCACCGAGTATCTTATTAAAGTTTTAGAGATTAAACGAGTGGCTCGGTCGGAAGGAAAGAGTGGATGAGGAGAGAAAGAGAAGTCATCCTGCTAAAGTCTCATAACCTCGATATTGGTCATTGTCCTGTTTTAAGGATTACACGCTTCTCTTATGGTTAAGAAGATTAGACTTAGATGAGGTCTTATGAATCTCTTTCAAGACGCATCTATATGAACTCAGAAGTGAGCAGCGATAAAGGAATAAACCCGCCTGCTCTGTCTGAATCAGGGAATAAAAGACACCATGGAGATGGATCAGAGGAAAATATCCCAGAAGCAAATATTTTGAAACATATTCTTCTGTATAAGCCGTGTCACAGCTCCTCATCTTTCGCTACCCGGCCCCAGTAACAGTCCATTTGTTCTGGAGAGCTGTCACCAGGGATGAAGGAGCCAGGGCTTTGACAGGGGTCACGACCTGGGATCAAGGACTTGGCTCTTTGACTGGGCTGCAACACGGCCGCTCCTGAACCGCAGCGGTGGCCATGAATAATCCAGCCGAGATGAAACAGGCACTTGGGTTTGATGGAAAAATCTTAGGTGAGGTGTATAGAACCGAAGGCCAGCTCTGAAAACGTAAACACGAAGAGAGCAACGCACAAACAAGATTTGATTGTCGACAAATCTGTGGCATGTCTTAAAATACCAGAATGGAGATGTTACCTCAATATATCAAAAGCTTTACAAACACTCAGCTGACTCCAGAAATCTCAGATATTTCACTCTTTGGTTTCTACAGGATGATAAATAGCCCACTTGGATATTTTTGGATGATTTATATGATATATTTTATAATTTCCAGCCCCAGTTTGTGTATTGCCAATAATTTACATTCAAGTCACAGAGCTAAGAATCTAGTTTATTGGCTGGAAATCTTTGGTAAACGAGGAAGGTTATTTGACAGCACTAAACGCTGTTCAGAAGGTTTCCCCAGAATCCTCGTAGACTCCTCTCCCGAGGATTCTAACCTTATTACTTCAGACAAAGAGGTTATGTGTTTTCTCCCCTGTCCGTTGCTTTGTTTGTTGGTTGTTTGGTTTGTTTATTAGCAGGATTACGCTGGTGGAAGGATGGGACACGTAGACCGAGAAAGAATCACCCAAATTCAGAATAAGGGTCGGATCCAGGATTTTTTTTATTTGCTTCAACATTGTTTATTGAGATTTTCACCAATCTTCCAGGGAATGATCTTCACGGCACATTTAGGGAACTGATACCAATGAGTGCGGCTGGTGCAGCTTGATTGCATTTAATGGGACAGTTAGGTTTTGGTGGCGGTATGAGCTCCACTGAGTGCCATTCCAGTTTTTAAATCCATCCAAACAAAGATGTTAGCCAGAAATGACATATAAAACTAGAATGGCACTCCACAGAGCGCAGACCTCTGCCAAGGCCCAACAGTCCCTTTAAATTCAATCAAGCTGCACCAACTTTCACACAGTCATTGATATCAGTCCCCTAAATATGTCAGATTCCTCTCTACAAACTCCTTCAACGACTTCAAATAAAAACTACTGAATAATATAAGAAGGTCTTTGCCCTTGTTAATAGGATTAAACTGATAAAATGGAAAAGTGTAATAGAAAACACATGAATCTTTGAGTAATCGTGGTATTTACAAGTTTTAGTTAATACTTGTATAGTGTTGTTTTTTTCATCATGGTCATGCTCAATCTTTCAGCCCCGTGTGATCAAGGACTTTGTGAAACTCCACTTGCTCACCTTTAAATAAATACATTTATTTAATCCCTTCTTCGGAGGCTACAAGGCTCAGTGTGCAGAGTGTTGGTAATATCATCATGCCAATGGTCACCACACACTCAGGTACACTGTACACACCACTGCCAACATGGCCTCATCAATAATTCATTCACTGGATAATTTATTCATCCATGACCTTATCGTGGTTGTTTGGAAGAAGACGCCGGATTAGCCAGACTCGGAGCAGATTTTCCTTTTCTCCGTCTTTCTCTCTCTCTCTGAGCTCAGTTTTCAGAACATCAACATTGAAAGTGCATCAGTGCAAACATCCACTGCGCTCTTGAATGACAGGGGAGTGATTTCTTTAAATCCTGGTATTTCTGAACTGTTCATTTGGCAGTTGAATAAGTGAGGCTGTGTTGAGATGAGCCGTCGCTCCTTCAATCTTTTTAATTTGCGATCCAAGGAAAGCGAGACCAGAACTGACTAGTTTCTGATGTTTATAGTGATTCCATCAACAATTTAATGATATATCATTCTGCAATCATTTTTAAATCACTTAATCTTATTTTCTAAAAGAACATGTGTTTATTACCAAGTGTTTTTTTTCTGGCACTTAAAGACACTTCTCAGATTTCTGATGTTATAAATTTAAATAGCTTATTGAAATATTAATTAAAAGTATATTTAAGCTATGATTACATTGAGTGATTTAAATATCTATTATTTAATTACTTTTTTCTATAACTACACTCCTACACAGACTTCAACTTTTGAACCAATTTTGTTTATTTACAGTAACATGAAAATGAAAAATATGCAATGAAGATATATATTTAATTTGTCCTAATATACCTGACTAGTTTAAAAATGAGTGGTTTCTGATGTGAAGTCCTAAAACAGTTTGTATCAAAAAAAGCAGATAAGATCATTGAAGTTTCCTACAAACTATTATAAGAGTCAAAACGTCTTTTCTTCACTATAATTCAGTCAAATCTGAACATAAGTGCATTATACACATATTTTTAGATTCAGTGTTTCTTACACTTACCAACTCCATCCTCTCCGATGGTGTCTCTGATGTCCACAGCGAATAAACATTCAGAAATCCTCATCGTAAGAACTGACGCTCCTGTTCACAGAACTTGCCCGGGATTTATCGCATTTTAAAGTTTTCTTCAGTATCACACTTCTCTGCTGAGACTTGTCTGCTCACACATTATTACAATGCAATAACTAACTGCTAATAAGTAATTCGGCACATGTTTAATGGCGCGAGCTTTGACCAAAATGTAAATAAACATGAGTTTTAAAATGATATAAGTTGTTTGCCCTCAGTTAACTAACGCCATGGTTTATCTATAGGCTACTTCCTGGTTACATCCATCAGTCGCCCTGAATTGTGGGAGCTGTAGTTCGATACCACAGCACGATTGTCCCCTAAAGTAAGAATCAGAAGGAAATAACAGCACTTACTAAATCCATTACTTATTTATTTGTTATAGTTTTTCATATTGCATTACAATATCAATATTTAAGATTACTACTTTAACTCTACTGTCCAATCCCCACAGGTTTTATATAACAGGGTCCAATCACACTGTTTATACATGAACATACTAAAACAAAATAAAAAGTCAACAATGTTAAATAAAGATTTATTGGACAGGGAGGTAGTGGGACATGCTCTTCCTGTTTTCTCCAGAAGAGGTCACCCTCAGGTTCCTCTGCAGGGTCACCACCATAGACTGTGTGAGAGGACAGGGATGACACACACACACACACACACACACACACACACACACACACACACACACACACACACACACACACACACACACACACACACACACACAATGCTACTCTACAGACTCCCCTTCCCTTTATACTCTGTGTTTACAGTACATGACAAAGATTGATGTATTTACCAGTAGCTGCACTTTCTCATGTCTTTTTAGCTTCTTATTTATCTCATCATTCAATATGTGTAAATTCATTTAATTGCGTGCAACATAATGTCCGTCTGGACCACATTTATCCATCCATTCAACATGTGCATTGTCTGTCTGTTCACACTACAAATACAAATAATCGTTTGTAACTTCAGATAGTTTTTATATCTACTTAGGAAACCCTTAGAATTCTGAATTACATTTGTAAGTATACAATGTCATTTTGTTCCCTTGTGTTCCACATGTCTTGCTCTGAATGACAATAAAGTGAATCTTGAATGATCCTCTGCATTGTATCGGAGTCTGTGGCCCCAAGAAAAACACACACTCAAGCTCTCTGCAGTAAAGTGGATGGAGTTTGGTGAAATCGATGCTTGATTCACTTCGTCATTATTCCTTTTTCTTTCCCCCACGAAGGTGTAATTTGCAACATGGTGTTGCTGATTAGCCCGAGCCCATGGAGTGGTGGAGTTAAAGTAGTCCCAGTGTCTGTATTCCAACACCTTCATCGTCCTCTGTGAGAGCCCCCCCCCTCTAACACAGCTAAGTAGGTAAATGTGATTGAGTATTGATCCGAGCTGTGCTGGTTTAGATTCGTGCTCATTCATCCACTGAGAGGACGCAGACAGTTAAATTGTCCTCAGGGAGAACCCCCCCCCGGGACTCTGATGACTTTTCATTCACTCACTTATCTAAAAATATTTTCCATGGCATACTTTTCTCATTCATTCATGACCTTCAGACTCCAGCGGAGCAACAGCACCACTCGATGGACAAGACAGCACAGGACAAAGGAAATCTGTGTTTCCCAGTATTTACTATGATTTGTTCTTCTGCCAAGGAGGTGATGTTTTCATTTGTTTGTTATTCATAAAGGATTAATGCAAAAACTACTCCACCGATTTCCATGAAGGTTTGTACAGGGGTTGGGCATGACCTTAAATTTAGGGGCGGATCCAGGATTTAAATTTACCTTTAACATTTTGAGATGTCATTTTGCAACATTTTCCTTGATTTGAGAGTTTGTCTTGTCTTAACACTGTGCCCTGTAACATTAGAGTAGTTGAATGAAAAGACACTGGAGAACACATTTGTTGAATTCATACATTTTTTTTATTCTCTTGTTTAGAAACAACGGTTCTATTTTCCGTCACTTTGTCAGAAATAACCGAGCACCAATCAGCTACTCAGCTCCATTCGGGGGCCTCTCCGCACTCAGCCGAGGGCTCAAGTCAAAGTCACTCACTCACTCTGTCTGTCTCATACACACATATTTACACACATATACACACACACGCACTCACACACACACGGTTCTCCAGCAAGCAGCATCCACATGGGACTTTGGTGGCACTGTAGAGATACTGTATCATAGCAACACCATAGCAACACTGCTCACAGCGGAGAGACACAAAAAAAAGCCAAGGCGGCGCCATGGCGGAGCAAGCTCTAGTCTGCTATTGCTTCAGTAGGATGCTGTGTGGGAAGTTCACATTTCAGCATATCAATATGATAGGTAGGTAAGCAATGAAGGTTGATCTGCTGCCACAGCACAGAAAGCGTCAGATATTGTGAATTACAGCCGGTTCCAAACTGCTGGACCCCGCTGTTATACAGACTGTATGTATATCTAAAATGCAGATACACAGGTACATCCATGCACACACTCACACTCCCACACACACACATGCAAATATTGAAACAAGCTTCCCAGAAGCAGTGAAATGGTCTCATGTCTTAGACATTGTATAAATGACAATAAAAACACAATGATACCATGTACAGAGAGATAATGACAATAATAACTTTAAAATAACATTTAATTTAGATAAGATTAACACTGAAAATAATGACAGGGAACTAAATCAACAGTGATATCCAACTCAATGTTTCCATAACAGGGTTAAAGCACATGTATGGACCCGATGAGTGTTTCCCAGTTTCTGTGATCCGGATCCCTTGTGTCCTCGGTTTTTCCTGAAACTAGCGCACTTTTCACAATGTAGTGCTGTCATGTACCCATAGTGTACTGGTCCTAGTCATTCCTATGGATCTTTACAGCATCTGTAGAAGGCTCAAGAATAATATAGAATAATTAAGTGCATGCTATAAATGTAGATATAAAAAAATCCAGATTCCACTAGTTTATTAAAAGATTAATCAGATAATAGTTGTAGATAAGATTTCACCATCAGGTGTTTGTCAATGTGGCTGTTTGTAGCTGACAATGTTTAAAATGACAGAAAACAGACTGGAGTGAATATGTCCTGTTTTTCAGGTCTGTTCTGTAAAACAGAGGAAATTGTTGCCTCTGATAAGGACGTTGTGTTTTCACTCATGTCCTTTGGTTTGTGTATTTGTTTGTTCTTTAGCAGGATTACATAAAATACTGATAACTGATTTCCAGAAGTAGACAATCATGTGTAGGATTGTTGGGCCTTGGTGGAGGTATGAGCCGTCATTCTAGTTCTGAATAGCTTCAATCAAACTGTATATTTCAGTCAGGCCCTGTGACACTTCAAAGACCTGGGAGCTAAAATAGATTTTTCAGAATAATAAATACAGGTATTGTGCTTCATCTACTTTAAATATGAGCAACATTTCCTGCCAACTTTGACAATACACGACTACAAAATAAGTTATAATCGTGTGTAAGCTTCAGTTAGGTAATCTATTACAATGAACTGAATTAAGGTGTTGCAGACTGTGGCAAACATCTCATGATTAAATCTGCCGTCTGTTATATTTGATGGATTTTAAAGAAGGACCCAGTAATAAACACTGATAAATATTCACTGTCTACTCAACCTTACCCTTCCAATAACTGCACATGGTTAAGAGTTGATTATGTGAAAGGAAAAACTAAAATGTTTGTTCTATGGTTCACTGGAAAATAAATTAGTGATTGGATGTTAAAAGACGCCCGTGCACGATTACATGATATAAAATACTCCTCTCCCGTCTGTGTGTGAATGACTGTGACTCAGTACAGTATGGTACCGACAGGCTCCGTGTGGCTCAGCAGCATGAAAAGACACCAAAGTTCAATTCCTGGATGATTCCCCTCCTGGATCAGCTGCTCCGGCGGTGTGACCCAAGACAAAGCTGGTTTCCCGGGGGTTCAGACCTTGGCCTCAGTGCTCGTCTGATCTGGAGGGAGAAAAGAGGAGCGGATCCTCTGGACTTCATTGACACACAGGTGACCGAAGGCCTTGTTGTACCATTCTGGAGATCTTCCCCTGGGACGAGAAACGGCAGATAAAGCACATTAATGATCGCGGTGTTGATTGAAACCTTCACTCTGAGGACACTTGGAGTCAGCCCACACCTGAGGTCCACTCTGGAGATGTGTGTGAGCCTGGTCCTCTCGGTCCCACAGGGCTCCAGGAGGTACTGCGACTCCAGCACAACCCCCCTCACCGCTCCCATGCGTGGGCTGTCCTCGTGTTCCACGGACACGCTCACCAGCGCACAGGAACCTCTGCACAGGTCTGTACGCCACGATCTGAGAGAAAGTGAGGGTTTCATGAGACATTTAATGAAGATATGTGATTAATGTCTGGGAAAACTTTTTCTAACTAATAATTATTTCATTGAGCCAGGGGACTCAAACCTCTTTTTTCCTCTGAGAGCTACTTTGACAAAGTGAAAGTGACAGAGCACTACTTATGTTTTATATTATTTGTAATATTTATTCACAGAGCTAACTTCCACATAAACCTCCTGAATCAAATTAAATGTGGGTAGATACTCTAAAACCAGAAAACAATGAAAAATGTCTGAAAAACAACCCCAAAAATTCAAATTACAATTAAACTTACGAGTTTACTTCTATAAAACCAACAAATTATCATGTTACTTTAGAAATGTTCTTGTTTTTCAGGAACATTCAGGCAGAATTGATTGAATAGTCCTAAAATATTAATTAAATAATAATAATGCTGCTCATTATTTTAATTTATCAGTTGATAACAGCCCCTGGAATCCTCTCTACATCTCAGTAATGAACAAATGTCTTAATGAACAACTTCCACACACAAAACCAATGAAATCCATCAGTCCTGACCTCAGTACCACATAGTCACAGTTGGGTTGAGGTGCCATGTTGCAGCAGGAGTACTGGTACACATCTGTCTGTCTGTCCAGCGGCTCCAGAACCTTCTCCTGCCGTAGCTCAGTCTGCCACAGGGGGCGCTCTCTGAGCAGCCGGTGCAGTACCTCACTGGGAGTTGCGGGCACCTCCACGCACACACGCCACTGCCGCAGAGGGTTACCATCTCCCACCTGATGCACAAGCACAAGGCGTGTTAGGTTTATTGTGACAATTTACACAAAGGAGCTTTATGTTCTGTATCATAAAGATGCTGATATTCCCTGGTTGCTCGTTCCACACTTCAGAAGCTCAGTGACGACGTACCTTTTTAAAAGCCAGCTCTGTATTGTCAATAGTTGAACGTGACACCCAGGCTTTGCTCTTGTCTTTGGCATCTTTCAGCAGGTTCTGGACCAGGCGTTCTATGTGTGCATGGTAGGATCCTTCCTCATCGTCCTCCTCTTCGTCCTCATCCACCTCCTCCTCGTGAGCCTTGCACAGCTCGTCCAGCGGCGGCACCATCAGCTCGGCCTCCATGTAGGAGTTACGAGACTGGGTCACCATCTCCTCTGGGATCTGGGGAGCAGCCGGAGAACGAGCATCGTGTCACGTAACATCAGCTCAGGCCTATTTTTAAAACAACTGTACTAGTTCTTTTATTCTAACATCCAGGGTCCTCTCTTCTTTCAAATGTTGTCATCCTGCGAAGGCCTTTAAAAATCAAACACCGGTCACTTTCATGTGTTCTCAAATATTCTCGATACAGCACAGTATCCACTTAAGAGGAGTCAGCTGTTGATTCTAATATGAAAACTCCTCGAACCATATTAATATCTAACACATGGTAATGAAGTCTGTTTCTCTTTGTCCCTGAAGAGGTTTCCACTGACAGCAGCGAGATATTCTGTGCACACTGACAGTCTCAAGGTAATGATGGCGTACAGCTTTAGAATTGAGCTCATTGAACACAATTATACAGCGGAAACCTCCCTTGGCTTCATGTTGTTGGTTATTTTCATACATAAAGAGGTGGTCATGTATTATTTCTAAAATCAGCACAAAGAATATATAAATATAAATTCTGCCCTATTTCTCTGTGAAGGAAAAAAACAACCATAAAACAAATAAAGAAGTAAATCCTGACCTGAAACAGACGATGGCCCTCAGAGATCATGTGTGCCAGGCCCTGAGTGGCGGCCAGGTTCTCACTCAGGTCTTTCTGATCGGGACGGCCGGTGGTGTACTTCTTCTGGATCGACCTTGAGAGAAATAAAACAGAGATTGATATTGTCCTGGTGGCGACAGAGGGAAATAAGTGACCAAAATAACGATGACAGTAAGTAACTATTATTATTATTGTACCACTTCTATTACAAGTAGTTTTACTGGTGGGCAAAAATGCAACAATTGCCACAATTAAAACGAGTATAAGACAATAAAATAAGATTTAAGTAGCAAAAAAACTGAATTAGCTGAATAACATTCTAACTTCTAATTCACTTCAAATAATCATAAACATATCTTCAGTGTTAATAATGGTAACGGACTGAGACCACTGAGTTTTGTCTCTGAGCATCGGCGCCTTCACCAGGTCAAATGTGCACCTTGGCGACAGCGTGTCGTTCTTCAGGATGCTGAGGTGAAAGAGCGAAGGCCCCAGACACACGGCCAGGTTCATCGGCGTCATCTGGTTCTCCTCCACCAGGGAGGTGACGTCGCGCAGGAAGGAGAGCAGCGTCTGCAGAACCTCCCTGTTCTCGTCCGGCATCAGCAAGATGGCCGCTCTGACGGCCTGCATTCTCTGCTCCTTCGGGACGTCTAGAGAGAAGAGAGGAAATGAGGAGGAAAAGAAAAGGTCACATTTCCCAACATAATACAAATATATAAGATTATCATTTTGGAACATTAATATTAATTGATAAGTGGCATTCTAGACATAGATCAGAAGTGCAGAGAGACAGGCAACCTCGCTGGGAATCAAACAGTGGACATTTGTGATTAAGTAGTATGTGTGCCTTAACCAATCAGCCACCACCACCCACAATATGATGTAGTGTCCGAGTGGACATGTGCACATTTCAAACATAAAATCATGCTCAGGGTAAGAAGCTAGAATGTACATTTCATATCTGATATTGTTTTTTGTAAGACTTAGCTAATGTTATCCAGAACTGGCCTAAAAAAGCTCACTTGCTGTCTTTTGAACATGAGCGAAAATATCACTATAAAAGTATTCAAAGTACTAATTTGACTGTAGTGTGTGTGGTGCGGAGGCAGATGCAGTATTTCACAGCGGGGATTCATCGCTCGGAGGCGACTTACATTGGTAAATGTGCAGGAAGGTTTCCCCCAGCTTGCTTGTGAGCAGAGGCTCAGGCAAGTCTCTGAAGAACTGCTTGACCATGTCGGCCACGTCGTAAGCGGACTGGTCCTCGTACGTCACGGAGTCAGGGGACAGCTCGCACTGCTGCCTCAAAGCCTGAATACGAGACTTCACGCCCGATTTGCGGAACAATCCCACCTGAGGGGAAGACATAAGAAAGCAGCGAGGGGTTCAGTGGAGGTTTCAGCTGCCTCGCATGTAAACAACCAATATTAGCGCAATGAGGAGAAAAGTCTTGTAAAACTAACCTGGTCCAGACAGTGTGTTCGGAGGTGGCTGAGGGCCTGCTGTAAACACAGAGGGAGCGGAAAACCACAGCGCTGGACATGCACGATGAGGGGAACACCAAACACACTCCTCTCTTTGTAGTCAGGCACCTTGATGCGCTTCATAAACTTGGGCACAGACCTGGGAGCAACAGACAGAACGAGGGAAGTGCGTGAGAGAAAGAAATGTCTGTGCTTTCATTAACTAACTCTTCTAACAGGATTTCCCTCTTGGGGATAATAAAAATAAACAGGCCGGGTCATAAAAACACACTGATGTGCTTGTGTTTGCCTGAGTTTGCATAGAAAATTGGAAAAAAAGGTAATAAGAATAAAATAAGAAGTTGGTTCATATTGTTTATATGAAAATACTTTTGAATATGTAATTATACATTTTAAGTTTATACGTTTATTAAACTCTTTCTGAAATCACATTTAGTAAATTCCCTGCATTTTAAATCAGTGTATGAATTATAGCTTTATTTATCAGCAGTTTGTAGAGAACAGTAGAAAATATAAGGACAAAGAGACAGAACCATCTCCATAAGGTATTGAAGAATGTGGACCCACCATGTCCAGCCGTGTTTATTAGACATGGAGTATTTCTCCATGATGGCGGTGAGACGGAGCAAAGAGAACTTCTGCAGCAGGCTGAGCTGGCCTGCTGATTGGCTGCTGATCTGCAGCGAGGATGCCGGCTGGTTGAGATGATCAGAGGTTCTGAAACTGGGCCATCGCAGACTGGGACGGGAAGAGAAGAAATGAATAAAGAACATTAGAGAAGCATAGTTTTTTTCTTTCTCACAAATTAGGTCCTATTATCGTTGTTTTGGATGATTCCTATATCCAATCAAATCCTTGTAGTCAAACACAATAACTGCTGAGGTCTGGAAATGCAGAAACAAAGGAATACAGTTAGGAAGTACAACCATCACACGTCCTCATACTGGCCCCAGTAGTTTGATAAACCTTCATGTTTGGCCAAACATGAAGGTTATCAAACTCCAGCAAGGAAAACGAGAGGGAACAGTAATATTATTACTCAATAACTCTTGATTGTTAACATCCCTCACATTTTATAGCCCATCTGCCTGGTTCAGCTTTGATTTGATTGATTACTACCCGCTGTTGGATGATTATTATTTCAGTTGCTGTCTCTCTTTCAGTTTCTTCTTCTCAGTCTTTCCTCCAAATAAAGTTTTTGCTTGTTCACCGTCAGTCTGACAGCTATTTTCTCTCTCGCCGTTAGACTTTTCTGCAGCAGTGTTTGCAAATCTCATAACCATAAACTTTTTAAAACAAAATAAAAGTTGTAATAAAACCAAATCATCTTTAAAACACTTGAACTCACCGTGGTCTCGTCAGCGAGGCCCCGACTCCAGAGTCCCGCCTCTCCCGACAGGTCCCCGTCGAATCTGTATCAATCAGGGAGACGCCGTCTCTCTCACATTCGCTGGGGCTGGTCCGGCCCTCCCCCTCCTCCTCCCCCGTGTCATCCTCGGGCAGCACGCTGCGGCTCCAGTGGTCCACGATTTGTTGCAAACCGCTGACGTGCTGGATGATGTCATCCAGGTGAGGGAACATGTTGTCCTCGTTCTCCAAGTCTTGCAGGTCTCCCGTGCTGGCGTACAGGTGCGAGCCCGGCACGTTGTCGTACACGCTCACCCTGCTGCCCCGCGGTGCTCCGGGACAGGGGGGCTTGGAGAGAGGTTTGTTGGACCAGGGATCACCCAGGCCGTTGCAGGGTGTAGAAGGTTGGGTCCGTGTCTGACGGCCATTGTTCCTGTCATCAGGGGAGGGCGCCAGGCTCTCGATGGACAGAGCTTTGGGGAAGGTGCCAGGTTTATGGTCTTTGGGGATGTGAATGAGGAGGTTTTCATATGAATGAAACTGGTTTCTGCCAAACTGACTCTGCCCCTCAGTCCTCTTTCCCTGAGAAGGCAGCTCCATGTCCTCCAGGTACATGCTGCTTCTCTTGCTGGCCGGGCGAGGTTTGGTGAACCCCGGCTCCTTCACATCGGGCGTCACTGCCTCACTGCTGGCGCTCACTCTCACCATGGACTGGTCTTCACAATCAATGGTGAGTGTGTCAGCAGGACTGTCTTCATCAGTTTGGTGGTTGTTAGGACTGGGTTCTAATTGGCTGATGGGAGTACACTGGAGCACCTGCAGTGCCTGAGGCTCCTCCCCCTGTAACACAGGCCCACTGATGACGAGTGGCGGCCGGCGGTTTGAGCTTTTCCGCATCGTTGATGGCCCCCAGGTGCGCATCACTTCCATGCGACGCAAAAACTCTTTGGCTTTGCTCCGCCCTCCTTGGCCATGGCGCCTGCTTTTGATTGGCAGGGAGTTGTAGTGTGAAAGCTCACTGGGTGGTTGGTAGGAAGCGGAGAGGGACGCCATGGATATGGAGTCAGGCATGGCGGAGGCCGAGTCCTCACTGTGCAGCGAGGAAATGTCCGTGATCTCCTGCTCGCTTAGGTCTGTCAGGACGCTCTCGCTGCTCACTGTGCTGCGCAGACCCTCCCCCTGACCTGTCGGGCTGTTGTCATTGGTGCTGTCCAACAGGAAGTCTTGCAGACGAGACCAGCGTCGGCTGCTCCACTCAAACGTCCACCGTTTACTGATCGCCAGCGGGTCATCTTCATCGGAGTCATCACCCTGTGGAAGGATAAAAGTATTAAGGAGGAGTCCTTGATATTTTCTATCAAAAATGACAACAGAAATAATTGTGTACACACATTTATTTCTACACTAATTTTAGTGGAGACCAAAGAAAAATCATGATTGATTATTACCTCTGCCAAAGGTAATTCATGTTTTCACCCCTGTCCGTTTATAAATAAGATTATACAAAAACTACTGGACGGAAACTTGATGGACAGATGCAGTATGGGTCAGGAAAGAACCCATTCAATTTAGGTGCAGGAATTTCGTCTCTTTCTTTCACAATGCGAGAGTGGATTTAATTCATCGATCCTGATTTAAAAAATCTGGCAAATTTAGGGAACTGATTTCTATGAGTGTGTGAGTCTGTTGGGCCTTGGCAGAACCATGTGCTCTGCTGAGGGCCACACGAGTTCTACAACAAATAAATCACATCTAAACATAATGTCACATGGAAGGACTGGAATGATTGATGATAGTTCAGACTGGGACTGAAGTCATTAACTGTGGTTTGGTGGGTCAATGTGCAGCCGTTACTCTTCATCGATCCAGTTTGATTAACAGAACTTCTTATCTGCGACCAATGCAAATGCACCGGGTTTACATGTAAGAACAAGAAATGGAATCAAATGGTGCGACACATGTGTACATGGCCACGACAAAGAATGAATCAGCCTAACAAAGACTAGTATAATAATAAGTGATGAATAATAATACCTTCACAAAGATATTACAGAAAACGTTGTGAAAAAGCTGTGAATGAACAGGTAAAATAATAATAATAACAACAACACTACAACTACTATTGCTACTAATAATAATAATAATAATAATAATAATATTAAATTGGCTTACTTTCTTCTTGGGGTGACTGACATCCAGTTTCATGGACGCACACTTGTTCAGAGTATTGAGACGTCTGCAACACACAGTCAGTCACACATGTCAGAGCTGGTAGGTTGGATATATTCAGTCTGTTCACTCTGCTCACATTCATTGTCTTATCTTTCTTTTCACTCCCACCTTCCCCCTTTTCCCTCCTCAGTCTGATCATTTGCAGACAAGCCTCTTCATCCCCTTCTCTTTCATCTTCTTCCCTGTCTATCCCTTTCTCCTCCCACCCTCTCCTCCTCTGGCATCCTCAGCCTCGAGGGACACATCTCTCCCCCCCAAAGAAACACAGCTGGCTCCTCCCCACTTGCCTCCCTCCTCCCTTCATCATGTCACCCATTCCAATCCCCTTTTTTTTCACGTCCATCCTCTGGAGTGCTGCGGGGGGCAGCACTCCAGCCTGCCCCCCAGCCTGCCCCCCACCTCTCCCACCCACATCCTCCCTCCTTCCTACGACTCCAGGGACGTGAACAGCAGCTGGGTAGAAGGGTGGTGTCCGTGTGTCTTTTCAAGACAGGGGACATTAAAAACATGCTTTTTGAGACCTTGGTCATTTGAAAGATTTCAGCCTCTTATAGCACAGTAGAAAAAACCCTGATTTGTACAATGTTTCTCTGTCCTGGCAGACAAGGAGTCGCTTGTTGCTGCATATAAACCTGAAGAATAGGAAGCAGAGAGCTGTCGTATCAACTGCTTGAGAGTAAACACACGAGCTGGAAAATACAGTAGTCATCTCCAAACCCTGTATTTCTCCTGCAGCGTGGCCACATTACAGATTTAGACTCTATGCTCCGTACACTACACGAGTCTATAATCTTAAATCTAAACGGTTCTTTTTAAAAAAAAAAACTAAGGTTGGTCTTTTTTGGAAAGACCTATATGCGTGAACAAGAGAGACCTCATTAGTAGTGTTTTACAGCTCCTGACACAGGGGGGCTGAGTGTATTCACTCACAGTATATCTGTCAGGAATCACTAACGCTGTAATTACCACACCCTCCTCTACGCTGGGCAGGCAGGGGCGAGCGGCGAGGAGAGAGAAAGACACGGGAAGGGAGGGGGGCGTGTGGGGAAAAAAACTTCAATGATTTGAAATATCGCAGAGATGTGCAGACGTACTTAAAACACACTCTCAAAGCCCCATCTGGTAGAGTACATCGGCTTCCCCCTCACTCCGTCCTTGTTACCCTCAGCCCCCCGTTTGCTTTGCCCCCTGAGGGTCTCTGCTCTTTGAATGGGAGATCAGAGCGTGGCGGAGGGGAGGGGGGGCGACGAGATCAAAGGTTGGGTTGTCTGAGCGGGAGACAGGGACAGGGAGTTCGTTAAGGGTCAGGGTCAGACAACTCATGATTAGTGGTGAGCACCAGGCCGCAGGCACAAGTCGGAGTAGCAGAACCAGCGGGACCAGAAAAAGGGTTTTGAGATTTGAATGGTGTTAAATGATCGGCGGAACGCGTAGTGGATGAGAATGAGCTCCTCGTGTGCGGCTGCTGGGCGAGTGAATGAACTGTATGAAGATGTGTGTTTGTGGATTAGTGTCCTCACCGACATAACGGCTCCACCAGATCCCGGTCCAAGAAGTCATGGTCCCTTTTCACTGAGGAAATGTCAACTGGAAACTGGGAATCTGCACGAGAGGAAGAAGAAAGCGAGAAAATGACAGTTGTGTTGGTTAATGACTGACGGGAGACAGGAGATCTGAGGGTTGGCCAAGTATGGTGCACAACTGCTGCCGCTACACTTAACACCTGTCATCAGCACGTGAAGTTTAGAGAACACGCACATTTTTAAAACCCTGTAATAACTTCGATTCTTCACAATGCCAAAGTGACTCAAACCTTTTATTTTGGTGATTCTCTGTGTGCGGAGCATCACGTGCACCCGGAAGCCGCCACAGAGGCGCAGAGGCCGGCCATTACTGGCGCTCACAGCATATGCAGTGTGTGTGTGTGTGTGTGTGTGTGTGTGTGTGTGTGTGTGTGTGTGTGTGTGTGCTGTTAAAGAGGGACTGCTGGATTTTAAGAGCTACTTCTGAGATTACTGGGGCCACTTCCTGTTTGTGCCCACTGGTCATCACATGAATGAACGCCTGTAGTTTTTACAGAAAGGTGGAAGGAGGGCGAGGTGGAAGAAGGGAAGGAGGACAGAAGGCGTGAAGTGAAAAGAGAGAAAGGCAGGAAGAGAGAAAAGCTGTGAAAATACAGGCGTTGACTGGGGGATGACAGAGAGAAGTGGTGAGTGAGTTGAGGGAGAAAGGTGGAGGAAAGAGAGAGAGAGAGAGAGAGAGAGAGAGAAGCTGTGAGAGTCCCAGCAGTGATAACAAGGCCTTTCCCATGACCTCTCCCTCTGGACAGGAACTGAAGCCTGGAAATAGAACGCAGCGGCACAGAAGACTGGGGGATACGAAGATGAAGGGAGGGCAGAAAGAGAAGAGGAGCAGCAATGAAAAAAATAAAAGAAAGAAAGAGCGAGAGAGCGAGAGAGAGAGAGAGAGAGAACTAGAAGCGGGAGGTAACACAAGGAGAGATGTGAAAGAGACTTGTGTTTTAGCAAGGCAGCTGGGTAAATTCTGGACTTTGGCTCCCTCTGTGTGTGTGTGTGTGTGTGTGTGTGTGTGTGTGTGTGTGTGTGTGTGTGTGTGTTACCTTCATAGAGCTGGGCGTACTGTGGAAATCCTGCTGCTCTAAGCCAATCACAAGCCTCCTTAGCCTCAATCTCTGTAAAGCGAAAATAAAGCAGTTGAGGCATTTTGATTACACACAGAGATTAGATGCAGATTTTTAGTAGGATTTATGGTTTTACTCTGTAAAACAGAAAAAATGAATTGAACAGTAAGGAACCTGAATCATCACATGTTTTTTTTAGAGAAGGAATTTCTTACTATACTGAATTTCCCTCTTGAAATCTCAATGGACTGATGTCTTCCAGCCCAATCATGAGCAATGTGAACTATTAACTTTCTATTATAAGAATAAAACACAGATAAATTAAGAGTCAAGGAGGGAAACACAGAACCTCAGACCGTATTTGTGTGTTCCAACATTTTTTTTTCCCATACAGGGGAGGAACATCTTAATTTTCCTGTGGGAATTCACTGAGCCAGAAAAGGCTGCACAGTTCACACAGCTAAACATTAAATATCCTGTATATACTTCCAAACATTATACACTCTGCAGTCAGGTTTCAGCTGTAAATGCAAAAACATTTTAACAGGCCTCATACACATGGCACCACAACCCATTAGGTGCTGCTGCCAACATCACTACATGTTTTACAGGTGTTTGCTACTTTCTTCCACCCGCTTATAATATCGCTCAGTCTGCTCCACTGGCAGCTCTCAAATGTGCACGAGTGTTTACATGATTTCTGTAGAGCATCATTCTGCAAAGCTCTTAATAATAATAAAACATTTTATTTCATGACACTTTTCTGCAAACCCAAGAACCCCTTACAATGCATTATGGGCTATATAAATAATATAATAACTAATAAAGCACCAAGAAGAGAGCATACGTCCACCAAGGCCCAACAGTCCCCTTAAATTCAATCAAGCTGCACCAACTTGCACACACTCATAGATTGTTTTCATCTGGATCCATAATTTATTACCTGGCAAATCTGCGAAAATGTTGAAAATTGCCTTATCTTGCAATTTAAAGAAAAATTCCTGGATCTCCCTGTAATGACCAGTACCGCATACCTCCACTAAGTTTCATGGTGATCCGTCCAGTAGCTATTGTGTAATGTTAAAAATGTTGTGAAAATGATTATGTACAGGTAAGGACAGAATAAATTGATACGACCAGTTCTGAACTTGCACACAATTATAAACATGATAGAGCACGAAGAGCAATGCCTTTGCATCTGCATCATTCTACAGTCACTGCTCTTTTTTCACGGCTCTTTCACAACATTCACTCTCACTGGTCTCATTCATGGCTTTTAAAGGCGCTGGCAGCGATTCGGAGAGGCACCGCAGAGACGCCGTGGACAAAGTTCAGCGGGGGCAATAAAAAAGCCTCGGTTTTCACCATCAGATGACATGAGAACGGTAGCAGGAAATGATCCCGTCGCCACAATCCAGCAATTACATCCCTCTCCCAGCATTCTCGGCATAGCTGCTTCTCTCTAAATCACATACGAAGCAACGCGAGGCTGGATCATGAAAAATATTTTTAAGATGCTGAAAATAGAGAAATTCCAGAGAGGAAAAACTTCGCGAGAGGAGATGCGGGGAGAGCTGAAAACTTACTTGAAGCCCTCATGGTGCCAGTGATGACATGCTGCTATATTTCCCTCCGGCGCTCAGACTGATGTTTCCTCTCCATCCCACTCGCACGTCCACTCACTACTACCCAGCTCTCCATCAAGTGGCAGCTCTTTGTGCTCTTTCCTCCTCGCTGCCTCTCCAACCCCTTGTGTTTACAACTCGGCCTCCCTCCACCAGCCTGCCCCATGCACGTTTTCTCTTCCCTCTAATTTTCTCCTCAGCCTCCTCTCTCGCACTCTCTGCTTTGTTGGGATCCACGTACAAGATCTCTCTATTTCTACGTCTCTCTCTCTCTCTCTCTCTCTTTTATTCTGCTCCTTTCTTCTCTTCACTTTGCCCTTTTTTGCTCATTCTTGTGTTCACGTCTTTCTCCATCCCGAACATCACTGTCTCCACGTTTCTTTTCCCTTCTCTTTGTGCTTAATTAAATAGTTTCACATTTTTTCCTCTTTAACCTGCATTTTTCTAACCCTTAAAGATTATTATTCCCTCACACATTTTCCTCGATCATCCTCATCCTCTCTTCCACTCGGATGCGACACAACTCCGCCTCTTCTTTGTCATGAGCAGAGCTGCTGCTGCCCAAACTCATCACGAAGGAAATGACTCTTTTCAGCTGCCGTTTTCATGAGCCCCCCCCCACCCCCGAGGTAACAGACTGACGACTGGTGGATTTTAACTTCACATGTCAGCTGAACCCGAGCTATAGCAAGGACGCTCTGACCAGTCCAGATGTTGCCCCCAGTGAGTCAGAGAATGCAAAACGGATGAGACAGGCACAACGGAGGGCAGAGATGGACAGACCCCTGGGATAAAATCCCAGGGAGGAGGACACATCACATCCCGTCACATCACGTTATGTCTTTACAGTAAAGAGCTAATAATCTTGCGTTGTCAGCATAATGCCACAGACCTCAGTTTTTGACCTTAATTAAAAACACATCAGTGAGACACACGGCTGCACAGGTTGGTCCAGTGAACACAGGAGCTTTTACTGCCAGTCAATCAAGTCAGTCAAGGCAATATGCTGTGTTGCCATGAATATTCCCTAGTGAAGCAAATTCTCCAAACAGTTTCTGCAGCAAAATGAACACGTACACGTAATCTCCTCCAATGACCATCCTGCAGGACTTACTGCTGTAAATCTCCATAGATGTTCAGCTCTGGTTGTTTCTGTCTACTCAGCTGTAACTGCACCCTGTTTGCATGCTGTTGCACAGACGGTGGAAATGCTAAACCTATATATCACTTGTAAATGCACACCTTATACAGAACCTCAAATCCCTCCATCTTCTCCAGTGTTTCATTGAAAAGAAATCAATACCCATAAAGCCATTGTAGTGCCCAGATAACGTTTTACAAAAGCACAAAGTTGTGTACTTCATTATATGCATTTTAGTGTTTGTGCACAAATGAGCTGAATGTCAAAGCCGCCGTCACCGTGGGAACAAAGCGCTGCTATTCATCTGTGCAGGGATTTAATCAAGAGATTAATTAGTACACAAATATGTTGTTAGAGGGCCACAAAACGCACAAATGTGCACAGTGAGACGGAGCTAATCCACGCTGCCAACTGTGCTTTTCCTTCGGTTTATTCCGTGGCGCTGCATTCCTGCTGCGTAGGATATACGACGAGCCACTGGATCAACAGCAGGGAAGGCAGACAGATGGTATGTGTATCAGTGAGAATGCGAGCGTCCATGTACGGGACGTGGGGGCTGAGAGGTAACGCCTTACATAACCAGGTGCTCGCCTAGTTACATAACACACAGAACACAAGCAACCTACATCCTTCCTTTTACTTCTGGACCGGTGACTTCACCTCCATCTATCCTCTGAATTTCATTGTCTCCCTTCATCCACAGCCAGAAAACCTTGACTGTCTGACAACCTTTTCTGCGTGTTATGTCTGACTATTACTGGGTCTCAAGGACCCTGAAGTGGATGACATCAGTTCCTGTTCTGAATTTCCCATGCGTCCAGAGCGGCATGCGAGCTAAGAACAGTAACAGGAAGTCTTTGGGCTGAACACGTCAGTCGGACTTAGCGGGAATAATTGTAATGAGGCACACTAATGGATGATGATCGGTAACAGAGGACGAGGGAAAACTTACTTACTTCATTCTACAAAGTTTAATTTTAAATTCTGTTTATTTTAATGGTTCCACTCAGACATAATTGATTAAATAAGAGATAAACAGTAGAGACGAGGGACAGAGAGACATAACTTCAAGTGTGTAAAGAGGCATGAAGTGAGTAATAGTCCTTCTACACACACACACACACACACACACACACACACACACACACACACACACACACACACACACACACACACACACACACACACACACACACACACACACACACACACACACACAGGATGTCTGGAAAGCAGCCATATTCCCACATAAGCTAAAGCACTTAGTCCTTCATGTTTAAAGGTCACACAGAAGAAAAAAAAGTAGTTGGAGGAGAAGTGATGGGATGGGATGGGAGGGGGAGGAGGTTAAAGAGGAATATGTCGGTCCTGTCCCGTATGGTTCATCTGTGGTGATGTCTTGCCCTGAGGAATGTGAGTTAAAGCAAGAGTCCACTGGCATGAAATCAGTGCCGGCTCATATGGAGCCTATAATATATTTTGACAGGTCCTGGCAGGAGCGCTGTGAGTTGGTAGTTGACCATAATTATTCACGGCTCTGGGGTTATGGTGAGATTTAACCCACTGCAATAATAAAGTGGGATATGATGAGATTGTAAGAGACACGACTGAATGTGATGGAATTGGTGATTTTTCCTTTTTCTCCAGCAGAGGGTGTTAAAGTAACATCTGGCAGCAATGCATTTACATTACAGTCCAATTATCACATGGCTCCAGGCTGTGGTTACAGGAAGGAGCGGAAGGGGATTCTTTTGTATGGGCTACGTCTTTTCAATTTGAGGGATTTGACCATTTATTGTAAATTGGCTGAAACGTTAAGTGCTCGGCTTGGAGTAGCAGCCAGTGGAGTACTTGTGGTTTGCCAGTAGCAATTGTGGGCATGGTGGTGAGTGATAGATACATTCAATGAGAGTTTCCTCTAAAAGAAAACACAGACAGGTGACAAATTGAAGGAATAAGGAGGGAGGTGGCTGAATGGTTAGTGAGGTGAATCATAGATTACACTGAGGCCTTCGCACCAGATTTCCCCTCAACTGAAAACTTGAGGGCCAAATACGGGTAATAACTTCTGGATAAATTGCGTTTTATTCCTCTGAAGTTCAAGAGAATTGAAGAATCTATAGCCAGAGGCACTGATGCTGCCAAAACATCTGGACAGCCCCCCTAGTGGCTGATTGTGGTATAGGCCATAAATCCTGCCTCAAATTTTGGCAGATGGGACATGGAGATGGCAGAGCTCGTATCTGTAGCGTTTTGGCTTCATTTTTGAACCAGTGGGAGGAAGTGGAGACATGTTATCCATCTTTATGGGTGAAACCACATCTGTGACATTAGTGTATCCTGATACGAACTGTATATAGTGTAAACCGCCAGGAAATGATCAAATGCTTTATTCAGATGCATGTAAATCAAACTATGACGTTGGGTTTTTTGCTTTAACTAAAATTGAAATTTAAAAATAGACATTGAAGTGTTTTTTCCATAGTTATTTTTCACTTTGTGTACATTTTGGTCTGCCATAGCAGGAAATAATCACTTATATGACTGAATCCTATTTAAGAGAGGAAGTTCCAGGGTCCTGACAGCTGTGCATGTCTGCTCCCTGGCACAGCATCCTGGGAAATTGTTAAGTACATTTATATCATATGTGAATTTCCTGCTCAGACAAGTCAAAATGTCTTCTGTGAAAACAGCCAATACTTTTAATTCTTTGCAGCTGAAAGCAGCTCCTCTGTTTCCTTTGAGCACTGCATCATGGGAGAGCAGTAAATTATTGACAACACACGCAAATATCTATATTAGTATATATGCTGACTATTTATACTCAGTTTACTCAGACTGTGTACTGAACACTCTCTTAGCTTTCTATTTAGAGCTACTTGCCATTGGCTGAGGATCCAGCACCTACAGGTTAATTTCCACCAAAAGTTCCAGGAAATGTCATTTCCTAAGAACTTGATGATTTGTTTCCACAGTAGGCCCGAGGGAGATTAAGCTAATGAGTCTGCTGACGTATCGAAAGCTCAACAATCGCCTTTCTCATCTTTATACATGAGAAAATACAGCCTGATGAGGAGAAGATGGAAAAAAAACAAACACCTGGACTTAGTCATCAGACCAATGGTCATGAAATCTCTCGGGCCTCAAACCACAAGCAAAACAACATGTTTGCAGTGAAAAGTTTTTAAACACGCCTATTCTGTGGAAAAAACGTCAGCGTCCTTGACAGATCAGTTTCACACAGGAAGTTCCTGAACCAGCATTAAGTAAGTTTCAAACAGGGAAGTTTTGGAAACATGAAACCCTCAAACAGACCTTAAGTTATGATCACAACACTTTCATATTGTCACCTTTCTAAGCTGATATTGTGAACTTGTTAGTGGCTTTTTGTCTTCATCCTCAACCAGGAAGACACAGAGCAACGTCTGCATTCATTTTGAGTCGTCCTGGTGGACGCCTGCTGAACACAAGCCCAACATTCACTTTCTTTTTAGCTCTGGTCTTGGTCTCCACCAACTCCTGAGCCAAATTTCAGGGTTACACTTCCATCAGTGTTAGATACACAATTCTTTCCATCGTGATGATCAATACAATGACGATAGCTGCTTTAAATCATCACCCATCTACATGTGGACCATGTGCATATATAAATCTAAATGGTGAGAGAGGCCATGCATTACAGATATGAATCAAAATCTCTTGCTTTTGAGTGGGATCAGATGTTAGGTCACTGAGTTCTTTTTTTATTTAAGTCTGAGAGAGAGAGAGAGAGAGAGAGAGAGAGAGAGAGAGAGAGAGAGAGATGCAGAATCAGAGGAGAAAATTGAGTGAAAGATAAATGAATGAAGTATCATCCAAACCCAGCACAGGCATAAACTTGCTCCTCCATCTACATTCCTCACCTGCAATAACCGTCATGTCACTCGCTCTCAAATTTGTGAGCAGGAGGGGTAAAAAAAACATCTAACGCAAGACTTTGCATGTTTCTTCTCGTCTTAAGAAAATTGTAGAACAGAAAAAAACGCACAAACACGCTACAGAAACGCAGAATATAGCAGCTGATAGAGGAAACTATCTCATCCTCTACATTGTATTCAGCATCCAGTGGAACCGGCCAAAGCCTCGGCTGCGACAATTTCATGAACACCGGGATGTTCTGTTTACTCCCCGGGAAACACGGCGCACGTGACAGGAAGTTGAGGGAAGTTAACCACGGGATACAAAGCCTGACGAGTTTGGTAGGGGAGACACAGACAAAAACAATAACACTACAGTGACTTCAAGACTTGTTATGACTTCTATGAGATTTATGAAAGATATATATTTTTTGGAGGAGAAATGGCTCCATATGTCCAACTGAGTAAAACCAGAAGGAAGTGGGAGCACTGGCAAAGCTTTAGTGAGTGGGCTCTTGCCAAAAAAGCATACCATGATGAAACAGAAGATTGATATTCTGCTTCTCAAAGTCATTCCTGGTGTTGTGAAAACGTCTGTGGGAGAGGTCAAATACTGAAAAGTCCTCAATGAGAAAAACTTGAATGAAAAAACATCCGTCATATATTTTAAAACCGACACAATTTCCTTATCAGATATGATATCAAATATGCACAAATATTTCTTCTCTAGCTCTGAATGGACACGCGAGACGATCCATCATCTATTTCTCAAGCGAATAAGGGAGATCTTGACATTTACCTAAATAACATGGATCCAAGCTACGTTCACAAACCAGCAGAATCTTCAGAAGAATCTGTGGCTGTGCCGTCTGGTTTAATGATATCACATGTCTCTACTATAGGGTCTATTTCATGCATGATGTATTTTGATGTGAGCTAACAGCATGGCAGATGAGAAGCTGGTGCTAAAACAGAGCTCGACTAGAGTGGTCCGACGACGCATGGGCAGATATTTCTCAAAGCAAAACCTTCTGTGAACTTTGTTGGGCTGCAATTCTGGAAGTCAAACAAAAAATCTGTTCAACCAAAGAAAACATCACATAACTGGTAATGAATCAAAAGATGTGATATATTATAAAAGCAGTAACTGATGGAAAGAGGCCACTGAGGGAGTCTTATTTTAAGGTGGACAACGAAGGGTTTAAGAGACGGCTGCACATCTGTCAGTGTCCTTAATGCAACACTGTGTTTTAAATGAGTCAAACATTTCAAATGTTAGAGAGAAAGTTGTATTAAAAAGAAGAAAGTTATGTTAAAAAAAGGTTGTAATATAATTTTGGGGAAGACCGCCACTACTAGATGAGTTCACACATCCAGGCAAGAAAAGAAAATGACAGGGGAATTCATGAGAAGCTCAAAAGCCACAATGTCAAGTCCATTCATGTTCCATCTCAGCACATCTGGAGAACAAATTCAAGCTTCATGTAAAATAAAATACATCAGTGGATTGATAAATTCCTACTTCTATTCTAATCAAGTCAAATTCAGGCTATAACTTTCTCCATTTCTCCGTCTCTACCTTGTTCCAGCTTCCGAAGCAGCTGCTGACGCGCGATGATGCGTGAGAGGCGCAGGGCAGAGCGCCGGCGGGGGGTGTCGCCCAGCCTCAGGTAGTAGTCCTGACAGACAGGTGTCATGGCCTCCAGACAAGTTCTCTCATTGGTGCTGTCGTCGTCACCCTCGCAGTCATTACTCTTACTGTCCTTGGCACTTTGATCCACACTGTCTCCACTTTCCATTCTCCTGCAGTTTGCAGCACCAGTGTCAGCACTCTGCACAGAGCCCCCCCCACTGTCAGCGATGGTTGCACTCGTAGGGCGTTTCATTTCTCCAGTATCCACAGCACCGATGACGTTTTCATCCTTCGGAGTTGCTGCTGCGTTTGCACCGTCCTCACTGTCCAGATTGGAATTTTCTGCCCCTTCATCCCCTGCAGCACTCGCCTGGTCTGCAGCTCCACAGTGAGCAGCCGCACTGTCCACATCTACTGCAGCGTCCACATCGTCCATACTGCTGTCCACAGCCTCCGGAACACGACAATATAATCCTCGCTGAGCTACAAGCCTTCCTCCCGCTCGCCCTGATGAGTTTTTGTGCGAACACTCCTTGTGAATTCCTGCCTCCGACATGCCCTCACTGGAAGTCAACTCCCCACCCGCCCGCCTGCCTCCTCCCTGCAGCTCATCCGAGTCAAGAACAAACACACGGGCTTCATCACACCAGCTGATTCAGATGACCCACCTTGTTCTTCTCTCACACACACAGACACACACACACACACACACACACAAGTACATGCTCAGACTCCTCAGCTGAGATTGGAGGGAGACTCCCAAACTCTTGTTTCCACAAAGTTTTGGTCACATGATGATAAACATCCAATTAGAGAAATGTTTAGGGAACAGTGCTTCCTGACACTCTGCCTCTGCCAAGGAAACAATTATGGTACAAGCCGAGGTCCTATGAGCGTGCATGTGTGTTTGTGCATGTGTGCGTGTGTTTGTGCATGTGTGCATGTGAGCGTGTGTGCGCGTGCGCGCGTGCGTGTATGGTCAGTGGAGAGAACCACTATCCCAGCAGCCTAATGTGAAAAGGGAAAGGGCAGAACAATGGAGAATGTGTGGGTGTGAGACCGTGCAGAGGAATGTGTGTAGGACCAACGCTACTGTTGCTAATGCTGAGTGGGACTGTAATGCTATTGAGAAATGTTCTCTAAATCCACACCATCAAACCACATGACATTTATCATAACCATATTCTGTGTGCGCCGCTCGCTCTCGCTCCGTGCTCGGGCCTCAGACACCAACCACATGTAAAATCTGCCGTATAGCAGCTGCAGTAAGAAACGCTAATGTCTGAAATGTGTGACTGAATGCTGCCATACAGTCACCGAGTTAGCAGATAAACGTATGGAATGCAGCGAGAGGAGGAGGAGGAGGAGGAGGAGGAGGAGGAGGCAGGTTCATACTTTGACCCAGTTCGGCAGAATAGTGATCCGCCAGGACGAGAGGATATAGGGGGGTGATTTTTAATTCATTTTAAGGGGAGTGGAAGGGTTAGGAGGTATAAGAAGGGGATGTGGGGGCTCACGTGAAAAGTAGGTCAAAGCAAAGTCAGTTTTAGGTCAGCAGTCTCCCACACACACACCTGATCTCACAGTGGAGGGATTACCCAGAGGCGTTTCAGTCTGCTGGTGGTACAGTGTCAGAGAGGTGTGAGGGAACCAGCTGAAATGAGCCTCCGCCACAGTCGTGCTCAGTCAAACCCACTCAGAGACGGTCGGACGTATTAAATCTGTCGTTTGATTTGATTTGATTAGACTGCCCTCTTGAGGCAAGCTCAGAAAAAAAAGAAATCAGCCTAGATAGACTGACTAAATAAATAATAAAATTAAAAAAATTATGTAAAAACGCTGCGCGGCGCTCAGGGGAAATATGACCAAGCATGCAGAGCACAGTAAAGTGATAGTGAGCTGAATAGATGTGTGTAAACGCACTGGGCTGTGGTGAGCACTCAGTAATAATAACTCAGTCTCAGTTACAGTGGGACGAGACTGGAACTAAACAGGAAAACTGACGAGTATAGACTGGAGAACTGAACAGATACAAGTTTATTCCCAATACAGCAGATTTCGATTATTGAAACCAACCATGAAAATATGAGCAGTAGTAGAGTAGAGTTGCAGATTTCATTATTCCGAACTCTGCGTATTTTCAATCCCCAGGGTCCTGACTGTCAAAGCCCAGTGACCTTTAACCTTTACTCTATAGCCGAGTATCTCAGGCTAGACTTGGGAAAGACTAAATTTGACATTAATCATAAAACTGAATTATCAAAATGATTTTCTTAAAGCAAACTAGGTATTTTCTACGTCATAAAACCGCTTCAAATTAATTGTGAGGGTATACAAACTAAAAATGGGGAGATGGCATGTCTGTTGCACCTTGTAACTCTGGTGTACCGTCCTGAAACGTTATGACGGCATTCGTCACAAACCAACAACCAGAGCCGGAGCAAGCAGCTATTAGAGACGAGCTCGCCATTCTCAGTGCGGACGTCAGGGCAGAGAAAGAAACTGAAGAAGACGTTGTCGAAGAAAACGAAGAAGACGAAGAAGACTCGCTTGTCTATTGTCAGACGCCAGGTAAACCCATTTCCACAGTGGTAAAGCAAATAAGCCAAACAATTCGATGTGATTTGATAAACATCTCGCTCAGACATCAGGCTCACACCGCGACTCGTATTCACGACAGCAAGTGACACATCCCGCCTGTAGGGGGAGCCAGAGTAAAGTCGAGAGCTCGAATTGAGTCGCTTTCATCTGATATCAAAGACATGCAGCAGCATCTAGTTTGTTCTGAACCTGCATGAAAAGAAATAAAAAGAATTTCTCTGGGAGAAACATGAGAGGCTTTACCTTTTTGAAATGTTTGAAAGCTTGATACCACCTGGGGATTATCTCTGAAAGCACAAGAGCTCTTCTGAATTTGTCCTTAGATTCATTCAGTGCCTCCAGACATCGAGCTCTGAACATAACCAACTGTCATAAACAGGTTTTACTCACAGCCAGACGATAACTTCAGTAATGCAGCGAAACACACAAACTGACAACTATATAATGAGAACAACGATATGTTGGGAAGAGGTGATTTAAGGTAAACGCTAAAGCAACCAAGACCCACAAATCCCACGCATGAGGGGATATCCCACACACACACCGCTCCCCTCCCCCCCGCTAACCTGAAAATCCTCTGGGATTGCGACTAAATCCAGGTGCAATTGTGAAATCTCGTTCTTCTCACTTGCACACGAACACACACAGAATTGAATGGAACCATGTTAGCAATTAAATACATTTTACTACTGAGTCAGTTTCAGCACTGATCAGTTCATTTGTTTATCTGAATGTTGTAGGTATTGTTATTTTGTTGATGTGCACTGTTACATGTGACATCTATTTCACTTCTGTCTTTCTTTTTTCCCCCAGATTTCCAATCGGTGATATTTGGACTATATTTCTATGACCTATGTGATCTCAAATTCTTTCCTCGTTCAAACTTTAACTCACTGAGAGCTTTTGTTTTGTAAATATCACATTCCAGTTGTCCAAAAAACAGAAGTGACACGTTAACACGTAAATCAGACAGTTTGAAATGAAATACATTTGACTCTCACGCATGAACCTCTCGATGTGATATTCCATTGCTTTGAATAATTCATAGAGTGGAAAAACTAAAAGCAAAATGAAAGCAAAAGGGTCTAAGGCCAGATGTGCACATTTTAAGGACCCCCCCTCTGATCCAGACAGATGTGAACCGTGTGCCTTCTGAGCTGATGGGTTCAGCAGTGGGGTGAGGGTTGGTGGGGGGGTTTGGGGATGTGGCTGGAGGAGGATGAAGGGGTGAAGAGGATTACTGGGGCAGCAGGTGCTCCCCGATGCTCCATTTGACCGACAAGTTCCTCTGCTATTTGCGTGCAAAGCATCAGATTCATAAGTTAGTGGGACACACATGCGTCACGCAATCCTGAAAAATGATCTGAAACAGAGTCCAGGTTGCACTTTGCTCACCCGTGTGACTGTTTCCTGCATGGATCTGTGGTTTGGGAATGTTAGTCTCTTAATTTATATAAGTGGAGTGTGAGAGTGATTCTATTAAAGCGAGGAGACAGCTGCACCTCACTGCATCTCTCTCTCTCTCTCTCCCTCCTCTCCTCCCTCTGTGACGCAAGGCTGAGAGAGAGAGAGAGAGAGAGAGAGAGAGAGAGAGAGAACGAACAGACGTCTCCAACTCTGCGCACCCAGTCCACGGAGCAAACTGCCTGACCCTGCAAACTTGGCGCATTGGCGCGTACATGCAGGACCATTCCACTACATGCAGATAATAAATCCATAATCCAAACTGCGTGCTTCTGGACAAAGCAATAAATTTAAACCGTGGAAAATGCAAACACACGCAGTCTGGCAGCTGACGTCCTGACTCGACTCCGGCACTGGCTGAACATGCCTGCGCCTTTTTGGACACTAAATTTGACAATGACCTTCCCAAAATATCGGGGAGCGCGCTGCGTGCGCATGGCTCTGCAAGAACAACCCAACACAGAGGCTACATGTCTTTATATGCTTCTATTATCATTCAGCAAAGTTGCTAGAATGTAAACTGTATAATCGTTGAAGTGGTAAATCAAAACATGGGATCAATAAGAAAACAGTGACCATGCGCAAAATATAAATATCCCTGTAGTCAAGACACGTTTCTGTTTTATTTTCAGACCTTATCACGGTTCACTGTGCTGCTGTGCCAGTGATAATAACATGTGACAGACCGGTGTCAGTGTGAATGAGAATCTCCCCGCACATTAAACAACTTTCAGTGCCTAGCTCCGGGCTCTCTGACCTGCCAGCCGCCGCTCCCGGACATTCCTCCACAGCAGATCCCAAGCCCGGGACGTGGAGTCCCGCAGCTGCTCGCTGATCGACCGCCGCAGCTGTAGCTTGGCAGACCTCCGCTGGCTTGTCATTGCGGTGCGACCGGACGCATAATCCCGGACTAACTCAAACCAGAGGTCCGTCCGTCAACGCACCAATTATGTTCCTCCTCGATGACTTAATTCCAAAACCGACCGGGGACAGGGGACACCGCGCGCTCCCTCCGCCGGGGCTGCTGCGTCCGGGCTGCCGCAATGGTTCGTCACCGCTCCACCTGGTAATGAGCTCCGTGCGCGCTGCGTCACCTCCCTGCAGCAGCAGCAGCAGCAGCTGATGAGGAGCTCCTGTTCTGGGGCAAACTACAGAAAAATGCTACCGAGCGAGTCGGTGCATTCGTGTCCTGGCTCCTGTCTGTGGAGCGGAGGCGCAGAAATGTTTCATCACAACTTCTGCATGTGAAGCTGGAGCTCTGACGAGGAGAGCCAGATGTGGGAGGCGGTTCCCCCCCCACTCCCCATGTGCAAGACTCTCTCTCTCACACAAACATACACACACACACACACACACTCTCTCTCTCTCTCTCTCTCTCACACACAAACATACACACTCTCTCTCTCTCTCACACATACACACACACGTTTGTACTCCTATCTTAGTGAGGACACTCCCTTTCATACATTCCCAACCCCTTACCCTGACCATCCAAACTAAATGCCTAATCCTCACCCTAACCTAAACCTAATTCTAACCCTAAAACCAAGTCTTAACCCCCAAACAGCCCATTGAAAATGTGAGGACTGGTCAGAAATGTCCTCACTTTAAAAAAATGTCCTCACTCTGTCGGGTCTATATGCATAAAATGGTCCTCAAAGATATATAAGTACAGGAACACACACACAGTGACCTCAGAGAACATTACATTGATTGATTTACATTGATTTTCTGCACTTACTGTAATCTTGCCTCCCCCTCCCCCTCCCCCGAACCAAAGCTCATCTTAACTTTAACCTCAACTTAAACCCTATAACATGTCTTCACCTTAATATGTAATGTTTTACTCTATGGGGACTTTTGCCCCAATAAGGAAGAAAAGATGATGTGACTGAGTGAACAGATTCAGAACAACAGCAACATGAGTAATACCTGGACCACACACACACATACACACACCTAACCCTAACCCACATTCCATAGTCCCTTACCCTAACCATCACAACTAAATGCCTAATCCTAACCTTAACCTATATTTCTAACCCTTAAACCGCTCATTGAAAGTGATGACTGGTCAAACTGTCCCCACTCCGCAAGTTCTAGTCTAAAAACGGTCCTCACTAAGATATCTGTGCAAGTACACACAAAACACACATCTTCTCCAAGACCCAAACCCACCCACCCACCCAGACAAGGATCTCTTTCAATCCCCTGACACACACACACCAATAACACACACAGTCATGCCACACACTCACAACATGCAACTGAGTCGTGTTGCCAGGAAAAGCTTTTCCTTCACATCTCCACTCAGCAGCTGTACACAATGTACCAACACACATGTTGGACATTATCTAGCTACCGGGTTAATAACTGTGAGTATTTTCCCTATTGTTTGCCCATATTTTCAATTGATAAATATTTAAAATATTTAAAATACCCACTGCAGGTTAACAAATCTGATGTCACAAGCTAATATTTCTGCAATTTACAATGAGCGAATCCTCAAATCTAAGGATCTGGATGCGGTGATCATTTGAACATGTCTAGGTTGCAAAAGGAAATAGAAAAACACAACAAAATCCTTCAGAATCCATTAGTGTATTAGTGGGTTTCAGTATCCATCACAACCTGTGTCTGAATATGTGAGTGCAGCTTGATATATGCACCGGTCTGCCTAACTACCTAAAGTGAAAGTGCATAAACTGGTGTCATCCCGGGAATGCCAGGCCGAGTGATCGGACCAGCCAGGACACTCTTCAGCTGCCGTCTGCCTGACACCGTCGGATGTCCTGTTTGTGGTGTTGAGTTCCAGGTCAGCAGGGATCCATGAGCAGAGACCTGATTCGACATTTCAGCCTGTTGAGACGCGTTTGACATCCCGAGCCGTCAGCAGAATGCAGCCGAGGTTATCTGGACACTGAATGACACTTCTACTCGCTGGCGTATACCTGACAGTCATAGATGGAGCCATTTAAACTATTGGGGATGAACAAGATTTGTTCTTCATAGACAATGTGACAACGGCAGTCAGGCTGACTCCCCATCAAATTATACAGCAAACATGCTGAAGGGAGAATGTAATGGAGTCTGGAGGTCATGGCCCAACTTCTCCTGCCTGCTCTGCAGTGACCTGGTGTCCAATAACAGAGTGGCTGTGGAGGGAACCAGTGATGTATGTATATTCCTGCATCGCACTGCAGAGACAAGGAGGAGATCCATGGCTGGCACTGGCAGTCGGCCATAATGAGAGGAAAAGAATGTACAATGAAAAGTTGAGTCAAGGAAAGAAGGAGGTGATGGGAGGCTACAAGACGAATGAAACGTCAGACATCCAGAGTGGGATCAGAAGAAGAGAAAGAAACCTTGTTCAATGACGGAATGTGGAATAAAACGACTGTGTAATGTATTAATGAAGTTAGTTTTAGTAAACGATTGATGTGCTTCTGTTAAAAACGCTTGTTGCATAATAGTAGAGAGATTTCCTGCCTTTTTCTATTTAATAAAGATTTAGCTTTGAATTCATGTTTGATATATATAGAGTATGTTTCTAATAATGTTATGCTGCTACGTCTTGGAGCATTAGCGATGGAAGCAAAAAGTAAGTGAATGCATGTGCATCCAGTTTGCATATAGTACACATGCTATATAGTGAACTCTCTGTGCAAATGCAGTCATGTGTACTCCACAGGATTAAGGGATGAACATTATCACAGCTAACTAAAAGCACAACTGTGTTATAATCAGAAGATTAGGAACCACTGACATTTTCTCTGAAATCCTACATTTACTGCTGATATCGAGTTCTCAGGGAGATTTATTGAGGAGAGTCGATACACGACTGCAAGGAGCCCAGAAAACATTTGCTCCGTCATCGTTTTAAGCTGCAAAGTAAAAATGTAGAATCTTGAGTTGAGTCGACCACTGAGGAACAAGCGCTCTCCCTGATTGGTCCTTTTCTATGTTTCTGTTTTCATGAGAGAACTGTTTGTTAAGGGAAAGGTCTGTGGGTAATGTGTGACACCAACACTGTGCAGCCCAACACAACCTTTAACTAGAATGGCACTCAGTACAAACCGCTCTTACACAGGATTGTCGAGTGCAGGAAAAATCCTCAAATAAATTCTACCAATCACAGGTTTTTTAATAACCTTTACCAACTACAGACATTAAATAAAAATGGATGACATGCAGCTCCCTAAAAGTAACGCCAAATCATCTCAATTGCCCCCTGGTGGCTGGCAGCAGTATTGGTAATAAGCCCTGCCTCCTCCTCCATGTTAGTGGATGGGACATGGACCAAACAGAAAGTATAAGTACAAGTTTTCTGTCACTTTAGGTAGTTCTTATCACACTGATGTTTGTCCAAGTATTCACTCTTTCCAGTAAGTTTGGTTTTTAACTAGTTATTTGATGTTATAAAATCTGGGTGACACATCATGATTGACACCTGAGACTGTCCCACGATTGGTCAAGTGCATGTATCGGGGGGGCATCAACTCAGAATCTGGCTCCATATGACATCATTGGCGCAAGATGGCAGCTTTCATATACAGACAAGAGTAGAAATGTTGTCTGTTTGTAATTACCGCCTATGGCACTAGCATTTGCAGGCAGTGAGAGATACAGTGTGTGTGTGTGTGTGTGTGTGTGTGTGTGTGTGTGTGTGTGTGTGTGTGTGTGTGTGTTTAAGGGGAGACAGTGGATCGAGTTTGAGAAACAGAACAAGTGTGGAGGAAAGAGGTCACAGGTCAGACATTAAACACTTTGTTGAAAACATTCTAAACCTCCAGTGCAGTGGCTTTGATCTATTTCTCCTCTGTGATGTTACAGGCGTTGATATGTGGAGGTCGAGCTGGTCCTTGAGGTCAACCTCTACTCTGGGCAGAGAGAGAGAGAGAGACACACCACAGGATCACTGTCTCGCCATTAGCAGCCAATCAAAACACCAACCCAACACATTCCAAGGCTCAAACAGCCAATCAGAGCAGCACAATGGACTTGTTCTGGACGGACTCGGGATCTGATTTTCAAGAACAAATACACAGCGGAGCACGGGCGTCTCCACGGGGAAGAGCGATTACATTTTTACAGTGGTTACAAAAATGGACAGGGCCGGTTTGGAGAGGACTACTGTTTTCTATGGGAGACTGAAGAGGGGATGGTGGAGCCAGAGGAGGAGGTCAGGTTTCTGCCCCTTCTTCCTGTCTCCAACGCCAGGTCATCTGAGGTGAGGGAATTGTGTCACACCAGCAGACAGCTGTGTCACAATTCAGAGCCGACTCCCGCGGAGGCTGCATTTGAAGACTCACTGTGTCACTACAGCGCAACTACACTGTCTCATGTCACAGGCTCCTTCAAATGTGGCCGACAAATGCGTCCTTCCATCCCCGAGAGCCCAACCTATCCCAGGATTCATTGTGCTTCGGCGACTAACCATTCTTCAAAGAGGCAAGGGACGAGACGTCGGTATCACACTTCAATGATGCTTGAAACCTTTTCTCAGATTTTTAGCTGACGTCACAAAGACTCCTGCAATAATTTTCAGTTCCCAAGATCTGAACATCATCACATCACTCCTACTCGCTCTACTCTTGTATTTATAATAATATTTTCTAGACATTTGTAGTTGAGGATCACATTTAAAACATTTTGTTCCCTGCTTTGACATAAAAAAAATATCTTTTCCAGTATTCTCCCAGGTTTTCTGTCACTGAGATTCTCCTGCATTGTGATAATATTACTGTAAAAAGTCACTATAGCTGCATGTGCATGCAAAGTCTGGATTTTGGAGTTGAGACTAATTAATGATTTAATACATCACATGATCCCCCTCTCCTCCCTTATTCTAATGTCTGCTCAGCAACCCAGTATCCTTCCCTGACTCTTCCTCCTCCTCCTCTTCATCCCTGCCACTGTCTCCCTGGTCTCTGTCTTCTATTTTCAGCAACACTCAGTCATTCAGGCCAAGCTGCTCAGCTCTCTCGACTTTGCTGTTTGAGCTGGCAACACACACGCAGACATAACTCCCCCTCACCATTGTGTCACCTCAACTACAGCTCACTTAAGATCTGGAGGTGCGCTGCAATCGAAAACTCACACGAGGAATCCGGAGGGAGAATCCTCTCGATACAACACAAGAAGCATGTGTTCATCCCGTGAGAGGAAGCTGTGGGGAGCTTGTTACCTGCTGCAGTGAGAACCACCAGTCTGCTTAAAGTGGAAAACACCCAGATTAAACGAAACCCTTGAACAGATGGCACCGTGTGAGCGTGACCTAAATTCCTCGCTCATACTATCTGTTTTTGGTGAGACCCTGAGAGTATGCGCGCGCGCGCACGCACGCACGCACGCACGCACACACGCACACACACACACACACAATTATTGTACTATGTATAGTAATTCCATATGTTGCTCACTTCCTCAAAACGCATGCAGGATTCAGATAACAACATCTGTTTATGAGTTTACCAATGACCACGCACTTCACCTGCAGCAACCAAATATCAACTGCATGAAAACTGAAAACTTCTATTTTATAAGAAACATTAACGCCTAATAAAGTAAGTAGTAAATAAAATGTTAAAATATAAACGCAGAGAAAACCTGCCCGAGCTTTAAACATGGAAGCTTTAAGAAAACTGTTGCTGATGTTTTGCATTCAGACGTGACATTGTGAACTTGACCCTTGACTATTATACATCAGGGAGACAAAGTGATTGACAGGTGTAAGAGGTTGGCTTGCAAAAGCAAAGAAAGGGAAGGGAGGAGAGGAAATGATGAGGATGAGAAAAGAGCCGGTGTCTCTGGAGATCAGAAAGGAGACAACGCGAGTAAAGACGCAAAGTGAAGCCACAAAGACGTAAAGTCATTTTTGTTGAAAGCAGAAACACGTCTTATTTTCCAGTGGAGGACGGAGAAACAAATGGAAACAATTTAGATTTTCCTGCCTGACATTTGAGTTTGATCTGCGGGCTGGACTTAAACGCAGCGCGGCAGGATGAAGAAATGATACATATTTCCAACATTTTTAGGATCCATGTGCTTCTCATGTGTCATCACAAGACTGAAACGGCAACATCACAGGGAGCAGAAATTATGCACATCTGCTCACATGGGCTTGAACCAACAGTATGAACGTCTCTGTCAATATTTCTGCGCACGCCGTCGAGGAATTTGTCTCCTGTGAGTTCCTTAAGAAAAATGGGCCGTGCAGGAGGAAAGTGGGTCAGGAGCGAATTCGGAGTGTGTGTCCGACACACTTTCCACAAACAATAACAACAACTTTCCTTGTCCAGCCTGTGGAGATAAGGCTGTTGACATTGTCCACCTCCCATTCAGGAGACTGGATCACCTACGGCAGGAGAGATGGCTATCGCTCCGACCTGCCTGAGGCCGGAGGACACAAAGCGGAGGTCTCAGCCTAAAGAGCAAAAGAGGGGAGATGATACAGATGGGAAATACAGGAAGGCAGGGCCGGGATATGGAAAGCAAACACAGCCTGAGGTATAAAGTAAATGAGGGAACGGGGGGACACAATAGCTAATGGACAAGGAGGAAACTCCACAGGTCATGGGAGCGCAGATCACATGCCGATAGGAGGTCCTGCTGCTGAGTGTCTTGTTTTAAAGGCACTTAGGAGCCATATACATATAGTGAGGTTTGTAGCTGTTAAAACAATCATTTTTAAATCCTTCCTCCTTCCCCGAGCCTCTTCTCTGTGCTGGTAAAAGGTTGCAGGACCACACACAAACACACACACGTACACACTCCGGCATGTGTCGCCATGCACACGCAAATACACAAGTAGCAGCGGCGCATGTGCACGTGTGCGGTGCTCAAACGCTGCCACACATGACGGTATTTCTGTAACAAACAAACGATCATGAAATGCTCTCTTATACTGATGAACGTGGCCGCTATTATCACAAACATAATGAGTTTATAATGACAGAGGAACATTAAGACTGGAGAGTAATGATTATGACAAAGTGGAACAGCCCTCACTAGCTACACTTTACTTCACTAGATATTCTGCTACTGATGAATCAGTGCATGTTAACCCTGTGGGTACATGGTCGTCCTCTTTTATGTGAGGCTACTTGGTCCCATGTGACGAGTCCGAGTCTGAGCCGCAGCCGTACATGAGGAGGTAGAGCTGGTTGTCTAACGAGACAGTCGGGGGTTCGATTCCCCAGCTCCTCCACGTGCCCCCAAGACACTGAACCCCTAGATTTCTCCTGACGGCTGCTCTGGCAGTGTGTGAATGATGAGTGATAGAATAGAGTAGAATAATAAAAGCTCTGTGTAAAGAGGCATTTTATGAATATGCATGTGAATGTGATTTGTAAAAGAGTCTGATATTTGCTCAAGGATTTGGTGGAAACAAAACGAGGGGAATTTAATTTGCATGCACACCATTAAACATTTGTAGTAATCCCTCCCTGAACAGGAAAATGTGACAACAATTATATTCAGGAGGCAAATTTTCATGAACAAGAGGAATGATGACAGCAGGAATCATCAAATTTAAGGGCATCTGACATATGGGCACCAGACTTTTATAATGCATACAGAAAAAACAGTCCTTTAAAATCTTTACAAAAGTCTGTGCTCATGTTTCTTCAGCAAATAGCTTGAAAGAATCGAGTCTAACGCAGAACACATTTTAACAGTTTCAACAGTAAATGTGTGTTTAATTGTGGTTGTTTTCATTTGTATTCTTTTTTACGTAAAGAAAAATAAGTATCTTGCAGACTGGAATGCAGCAAACAGTCGCCGTAAAACAAATCAAGGTGGAAAACAGACACAGAAAATAGACACAGAAAAAAAAAAATCACTGTGCAAGGTCGAGTTACAGTTGGAACAGACAGAGGAGACAACAGAGGAGAGAGAGGAAAAAGGAACAGGGAGAGGTGAAGGAAGAAAGAGAGGGAGAGACTGGGACTGAGGCCAAATCCACTTCCAGACTTGTTAAAGCACCGATGCACACTTCTGCAATATTTACCACACACACACACACACACACACACACACACACACACACACACACACACACGGTAACACTAATGAGTCACCGTCATTAAGTTATACAGATTTATTGCCTGTTAATTGCTGAGCCGACTGCTTTTCTGTCTGAGGTATCTTAATCATAACACGCAGTGGCAGTAGTAAATAAAAAAATCTCTCACACGCACACACACACAAGCACACGCACGCAAACACACACACTGTAGCATTGGACAATTTTTGCACAAATCAAAAGAAAACGTCAAGGACATAACAGCTGAAACGAGCGGAAATATTTGTGTTAAATGTCGGCAGGACGCTGCTTCTATAGAAATGTGTGTCAGAAGTTGGGTGCAGCCACAGATCAGCTGAATCCCTCCAGTCAGACATATTAAAAACATATTACCGGCATGCAAGGGACACGCTAAAAGGATTGGCGGGCCATAGGTCAAGATTACCCGCAGCCTCCCAAGCCCTTTCCAATAACATGTAAATTCTGATGGATTATATGTTATTTTATAATCCGGGAGTTCCGTGGAAATGTCGGGAATGTCTGTCGTGTGTGTTTGGTTCAGGCCAAGGTCATATGTAGCTTAGCAGCCGCTCTGAAATAGCAGCACACATCTAAAATATCCTCGAGTGGTCATGTTTACCAGCAGTAGTAGTGTGGGGTGTGCTCCTCCTTGTCTGGAGGAGGCTTGTCTGAAGACACGTGGATTATGGAATAAACAGCTGGAATCAAACTGTACTGTATTTATATGCTGGATTCAAAAGGTCAATAATGAAATGCAGCTAAATTTCAGCTACAAAGAAAATGTGTATATGTGGAATAAACATGAATGGAGTTTTATTCACACAGAAAATAAACTATAAATAAACTCATAGTCACAATGAGAGACACATGAATCTTGCAGTTAATCTGGTCTGTTCTTTCTTTGCTGGTGTGGTAAGAGGAAACATTTGTCCTTTGTCACTGCTGGACAATACTAGGACTTTATATGAGGAATAATACAGATCTAATTATGTTTTTTTATGTCAGTCCTTTTTTTTTTAATGTGCAATACAAGGAAGTGACTTCAAAGATTAAGAGATGGTTGAAATGCAAATAAATTTGAGATCAAGTAAAGCGCTTAAGCATCCAAACTAAATTACGGTCATGTGACCGAAACATTTTTTTTTAATTTCATCTTTGAAGGGATTTTCCTCAGCGGCTTGAGGGCAGATGTATTTCAAACCAAACACTGTCTTGGTATGTTTTCCCTTTCACCCACACACACACACAGATGCATTCAATAAAAAAAAAAAACATGTGGCGTGTTTGATTAGAAACATTCAGTCAGATAAGAATGAGACACCCCCGAGCAGAAAACAGGTATGAACTCCAGTTGTTGTGGGAGGAATTCCCTGTTTATCTGGCAGGGAGCAGGGTGAATGTCAACTATGCGAGTTCAGATATGTGCACATCATATCTTGTCGCTTTGCAGCGGAGACACAGACCACACAGGCCGACAAACATGGTCTGATTAGACGGGATTTCTGTCAAACAGCCAAAGTGTTTCCTCGTATCAGAGGAGAAAATAAACACGCTCAAGTGAGAAAACAAACCTGAGGCACGAACGCCCAAACAATGAAACTAATCTACACTCCTCCCTCAGCGCTGTCGTGTTTGGATGAAGTGTTTCTTACACACACACACACACACACACACACACACACACACACACACACACACACACACACACACACACACACACACACACACACACACACACACACTCATCGTATGCCACTGACGGCATCACCTCTAACCTCCCAGCAGCCTCTGGGGCCTCATTACCCCCGCTGCACCTCTCCTCCACGGACAGTAATGTGACCCCCTGGTGATGGTGGCAACACCGGAGACACCTCAACTGTAACAACACACACACACACACGCAAACACACGCAAACACACGGATGCGCAGCCTCACACACACACATAAAGACAAAACATACCAAAATAAACAATCCCGCTGTGCAGGGAGCGCAACCCTGTCACCAAGACATCTCCCCGGGTTGCACTTAACTACAGTCGCCATGACGCCTGTGCACGTCAATCAAAAGGGACGCACTCTGAGGATAAGAGATATGGACCGGGGTCAGAGTTGGACTCATTAATCATCTGCTCTCGACTCTCGTATCACCGACTCTGGAAACTCGAGTCCGAGAGGCAAAAGAGAGAAAAGACGAAAAATTTGAGACCAAAGACAAAAATAACGTGAATGTTAATAGAACAGATATTATGAATTAGAAAAGCTGTTTTAGTTCTGGTGGAGGAGACAATGAGCTGTGTGTGTTATCACATGACAAATAAACTCAATCTCAAAGTTTGTGTGTCTTTTTGTATAGGCTCTCTTAAATATCTGTGTTTATACACCTGAGTATGCACATGTTGTGTATGTGTACAAGCAAGGCCCTGAGTGTGTGTGTGTGTGTGTGTGTGTTATTGCAGAAAACTACTTCTGGGTGGTGGAGGTTTGATGTACAGGCTAGGAATCCTGTGGGAGACATTCCCAGAAGTCCAGTTTTATTCCCCGAAGTGGGAATGCAAACAATCCAACACAAACGATACCGAATGAACACAACCCCCCAAATACACACACTCACACACACACACACACACAAGTGCACACTTTCTCTTCAGGGTTATCGTACCTGCTGATCCACTGGTGATCCTTGAAGCGGCCTGAAATGAAAATAAACACAGGGTAAGAAAGAAGTATAGGAGAACCACAAGAAAAACAACTAAACAAATACTAACACTGCTCATGGACATGAAGACTCCAGCTTCGGAGAATGTAAACTCAATATTATCCAAAGACAATGAATCAGTTTCCCTGATGCACAGCAGCGCTGGGAAAATGACCCAAGTTCTAAATCTGCCAACAGAAACAGATTCCCTGAGAGTTTATGCCATATGATCTTATGAAAACGAATTCTTATTTATTTGAATATTAACCGGAATTATTGTAATCAACAGGAATTAATATAAGTGAAGAATATCTTGTTTCCTTTGATGACGGAGCAACTTGAACCATAACATATGATGAAATTAAATTAGAGGGTATTGGAGAGGATGTGTGTGTGTGTGTGTGTGTGTGTGTGTGTGTGTGTGTGTGTGTGTGTGTGTGTGTGTGTGAGAGAGAGAGACCTGGTTTGGAGAGAGAAGGAGAAAAGAGGACATGACAGAAAAGTTAATTAAAATAGATCATAAATAATAGATGAAAGTACGTGATGTTAAAAAAATAACAAGGGTAGAGTAAAAGAAAAGAGTTAAGATGAAAATAAGGTTTAAAAACAGTAACAGTAAAATCCAGTAGCAAAAAAAACCCCAGACGACTTAAAACTCCAGTTGCTAGAATATTAACACAGGAAATTAAAGCTTAGACCCAAATCGTGAAGAGCACATTACAAACATACACCGACACTTAAAAAGTCCCAGAATCCACAGGAAATGACAAAGATCAAGTAACTTAATGACCCAGATTAATTTCCTAACCAGTGTATGAAACATGATCCCGACACAGCTACAGTCTCCTGAATGCCGCCGCTGTCACAGGAAAAACCCCACATCCCTTCGAAGACGCTGGGATTTAACAAATGATCCACCTGCAGTTTTGGGAAACTTGCAACATTCTCATGGGTTTTCCACAACTTGAAAGGTCGAAGTATTCCCTGTAAATTAATAATATTTAAGTTGTCGTTGAAAATCCAATGAGAGCAGCGATGTTAATTTTGTTTTACAAGTCTGAAACCGCCATAGTTATTTTCTAAATAGCAAGGAATGATAAATAACTTACCCTCAAATATTCTCTTTCCTGAAACCACCTCATAATAAACTCACTATGGGAAGAAACCTCCGGTGTAAATGAGCTGTATTTAAAAGTATCCAACTACTTGAGCAGTGCTCACTGGTTCTGAGTGTGAAAAAACATCAGTCCAGTTTAATACGGAGGCTGCACAAACTTCGGACCTGGGAAAAGAAGAGAAAGGGAGATTTTTCTTTGACTCCTGTTTTGAGTCAGTAGAAAAACTCCCCAGTCTGTCAGTTCCTGTTACTGTATTGATTTCAGAACTGCCCGTTCTGCACGTCTCGTCTGCACATCCCACTGAAAGCCTGATGCTGGACAAACACAACCTCAATGCCGGGTGGATTATTATAAAAACACTACATCTTCCTAATCACCAGAGTAAGAAAACTGAACAACGAGACTTTCTGTGCACAGGACGGAAATATGACACAAATATATATATTTTTTTAATTATGAATAACTGCAACTTATCTAAATTCGGAGCTGAGAATCAACCACATATCTTAGTGTGTGTGTGTGTCTATGTCAGTTTGGACAGCTGTACTTTATCAGTCACGGTGAGGCGAAAGTAAACCCACTCCTTAACATCAGTCTGATCCCATGGCCCCTCCTGCTCTCACTACACACACCATGCGCACGCACACACACACACACACACACACACACACACACACACACACACACACACACACACACACACACACACACACACACACACACACACACACACACACACACACACACACACACACACACACACACACACACACCATCTCTTGTGGAGGCAGGACAATGAGCCTTGAACTGCACTGCTACAGAAGAGCTGGTTTCAGAGCTTTCAATATCATGTTTGGTCAAACTAGTGTTTTCGAGATTACTTTCAAAGTTCACTGACATGAACAAGAATTCTTAAAGGTGTTTACAGGCCAACAGATGCAAATCAAAGGCAAGTGAGCAAATTCCGTGCTGATGACGACCATATGACGACCTTGATTCTGGATTAATTGATTCCAAGTCTCATTCTAAGATCAGTTCCAGAGTCTCTTCATTCTTGATTAAAGAGGGTTGTTGGACTTTTGAACCGCGCAGTGGTTTATTGATGGTGGTGTTCGTCATGTTCCGCGCTGCTGACACAGAGAGACGTGACCTTGCATCCAGCTGGAGGGAGAAGAGCTGCCTCATCCTTTTTCTTTCACCTCATTTACACAACAGCAGGAAACATGCAGACCGAATGGGGAAGCACAGAGAGAGAGGGAGGAGGATGACGGAGTTAAGGGAGGTTTATTTATAGGAAACAGTCAAAAGACAAAATTAAGAAAACGTTTACTTTCCTGTAAAGAGCTTTGGGTGTAAATGCATAAACTATGCTGAGGCAGCACAAAGATAAAAAAAGGGAAACAATACAAATTTACAAATAAAAAGCCATCCCTCCCTTTCTACTTAGGCTATGCCAACTTTTAAAAATTCAAATAATTCCATCTCATAACGATGTCATGAATGTTTTATTTATATCATATGATGACGATTGAATGGTTAATCAAGATCATGTCTTACAAGTTATTAGTTGCATGAGTTAATGCACTGCTACACTATATTTTATCAGATTTTCTGACTTCTTTTTGACTTCATCACAACGTCACTTATAATAAAACATCATGTGATGGAGAATCATTTCATGATCAATATATGCATTCGATTGTCTCTATTATTTGAGAGATATCTTGAGAATTGTCTTAACAACCTGCTTGTTTTGGCCTTGACTGATCAGCTCCAAAAGTTAATCATCTGAATATACCCTCCAAAGTAATATTCCTACCAAGTTTGGTGAAAATCCATCTGTGTGTTTTTTAGTTATTCTGTACATACACAGACATATAGGGGGGAAAAAGACAACACCCTGTTGATTCTAAAGCAGTTTGTTTCAACACAGTCGAGTCATGGTCACGATTACACAGCACAAAACAGGTCTGAGCCTTCAGACTGTTTCAAATGCAGCTTGGTAGAAAAATCTGAACTTCACACAGTTAAATAATCAACTTATGTCAAGATTCATATCAACCATGTGGTTGATATGAATCTCCTGTTAGAAAGTGTTGTTGTTTGGCTCCGAGCCAGCGTGAACACAGTTTATAAAGACGTAGCGAGGTCAGAGTTAGCAGCAGGGACGTCTACTTGTTTTAATGAAATCTGTAAGATGATCAAACTGAGATACGCGTTATATCCTTTTAGTGTTTTATGTTTTTAAGTGTTTTTTAGGGCAGCTGCACTTTTATTCTGTGTTATTATTCTGGGTCTTACACAACATGTCCTTGTTTGTTGTTTGTTGCACAATGTTCTGTTCCGCTGCTGCTGTAGCACTTTGGCACAATAAAAGTTTCCCCATGGGGACGATAAAGTATATTTGATTTGATTTGATTTGAAATCACAGACATTATTTCTATTTGTGAGTGTTAACTTGACGTGATTATCTGTTGGAGAGGCCACAGTGGACAGAAGCCTCGTAGCATCTGGGATTAAACAAAGAAATCAAGTCACAAACTGATACACAACCGATTCTGAGCTGGAAACCAGTCGTTGCCATTAAGAGTCTCTGGCATGAACATTATCAGCTGGACCCAAAACAAAACACACACAGAAACACAGTCTGGCTCACCCTGGCCCGTCGAGCGTCGAGGTGAGTAGGGGACGAGAGGGACGAGCGGGTCAGGGGCCTGCTGCGAGTCAAAGGTCGTGAGCGCCGTCTCGTCAGTGGCTCACATTTGTCTGGAGACCTGCAGCTTCCCTGATCCTGACTCTGGGCTTGGCTCGCCGTCCTGGCCAGAGCAGGGGCCCCCTGGGAGGACAGAGAGGACGTACAGTCAAGAGGACGACACAGAGAAGGTGCAACATAAAACCATTATTGATCTTGGAGACAGCTCCAATCGAGAGCTTTTCTGGAGGCATGATCCTCCTACGCTGGGAGATATAGAGAGTATGGATGATTTATTTTCACTCATTGTAAGAAACTGTCTCACTCTCTGTCCAGTCTTCTCTTCTGTTCACTTGTTTGCTTGTGTTATTTGCAGTTGTGTCTCAAAATTACAGATTTTATGCCCAAATTCAACACAAACTGTCATGTCTCACTGCAGCTGGTGTAACTGCGGAGTGTTTCAAGATATAAAGACGCTGCTGATGATGTGTCCCCCCCTAACCTTATCTGAGACCATCCTCATCCTCATCTTCATCTTCACTCACTGAAACACTGGAAAGTCCGTGAGGGACTGTAGCACTTGAGGGCTTCCCGCTTTTCCCTCCTGTCTGTTCCCCTCCCGTCCTACACTGAGCTTATGACATGGATGTGTGTGCAAATGGGAGAGTGTGAGTGTGTGCGTGTGCGTGTGAGACTGAAAGTGAAGGAGAAATGGCATTAATGTCCACAAATGCACAGAGAGACACAATTCCCCTTCATCGCAACACACAATGCTTGCTTGTGTAGAAAATTCCCTTTCTGACCTTGTAGAACATTTCCATCACAGGGAGGGCGCGATGCTGTCGCTATTTTCCCAACAGTGTGGTCACAGTTAGATAACAACATCAAGGACTGTGTCCGCTGCACAAAGAAGCTACAGTTCAAACCGAAAGTTGGTCAATGTCTCAACTAAACTGTACTTTCACATTCATTATTATAAATTACAGTGGTTTTTTGCGAAATGTGGGAATTCTCCTTTTTCTAATGGAAACAATAGAGATGAGGAGTCTGCAGCTATACTCCCATGGTCTGTTCTTATACATGTGTGGTGCTTTGAGCCAAATCAAAGGTAACATCAGCTCAGCATATATCTCCAAGCACAGAGCTGAGGCTATACGATCGATCGTATCAAGACACCTTCCTAAATGGCGCCCAGAGTACGTGAATGAAGTGGAAAGACTGAAGGAGGAGCAGGAAGCTCGTCAGGTTTGAGAGCCAGATGTAAATGTGGGCAATGTAGTAGCTTCTAACTGGTTTCTAAACAGAAAACAGGCTTGGGTCAAGTCAAAATGGCAAAGTGGCGCCAAGTGTCTTGTGGTTTGCGATGTCACAGATATTTTCAGAAACGTATTTTGCTACGATTGAAAAAGGTGCAAAATCAATGTTACATTTTGGGTCTAAAGCTCCATCGGCCCCAATTCATTCTGGATGTGGAAGTTCTCTCTATATATGAAATTCTCTGGTACTAGACAAACGTTAAGTGATCACTAAAGCTTTTAAGTCATACCAAGGGAGCTAAGAATATGCGTGACACTTTCATGGTGATCCCTCCATTATATAGTCAAATATTTCACTTAATACCACAATTGTGAATATCCTGTACCAGGGGAAACCCCAGATGAGTGTAAGGATTCACTGTCTGGGAACCGCGGCGGTTGTGAAGACATGTCAGTCGATGCTGACAGACGTCCATCCAGCTAAAAATATCCCTAAAATCCCCAAGTCTCAAAAATAGAGTTATTGGCTGGTTTTATGAATATAATTGGTATAATTGAGCCTGTGGTTGAATGATAATATCTGTTCAGAGTAGAGTGGCTGAGGAAAGAATGAAGAGATAATCAGATCATATTTTTTAGAGGGAACATGAATATTTCAGGGTTTTTTCTATGTTTAGCTTGTGACAGAAAGTTCAGTTATTGGACGGCACAGTGGAAGAAGAGACTGCTAAGAGAAGTTATGATAGTTCATGAGAAGTTCATTTCTTTTTTTAAATTCAACCAAATCTTAATTCTTTATCACTCTGCACCCACATCCACACATTACTGTTTTGGGCTGAGGTCATTTAATCTTAATTACCCAATAAATATTTGACATATTTGGGATAAATGGTCTCTGAACATTTTTATTGATTTCTCTCCTTTATTGATCATCTTATTGTGCTGCATTGTGTATTTTACCCTGAAGGGTCGCTGCACGTCGTCTATCCTCGCTGCAAATAAAATTTACTTTAGCGTCATATAAAAATACTGGACACATAATGGGACACACTGAGCTAAACATGTCTGTTTTATGGATGTTTTTTCCCGAAGTGCCAGACGGTTTGATTGAGATTAGCCTGATTAAATGCAGATTTTTTATAAGAATTCCTAAACTTCTGTGCTGTTGGTTTAAGAGCTGTTTGAGGTTACCAGATTTACACTGGGTAAGCGTAATGAGGCAGCTGGAATGCCCTGTGAGAGGAGAACAGGGGAGCGCAGCACAGACACACATCTACAGACTGTTCCTCCTCCAGAGAATCATGTTAAATACACCTTTAAAGCAACAATGTGCGGGAATAGGCTGAGCGCTCGTTATCTGTGGTCTCTGAGGGGGGATTGGTGCAGTATCCAGATGGATGCCAGACAAATCAGAAAGTACCTGATTCATGAGGGGGAGTTAATGGCAGAAAAACAACAGGCCTGGAAACTGTCCAAACTATTATTCTTAATGAATCCACCCCATAGGAGAGACTGCCAACCTGGCAACCCATTCCCCTGAGTAGGCTCTCTGTCCACCATGTGTGTGGTACCCTGTATGACTTCATGGTTAAATGTGCTTGAGTGTGTGTGGCCACGAATAGTGTGAAGTAAAGTGTTACTGAAGACATCTGAAGGTAACAGCACTGCCTAACTTCAATTAGATTCTTATAAAGTCTCGTGAAAATGTCGTCCATTTATTATTTTAATTCAAATTCCATACAAATGTTTCTGTGCCTTTAAGGTGTCCTCCGTTAAAACCCAGTGAGAGCCAACCTTCAGACGACCATTATGAACTTTCTAAACTCAAGATTGTATTTCTTAAAGAGGTGAGTACTACTTCTGCCAAGGAGGTCATGTTTTCGTGTGTTTGTTTGTGAACAGGATTGGACAAAATCTACCAGACGCGATTAGGACAAAACTTGGTGGAAGGATGTGATATGAGTCAGGAATGAAACCATTCAAGTTTGGGGGCAGATCCAGGATTTAGTTTCCTTTTCTTTAACATTTTTAGATTTAGTTTTGCAACGTTTTAACTGATTTCTCAAAAAAAAATACTTAATTGCGGGGTTAAAACAGGCACATTTAGGGAACTGATGTGTATTAGTGTGCAATTTGGTGCAGATCCAAATAAAAATCTATAGAATCTAAATGTGGTCTCATTAGGGGACTGTTGGGCCTTGGCGGTGGTGTGTGCTCTACTATACACCATTCAACTTTATGATAACTTTATAAAAAAGTTCTAAATCATATTAAAATGTGCATAATTGAGTTGAATGTTTGGGATCTGAACTGAAAAGCAGATGCAGTTTTTAAAATTATATTTTCTTTTCATTCGTTATTCAAACAAATGTCCATTTTATGATGTCTTATTCAGCAAATTAAACAGAACTAACTTGAAGAAAGTATATCTGCATAAAATAACATTTTGCATCAATCTTTCTACAGTTTCTACAATTCTTCATCCAGAACTACAGATTCAGATTGTAAAAAAACTCCCCATGTCAACTTTAGGATCAGTCTGTTAATTTCCTTTCACCCTTTTAGCTCCTGTCGATTTGTTTTTTTGTTTTTTTTACATCTGGTCATCTGAGCTTTACTCACCACGGCGCTCTGCTGCTCCTGCTCAGCTTTGGTCTCATCTGGTCGGGAGGAATCAGCCCTTTGGATTTCCTGGTTCTCCTCATTGAGCCGAACCAACTTGTTCATCAACAGCTCCATGGAGTCACAAGCAGCAGCCTAGAAACACGCGGGTTGAAAAGACATAAACGCAGGTAAATGTGGCTCATGGGCAAACTCTGGGGTTAACGTTCCACTGGGGCCTTTCATTTATGCTGCCCCCCAACACACACACACACTCCTCATCCACCTACTCCACCCATTCGTGCTTTTTCAGTACACAGTGAACCCCACATCGTGGAGGAGGTGACGCCTTCTTAATGAGATTATTGCAGGGCGAAGACGACAGAGGAGAAAAATGTGTAAAGATAGGTGCTGGCAAGGAATAAGCTGCTTTTGCTGCAGCTAAAAACAGCAATGCGCCCAACGCACGTCATGTAAATGTGTTGTATTTATCCGTATCACAGTTATGCACATACCTAATTCCCTCTCTTTTCCTTTCCACCCATTGGTCGTCGGCTCTGACTGAGACACTTGTTCGCCGGGCTTCCAGGAAATGAACAAACCGCTTTGTTTCTGGGTTCCGCTGCCAATCCCAGAGTCCCAGAGGCTGATAGCACAAATAGGGCCTCTTTGAGGAGCTACAAGTCCCAAAACAGCCCCCTCACTCACACACCACACACACACACACACACACACACACACACACACAAGTATGTCCTCACCCACCCACCCACACACACTCGTGCATACAAACACACCCTTCTGTCCACTCCTATTCCCAAACCCATCTTGCTGACCAGTTTAAAAAATGTCTGCAGTAACAGCTTTGGCAGTAAAGCCATTTCCTGTGTGTTGCAGCCCCCACATCTCCAGATTCCTTCACTCTGGAACACAGAAGGCTGCCTATGTGCACCAGGCTGCTATTTTTACCCTCACTATGAGGGACAGAGCCGGGGCGAGGGGGGGAACACGGGGAGTGGAGGCTTTTCGGTGGCACGAGTGACTGCAAACATGAACACACCTACACGTACACACACACACACACACGCACACACACACACACACACACACACACACACACACACACACACACACACCACACACACACACACACACACACACACACACACACACACACACACACACACACACGGTGGCATGTGAACTGTGCTAATGTGAACCCACATCATTGCATATCCTGACACACATTTGCACACACTCACTCTTCACAGTGCTCTCAAAGTTCATGAAATGTTAATGGGATTCTGTCCAAAGTATTTACTGACGACCGAGCTCTTAATGCATCACTGGATCTCTGCCACACGACCATTTTATTAGTGGTCTGAACTGTCCTGGACAGGCTGAGACGCCTATTAGCTTGATACACATCACTATGAATAGCTAAAGAAGGGGAACCACAGTGTGTGCTGCCACTCTGGAGTAAACAAAACATAACGATATGTTCTGTAGAGGAGAGGAAACACGTAAAATCGTGTGTGAAATTATCTCAGAGTCAGTTTTCCTCGGCTAAATCCTGGGGAATTAATTTGCTATGTATTTTTATTTCGCATTCTATCTATGGACCAAAATATTATGTGATTCAGTGGAGCACATTCCTCCAGCAAGGCCCAACAGTCCATGTTAATTCAACCAAATTGCTCAAAATTTCACAAACTCATAGACATCAGTTCATGTGCCTGACTTTTTTCATCAAGATACATAAATTATTAATAGTGAATAGTGAAAATGTTGAAAATCTAACAATATTAAAGAAAAGAAAAAAATCCCAGTCCAAACCTGAGGTCGGATATAAACCAGCTCTCATTCTATATTCTTTCCTGTCATTTCAGAGGAATTATAGTTATGTTATCAGCCTCCACAGCTACGACCACAACAATCAACTGGATCTCAATCATCTAATTGAGAAGGGAAATCTTCAGCGCTCCGTTCTGTCCCAGTTAAAAAAGATACGCACGTCTGCAGCAGTCGCTTCACTTGAGAACTCGTTTAGATGATTTTCCAAAATCCAGAGAAGCGTGTGGGACATTTCCAGCTATCAGGCTAAATATACCAGTAGAAATGAGTAATTCATGAAGGATGGGCAGTTGCACTTTTTGTGAACTGCGAACAAGAGGCTGGTGATTCAAGAAGCACAAGTCAATCCTTTGTTCATCTATAAAAATAATATATAGTGTTGTGCACTCAATAAAAAAAAAAATTCAAAATATGTTCTAAAGTTGATGAGAAAAGCGGACTTGGTTTTACAGGGATGTGTCCGAAAAACTATTCACAACTGGGTCATGACTGTAGTGAGTATTACAGTCAAGATTATTATCCTCATTCCTCTTTAAAGGCCAATTAAAAACTTGTTCCTTACTCTACATTCCTCAAATTATTTCATCTGGCAGAGTTGTTACCCGCAATGAGGAGTGTGACGAAACTGCCCGAGCCAAGATATTCCAAGTATGCGGAGGCACAATGGGGCCTCTCAGACTTAACAGGTATTCAAATGAGCATTGGCCCGAGCCTGTCAATAAGTGACTTTAAAAAGCCACTTGGTCAAACTCTGAGAACGACGTTCGGAGAAGCAGCGCGCGGAGAACAAATCCTTTCATTTCAGGCCAAGAGGGGCGAGCGGTGTGCCAGCGGAGCAGCATGGGAACGTGCCAGCGACTGACGGCCGCTCTGACAGGTGTGAGAACATGGTCCGGGGCCGGCTCACACTAGAGGATGCCCACTGGTAGAGTAAATGCCGGGGAGGTGGAGATGCCAACGTGGGCCAGGAGAAAAAATTAGTGGAATGTATGATTGAGGGTTTAGCAGTCAAATTATTAATTTTTATTCAGGTCCCACACATAAACACACTGTTTTCTCCCTCACTTCAAAAACTCATATACCAGAGAATTCAAGCGGTAGTAAGAAATACCTTTATGACCTAGATTAGCTGCAGAGTATGTAGAACAGGAAACAAGATCAAAACCGTTTTTAGATTATAACCTCCACCAAGCAGATTATGTTTCCACCTATGTTTGTTTGTTTATGTGTTTGCAGGATTAAACAAAATCTTCTAAACTGTATTCCATCAAACAAGCTGGAAGGATGGGATCTAGGGCGCAACCGTAATATTGTGGTGCGGATACAGATTGAGGGGCGGCTGCTTATAGAAACACTTCTTTTTTCTTTTAATCTGCTACTATAAGAAATAGACAATGATGTGTAGGATTGTCCAGCCCTAGAATAGTTATCCGCTTTACTGTATCATTAGTTTCACCTTTATTGATCGGCAAAAGCACAGAAATACAGGAAACATGGGGACAAAGTAGGAAGTGGATAATAGTGAAAAAGTGATGCTAAGGCCGAATCGGGGACATTACGACCACATGTTTCTGAATCTTTGCATCTTTGACCGAACCTCGAAAAAGAAACAATATCCTGTTAGTGTGTGTCTCTGCAATCCTGCACCAGGTAAATACAGGACTGAGTCAGAACACGTGCTATGGCATCATACATGAAGCAGTACATATAACATGATGTAATAAATGAAGATCGTATACATTCACTTTAAATCATTGGAAGACTCACTGGACCCACAGTCCAAAAAAAAATACTCATGCTGAAGAACCTGCAACAATTAGACATTGCTGCCCTCTAGTGGTGTAAGTAGGCTTCACAAAATTGGCTTTTTTTAGTTGAGAAATCTTTGGTATGTGGCAGCAGTAAAAACACAAATAATAAAAAGTAATGAGGGTTCAGTGTCACAGTCACGGCTCATTGAGAGAAACTTGAGCTGTTATTAGTTAAAGCTGCGTTTGCTGCTTTAACGAGACAAATGTATGAAGGCCTGTCTGTCGTGTGACAACATGAAGCTGCTGCTTTTTTTTCTTTCTAGAATAAGACGTCTCTGATCTTGTTTTCACACTATTACTGTCTTTTATTCATTTATCCTTTACTTAACCAGGAATGTCCCACTATGATGCCGTATGAAATAAAATACTAGCAGGGACAGAACACACAAAAAAAATACAAAAAAACAGCCAACAGACTGGAAATCAATGCCAAAAATGATTTATGGGAAATAAAAAAGCTAAATGGTCAAATCTGTGACATTGTTGTGTGAAAAGCGATGTTAAAACATTCCTCAACCTGCCAAGAGTCTTGTATTTCTCACCTGTTTCCCATTGTTCTCCTCTTCCTCTCCGCCACCTGTGGACTTGGCACTGTCCTGGCTGGCTGGCTTCGGCCGGCCAGATGCGGAGCCGTTAGGCTGGGCATCCTCTCTCTTCCTCAAGCACTTCCTGTTCCTGCTCAAGTTTCTACGGCGACGACTGGCCAGGAATTCCTTATATTGTAACGTCTCAGAGAAGTCGTCATCCTCGTCATTGTCACCCTCTCCCTCCTCGGTGCTGGGCGAGGAGGACTCGCCGCCGTCAGAGCTCCCGTTGGACAAAGTCCCCCTGTGGTCACAATCATAGTCGCAGAACACGATGACGCTCGGCTGGTGCTTCACTATTCGGAGCCCGTCTGATGAACAGTCTTCTGATGGAGACACACTTCCTTCTTGTTGCTCGGGTGATGTGACTGCACAATGAGAATTATTATGAGCAGCAGCTCTGTGCTCCAGGTCCGACACCTCCATGTCTTTTCCATTAGCCACTTCTGAGCTGTGTCCATTCTGCTTTGAGTCAGGATTAGTTGTATCACAAGTGGAGCTGTTATCCATCTTCATCTCCCTCCGTCTTTGGTCCTGACTGGCCACAGGATCTGGAGCAGAGTTTAGCAAAGGGACAGGTTCAGACATGGTTCTCCTGTGGCTGCTGGAGCTTTGAGTCGGGAAGGGAACTTGACCTTGCAGGCCATCCAGAGAGACACCCACAGCCTGGGGGTAAATATCCCTGTTGGGCTGCTGCTGAACAGCTGCTACTGGTCCTTCAAGCATTACCAGTTTACCAGTCCTCATCTGGGAGTTGTTTTCTGGTGAGCACACTGTCGCCTCATGATCCTGATGAATCAGCAGATGTGATGAAGCAGCTGAGATGAAGCTGTGACTGGACGTTTTTTTTACACTTTGGCCCACATTTGAAATCTCCCAGAAAATTCCTGTAATACCTGAGCTGGAGACAGAAGGAGAGAGAGAAAGAGCCTGAATGTAAATCTGGGCAAATTGATTCAAGTTCACACATGCACACTAAAGAATAAATACATGTAATAATCCAGCGTCAGAGGTTTCTGTGGGTTAAATGTATACTGTGCATATGGATTCAGGTGTGACTCTTAAGAAGAAGGAAAAGTTTGCATTTCATGATGAATTCATAATTTTTGTCCTGGAACATGAAGACCTTGAGGCAGTGAGACGTGGTCCTCTACTCTATTACTTTACCAGAGTTTGAAACTATACTGGAATGACATACTGTTAGGTTTAAAATAAAATAACACATTATAGTAATCATACCTAGGTTTGGTCAGGGTTTTTATTTCGAATATGTTTAAAATATTAAAATATCAGTGTGCTTCCACGACCAATATTCAAAATGAATAAATCCTGTCCGAAGAGGAGTAGGAAGTGAATACTTATCACCTCATACCACCTTTTTTTCATATTTTATCAAAACATCTTTTGAAATGCTGCAATATTTCAGGGCTTAAGTGTAAATTGTAAAGATAAATGTATTTGCAATGCAAAATAAAACTGTGTAAAATATGGTATCGCCTATTATTTCTATCAAAATCTGATTTGTTATAACTGGATACTGGATATTAAAGAACCACAGATGTGATTGGTCCACGCAGGCCAACGTTTGAGTTCATAACATCCCCACAGCGAGAAGCTGTCAGACCTTTTCTTTTTCCACAAAAAAGAAAAAAAAGAAAAAGCATTTTGCTCAAACCCATTGTTTTTTCCTGGAAGATATTTTTGGCTGTGGACAACACACCCTTCCCTCGCCTGACGTGTTCCCTGACACTCACAGTGGAGGGTCTGAAAATCAGCTTCAAACCCTGGAAATTCCTTCACTTTAAAACTTTCCTTCAAGAGTTTCTTCGTACACACATGCAAACAAAGAGACATTTGTTCCAAAGCCATGTGTCAGCCAGTCTGTGGAAAAAAACATTACTCTGAAGTGAGGTAATACGGCCTGATGTGGTAAATACCCAACAATTAAAACAAAGGGGTGTCTGTAACTTTGACGTCTTTCGAGGGTAAAAATATATTACTAACCCTAAAGGTACTATATGAAGCTTTGAAGTATCAGAGAATTCATATTTCAACGTACCAGATGTTTTAGTACAGGAGTTGTGTCATCCACAAACACATCCAAAAGAACCGGGAGGTAACACAGGTATCCAGCCACGGCAGCTCGGCACTCGAACGCTGCACGACACAGACGATACAGAAAGAGAGTGACTTTACGTCTGAGAATATATGAAACGCTGTGAGGGGGAGGAGAGAGAAAGAAAAGGGCTGAGGAATTCTTCTCCCTCCTACATTACCTCAGCGAGGAGACTGGGGGCTCCACAGGCAGGTGTTTGTGCTGCAAAAGTATGTGTGTGTGTGTGTGTGTGTGTGTGTGTGTGTGTGTGTGTGTGTGTGTGTGTGTGTGTGTGTGTGTGTGTGTGTGTGTGTGTGTGTGTGTGTGTGTGTGTATGAGTGAGGAGTAAAACCTTTGATTCTCATGTGAATGCAAGTAACAGAGGAGTTGTGTAATTGATCAAACTGATTAAATAGCTGCACGTACATTTGTCTGATCTTATCCAATTGACTTTGATTCAAAAGGCTTTGGGTCTGCGCTGCGCCGTTCACCTTCCCCGTTCCCCCCTCTCACCCGTTGCTGTATAATGTGGCTGCAGGCGAAGGATTTTTCACCTCAGAAGCACATTCCTTGACAACACATGAGGTAATGCCTCAAACATGTCAAACTGGCCCTCGCTCTAAATCTCTTTCCCTTCATACCTTTTTGAAAATGCAGCGTCTGTGAGTCCTATCGCAGAGAAAAAGGACTTATGGTTCTTACAGATCTGTCGACACACTGCGGAATTCCTCAAGTTTGCCTGCAAACGGTGAATTATCATGATTTGGGGGGGAACGTCCTCAGTCAGGACTAAAGACCTTCTACTTGTACGTTAACACTGAGGATGATTCTGCCTGTTGAGGCTTGTTTGACCCTCAAGGTCACAGGGACAGAAGATCTGGTCCACGTTGAGGAGTTAAGAGAACACTGCTTCTAATCTGAACTGCTCGCTGTCACATCTCTTCACCCACAAACAATTAAACCTTTTTGTCATTGTGACGTCAACCTGTCTGTAAAGTGTCAGAGGTATTTGCTGAGGTATAAAGAAGTGGGATATAATTCATCTAAATACACAGAAGCTCAGCACCAGTACAGTAAATGCGCAGCGGTCTAATAAAATAAAATAAATGAAAATTGGAAAAACTCAACATTATATCTTTTCAAATGAAATCATCTTGTAGTGATATTTTCTCTTAACGATAAAGCATCAGCACAAGTTGAATAGTAATCACTTCATAAGTCATCTTACCTGCAGGAACTTGATACACCCCCCGCCGGCCTCCTGGGCTGTTACACTGTCCCGTGTTGCCACGATGATGGATGCATATCAATTTTAACTCAAACATTTCGATACAAGCAGCGCCAGCTTGAAGAGACACGCTCCTCCATATGTCACATTCCTGCGGAGAGGTAGTTACCTGGGTGAAGGAGAGCAGGGTAAAGAAAGGAGAAGAGAAGAGAAGGTAAAGTTTGACAGATTTATGCAGTTTACATAAAGCGAAAACAATTAGAGAAAGGAAAGTGGAAGATAATATCAAAAATGCTTAAAACAAATTAGTTCCTCCGAGAGAAACTATACATACGTGAAACCTAATAATGACCACAAGTAACCAGAAGAGAGATAATGTTACTTTACAACTCCGTCATTGTGATATAACGTTTTTTTTACAGTTTATTTATTCTATCCATTTATTTTATTTTGTTAAATTAGGACCTAATCTACCATTCACAGCTCAAACCTTCTCCCTACACTATGACGTGCAGACTGGGCACATTGTGAGCTTTTGTTTCTGTTGTATGGGATTAGCTGTCTCACATTCCTTGGTGCCATCAGACTGTTTGGTTGTAGTCTTCATAAACACATAGAAAATCTGCAGCAGTAAAGAAAAGACGTTATCTCTCCAAAACCATAAAGGATACAGCAACAATAACCGGCTACTGGGCCTCATTTAAACTGTCAACAGACCCTGAGCTTTCTACCACCTACACAGTGTTTGTCTTGGGCTGCACACACATACACGCACGCACACCCGTGTCTCCATGACTTTAGAGGACATAACCTTTGCCTAACATAACCTTCACCTAGCCTTAACCTAGCCTTCACCTAACCTTAACCTAAAAACGAAATTGAAGTGTTTGATTTTTTTACCCTAGAATGATCCCTTTATATTTAAATACTAAATATTTAGATCAGTAGCGGGTCCTCTCTACGGAGGCCACCATGTTTTTTACAGTAGCCCAGACTGGACAAACTAAACCTTTTGAGTTTTTATGACAACTGAAGGCTGCCACAGGTTCTCCTTTCGGTTTGGAAGTGGAGGGTGAGGTGAGGGGTGTTCAGCTGCAACGTCACCACTAGATGTCACTAAATCCTACACACTGAACCTTTAAAACATGTCTTCACACATTACGGGGACTTGCTTTTTGTCGCCATAATGTGACTGTGTAAATAGAAAGATTTAGGTCCCCACAACATGTTATGAGTAGAACACCCACCCACCCACCCCAACCACACCACACCACACCACACCACACCACACACACACACACACACACACACACACACACACACACACACACACACACACACACACACACACACACACACACACCATAAGTTGATCCTTGGTATCACCAGTGGTGGAGATGGTATTCAATCACTTTATGTAAGTTTTTACTCAAGTAACTTTTCTACGTAGGTAAAAGTATTGGCTTTTAAATATACTTAAAGTATTAACAGTAAAAGTACTTGCTGAGGGTCCAGGTCCATCTCAGGTGTTTCCTCACCAGCACACCTGCAGAGCTTCTTCTTCTTGGTTTAATGGCGGTTGACAGAGCAGCTTACAGGTGCATTACCGCCACCTACTGGACTGGAGTGCGGATTAACAGATTTGCAGCCAGGAAAACAACAGACACTTAAATTGTCTCCATTAGGCCTGTTTCATTGTTGTTGGTTTGGTGAACTTTACAATAATATAACTCTGCTAGATTCATTTTCAACATCCGTCCATCACCTCCATTGTGATGGTGTTGCTGTGTTGTGTGAGTGATACAAGTTGGAATGATTTTAAGCAACAATGCTGAACATTATCAGTATTCCAACGTTTCCATTGTGGGAATTTACTTTTCATTGTTTTATTGTAATTCTAAATTTGATTTATGAGGTTTTATGTTGTTTATAACTTTCGCCCTCCGCCCTTTTTGCCCACTTCGACTTTCCGTAGCTCGTCCGGAAGTAGCGGCGCGGGTATGTGTGAATATTTCGCGGGAGATCAGCAGCAGCCACAGGGACTTTTAACTGTCAACACGAACTATAACTATAACAAGTCTCTAAACTCAACACCATGAGTCTGTGGGTGGACAAATACCGACCGACGGCTCTCGGGAAACTGGACTTTCACAAGGAGCAAGCGGCTCAGCTCAGAAACCTGGTGAGAGGAGAAACCACCTTGTTATAGCTTCATGTTCAGCAGATCCACACCAACACGTTCAGGCTGGAAGAGACTTGTGCTCAGGAACTTCGTTATAATCGGTCATTTGCGTGTTAATCTGCGTTTTAATTTAAGCTAGCTTGTTTGAGGTAGCAGTGTTTATGTTAGCTTGAATCACATCATGCTACACGGGTCGTTTCAGCTTTATGTTTATGTATAATGTTGTTGCTCGTCAGAATAAAAGCCACTGGCTGTAACTAGGAGGGGATTTTGGTTCATGTGTGAGGAAAATATTAAAGTTTAATGTCACCAAAGCGTCATTTTACTGCATTAAGTGCGTCAATAGCAAGGAAATACATTCATAACAAACTCATTGTGTTACCTTGGACACATTTAGAAGTGTAGCACGTGTTTTTCTTTCAATCCACTCAGTAAATAATCCTCTTCATAGCATCTCTAGCTCACTTTGGATATACTGTTTACTGCAGGCTGATAAATGTTATGATAGATTTAAGTTATGGACAAAAATAACAATGATAGTGTTAATTTCTTACAGTAAATACAGTTTTCTGCAAGTTGCATGATTTCTCAAATTTCTTTTAATTGTTTTGTTTTTAGAGATTAAAATGAGGCTTTCTTTTCCGATGTTATTGCACTTACTTTAAATTCTATGAACTTTAGTAAAGTAAATGTTACAAGTGACAAAGTCTCGCTCTCCTACACAGACATAGATCTAAGTTGATCCATGTCTTTGTGAACGTTTGTTTCAGGTTCAATGTGGCGACTTCCCACACTTGTTGGTGTACGGTCCCTCGGGGGCGGGGAAGAAGACCCGCATCATGTGTCTGCTGCGGGAGCTGTACGGAGCCGGTGTGGAGAAGCTTCGCATCGAGCACCAGACCATCGTGGTGAGAGTCTCAACACCCATCCTGACATCAAGTCACATGTAGTGTCTCTACTTCCAGTCCAGTTCAGTCCTCAGATTAACATCAAGCTGATTCACTGTTTGTGGGTTTTTTAATTTTCAGGCTCCTTCAAAGAAGAAAATTGAGATCAACACAATAGCCAGCAACTATCACTTGGAAGTCAATCCCAGGTTCCATTTCCTGCTCATCCCCTTTACTCCTTTACATTCTATTTACTTCACTGCGTCCAACAATAACTGTGTGTCTGTCCTGTGTTGTACAGTGACGCAGGAAACCAGGACCGTGTGGTGATTCAGGAGCTGATTAAAACTGTGGCTCAGTCTCAACAGATCCAGTCGAGCACCCAGAGAGAGTTTAAAGGTAGAAAAGACACAACCCACTGGTGTCAGAGGCTCATCTTTCCCTGATGCCCCCCCTCTGGCTTCATGATATCACACTGTCATTCTTGTAGTAATCATCACACTTTTCCCTTCTCAGTGGTGTTGCTAACGGAAGTGGACAGACTCACGAAGGATGCCCAGCACGCTTTGCGTCGCACTATGGAAAAGTACATGTCCACCTGCCGCCTCATCCTCTGCTCCACCTCCACCTCCAGAGTCATTGGGCCAATTCGGAGCCGTTGTCTGGCAATCAGGGTTCCTCTGCCCAGCGCGGAAGAGGTAACATGGGGATGGAAGTCGCGTATTTAAAAAGCCCAACATTTGTCTCGTCTTAAACTCTTCGTCTTGTTCCCGTTTTTTTTAGGTCTGTGGTGTTTTGACATCGGTCTGTAAAAAGGAGGGTTTGATCCTCCCGCCTGAGCTCGCCAAGCAAATCAGTGAGAAGTCTGGTCGCAACCTCCGCAAAGCTCTCCTGATGTGCGAGGCCTGCAGAGTGCAGCAGTAAGTTGTCTCAAAACTTCTCGTCATTCTTCCGAAGCATTGTCCGTGGAGTAGTATAACTTAGAAACAAAAGGTTTGTTCTCATTCAGGCTGTGTTTATCTCCTGCAGGTATCCGTTCTCAGTGGACCAGGATGTCCCAGTGACGGACTGGGAGGTGTACCTCAGAGAAACAGCCAACGCCATTGTCAGCCAGCAGAGCCCTCAGAGGTAAGAGAGGCAAAGTGTGAGAGAGCAGAGGGTTGGTTGTTCTCTTGGAGAGGAGAGGAACTTAATCAGTCTTTGTTCCAGGTTGTTGGAGGTTCGAGCCCGACTGTACGAGCTGCTGACTCACTGCATCCCTCCTGAGATCATCATGAAGGTACCATTTACCATCAAAGTGCTCAGACAGTTCGGAGTAATGTTTAGGATGATAAGTATTCATTTCCCTTGGCCCATCCTGTGACAGGGGCTGGTGACGGAGCTGCTGAGTAACTGCGATGGTCAGCTGAAGACAGAGGTCGCCCACATGGCGGCTTTCTACGAACACAGGCTGCAGCTGGGAAACAAAGCCATCTACCACCTCGAGGCCTTCACAGCCAAGTTCATGGCCATCTACAAGAAGTTCATGGAAGACGGTCTGGATGCCATGATGTTTTGACTCTGGACTTTATTACTGTTACTTTTCTTGAAGTTGGAGATCAACAGCACTAACAGTTCCTTTCTTTCCTCTTTGCTTACACAAGACGAATATCAGTGGACAGAGTAACATGTTTGTTCTGTTAGGCACTGTGGCGACCAACACCTTGATCGTCTCACAGTTTGTGGCTTTATGCCCAAAAAAGTAGCACTGGACAGTTTGTAATCCTTCACTCTAGTGGTGTGAAAAACGGATCATACGTAACATACGTAGCCAAAGAGAGAAGCTTTGATAGTGACTGTAAGCAGGAAATAATCTGCATTAAAAACATACTGCAAGGACAAGAAATATCTTCTCAACAGTCGACACTAGAAGATTTACAATGAAATGATTTGTTTCAAACATGTAAAAAGTCTGATGTTGCTCTATGCAGTAAACACGAACCATCAACTGTATTTCTTTACTTCACCCTCATTGACCATCAACTCCTGTTGAGTATTACAGAACATGACACTGCCCCTGATAGGTTTCAGGATGTGAGACAGTCAGGAAACATGGGGGGGAGTGACGGGGATTTGATGAGTTTAACCAGGAGTGTTTTAAGTTCAAACGAGATCTAATTCACCCAAAACTGTCGTCAGTGTTTATTTTCTTTTGGTTCAAGCTTTGTTTATCATCGTCAGTTGAGCAGAAACAACAGATAAACAAATACTTGTCATAGAACTGCACAAACTAGTCTGAATAAAGCAGACACAAATATTCTATTGAGTTTTTCTGTTAACCCATAACAGCAGGTACACACCTGCCTTCAGCTGTAAAAAGTAATTCATCATCCAATGGTGTCTTCCTCTGGATATCTTCTCCTTAAGAGTCTGTGGCAGCATGATGGAGTGCAGTAATCAACTGATGATTGATTGACAGTTGTCTCCAACCAGCATAAAATCCCCTTTTGAAAAGTCCTTCCTGTGATGCACACCATCAACTAGGGTTGATCATTCTTGTGGTAGTTAAACCTGGATAATAAATATATCAAGTTGCTCCTCAATATGAATCATTGCACAATTTTCTAAAAAACAACTGGAGATGTAGCCAAGTCTTTAAAAGATTTTTTAAAAACAGTCTCGATACATTTACAGGTTCATCAGCTGTTAAATGCAGCAGCTACAGGTAACAAATTCACATCTTTAAATAACACTTAATAACAGTGGTCACACCCCAGTTATGAGGATTTCACCACCAAGTACTTATTCAAACCTCATTTAGAAGCAAGTCAATAGACGAAGTATAATTTACAAACTGACATGAACTCTACACACGCTGAACAACGAGCTCTATCATTTGTTGAGACTCGTTTATAAAAAGACAAAACAATAACCCGAACAGTCAGGATCCTCAGTAGCACTCTTTGTGTCTCTTGGTTGTGTAGTAAATGATGAGGCACAGGGTGATCAGCACCCCCGAGCCCACCAGAGTCAAGAATCCCAGCACAGGCCTCTTCACCAGCACGTGGCAGCCCAGGCAGGGCTGAGGGGAGCTGGGACACTGCTGCGGGGCGGCCCCCTGGATGGGGAAGCCGTTGTGCTGGATGATGTTGCGGTAGTTGGAGAGCGACGCCTTGACGATGACCTCCTCGTGGACTTGGCCGTACAGACCGAACCCCGGGTCCCTCTGGTCGCTCAGTGCGTACGCAAAGTAACCCTTCAGGTTGACCCCGTCCAGAGTGTACGCTGAGGAGGAACCGCCAAACAGGGGGCGTTATTCATTTGATTTATTTGTGCATGTGAAGGTGAGGAGCTGACAGGAGAAAAAAGGTAACACTTTACCTTTAACCTGCCATATTTACCAGGTATGAATATAGTATGTATTGGTTTGTAATCACAGAATAAATGATTATAAATGATGGTGAAATTATAAGAGGCTATAGGGACAATTATTAATATACTGTATTTTAACGATTGTAACTTCTACGATGACATTGTAGATACTCTTATGTTAATGTTAGAGGTAGAGTTGTTTATTCATTTCATAAATATTAATGTCTTAAATCTGCTTTATGAGCCGTTTATGAAATATTAATATACTTATTACAAATATAAGAATGTGAAGAGTTAAAATAAAGTGTTACAGCAAAACCAATCTTAAACACTAAAAGTAACTGAGCAGCATTTTGAGTTTTTGTTTATTGTAAACTAATTTATGTCACTAATTAAAAAAAAATCTCATAATCGACATAACAACATAACTTCTTAAATATAAATTTAACTTGATTCTCACACATTGCTATTTATAGAAAATAACTAAAATGAAGACAATATGGCCGTAAGTTTGTGTTATTATAACACTATAGATGTTTATTAGAATATATTTACATTTTTTTTCATGTATTTATTTTGGTCTGAGTCAACCTTCATAACAATTCTCCTCAATCTAAATACACAAAACTGTAAACAACTCTTCTGTGTAGTGCTGCCACTCAGTGGTGACAGAGCAAACTACAACACAATAACATGACAGAACAACCTTGTGTGACTTCTTCAGAGTAAAACTAATAAACTCCACAAGGACAGAAAACTAGATAGTGAGTGACCTGACTCAGTTCAGTGCAGAGTGTGTACCTCTGTTGATATTTGCGTGTGTGTGTGTGTTCTGAGTCAGCTGACTGTTCAGAGGTCAGTGACCTAAATACTCGTGTAATATTTAAGCCCTGCAGAGGCAGTTTAATGAAAGTTAGAGGGAAGATGTCCTGCAGCACTAATCACTAAACACACTAATAATCTGTTAATCACTCACTCACTTAACTGTAATATATGGGAATTTTGTATTATCTCCGCTTCTTTGTCAGCAGGATTATTCAAAAACTACTGAAGCGAAGGAAGTGTTTTTTGAATTTTTCTCTCTTTAACATTATAGGTTTTTTACATTTTCACAGATTTCCCACAGAATTATTATAATTATTATAATTTTATCTCATCATCTCAGCAGTGAAATGTGTGTGTCTGTGTTCTCACCTTTCAGAGCCTCGTTGATGTAGTTGTACAGGTAGTAGACTCTCAGGCTGTCTTTGAAGCGGGCCGGGTCTTCCTGGACCCCGTTAGCCATCACGAACACGGGCACGTCACAGTAGTGCTCCTTCACCTGGCACAGCAGAGGAGCAGTGGCACTTTCAAAACACAGGTTTTTTTATATCTAATTCTTCTCCAGGATCCAGAATCAATGGAAATAGTATTATTGTACTGTGCACATTTTTCCACCTTCTCAGTTCGTGCACTGAGAATTTACATATTTCCGCACAGTGATTATTAAACATGAAGAATCAACAAGCAAAACACGTTTTCGAGTGAGGGGGGGATTTGAGGTTGTAGTTCTCCCTGTTTTCCTCAAAACAAATCCTGCAAAGTCGTCTGTCCTGTGTCTCACCTTCACTGAGTCAGTCAGCTTTCCGACGACTGCTTTTATTCTAAATTTGTAACTTTACACACGACTGTAAATTAAGAACAGACAAGATGTGAATGAACCAGCCACCAAACACACAGAGACTCCTCCGTCCTCTCTCACCCAGTTGAGGGCTTTCCTCAGGCCCCAGGGCACCACAGGCCTCGGGGACATGATCCACGTGGTGTCGATCATGTGTTGGACCTCCAGCATGGCCGTGTAGGTGTACCTGCAGACATGGTGATGATACAGACGCTCATTATGGGCTGTAATCTCGACATGTCACTGCATTAGAGCAATATGATACGATTGTCTTCAATTAGTGGTTAAGATGCAAACACAACATCTTTTGTTGCATCTCATACCTTCACCCTCTCTCCCCCTTTGTTTCCTGTCTGTCACTATCAAAATAAAGGCAAAAAACTGATTTAAACTTACGAGTCCTCCTTTGCATGTGTCACCAGCTTGGTGCTGAAGTGACTGATGGCAAAGAAGTCGTACGTTCCTTTCACCAGCTGCTTGTCCTCTTCATTGAAGACCGGCAGCCTGTGGGAACAGATGGAACAGATGGGCCTTTACACAGGAGACGATATAACAGTAGAATTTACTTTATTGTGTACAGTTCTTTCAAAATGACTTAAACAACCCAAGAAACCATTGATCCCCTTTTAATGCAGCACTAGGATGAAACTCAAGTCTCAATAAATCATCAATAATCTGCTACAGTGAAGATGTGGTGGCTTTTTGTTTAAGTTTTCAGAGGATCATCCAAGTCCTCAGGAGACCATGAGTGTCAGAATAAAACTACTCGTACTCCAGTGAGTTGAGCTGACGCAGCCAGCTCCTCATCCCCAGAGGATAGTCCCCGCTGCCAAAGATCGGCTCCGCGAACCAGCCGACGCGGAAGTCCAGGACCCGTTTAGCTGGTTCCACGTCCTCACGGCTGAAGGAAAAGGCCGGTTCCACCCAGTCCATGTGCAGAGCCAGAGACACCTGAGACACAGCAGTAAACATGGCGGCACAGGTCTGAGACACTTCTCTTGTCGACTTAGGGGATTCCAGCTGTGACTAATTCATGCACACGTGTTACATGTACTATATTTGCTGTTTTAAAAAAAAAATTGGCAAGTTCTTTAGTGTACAATTGTTGTTTTATTTGTATTTTAAAAGAAAATCCCACATAGAAATCCAAGAAAAAACACATGATGCTGTTGAACTTAACAGAATCTATGAAGGAATGAAACAGCTGCTTAATGTAACTAACATAAATCAATATAGGAACTTGCAGATTAGTTGTGTGACGTGCATGAACCCATCAACTAAAAACAACATAAAGACCAAATGTAAAGAAAGAGTTAACTCTATATCTGTACTGACCTGTCCTCCCTGCGTGTGTCTAAACTCGCGGTCGTAGGCGCGCCAGGCCAGAGCGTGCGCCCGCAGCATCTGATGCCCCTCCTGGTAGCTCACCATCTCGTCGTTGGGCTCGTTCAGGGTGATCCACATCTTCACGTGGGCTCCGAGTTCTCTGTAGCAGAGTCTGGCGTAATCTGCGAACGCCTCCGGAATCTCCCTGACAGAAAAGTCAAATGAGGACATCTTTATTTTACGCACTGAGATGTATGTAATTTCTCTAAAAGTGTTATTATAAGACATGAAACATGTTTACTAACAGTTAAACTATTTTATCAAAGATATGTTAAATATGAGGATGACTGTGTACAGTGATATATCTTTATGACAGGAAAAGGAAAGATGATACCATGGCAGCAAGAGATAAAAGTTGGTTCAGAAGACAGAATGTTCCTGGAACAGTGTTGGATGTTTACTTTTACATCCGACCAGTAAAGTCTAATAAACTACAATCAGACAGGTGAAGGAGGTGGGTGTGGATTATTGGTCTGTATTTGAGGACAGATTTACAAGTTCTACTGGTCATGACACTTGTTCAGCCCTCGAGTAAATAATGTAACGTTTGAATCCAAATAAGAAACTGAAGGAAGAGTCATGAGATGGAAGAGTGTAGTTATAGTAGTTTAAAGAATTTCCCCGATGTGTGGATAAATAAAGTTCTATCTATCTATCTATCTATCTATCTATCTATCTATCTAACTCTCAGGCCTCTGACATCCAACCGACAAAAACAGCTTCAACCTCCATATCCAGCCTCAGCGTCTGTGTCTCCACCTGTTCAGCCACTTGTTGGTGGTGTCCAGCGGCGCCGGCAGGCTGCTGCGCTGGCGTGTGTGGTGCCACAGCGTGACCACGGGCGTGACGTTGGCCCGCAGCAGCTGATGGGTGAAGCAGCGGTAGTAGCCCAGCAGGGTGGTGTTGGGGTGAGCCACATCGCCCGTGGGCACCAGGGCCGACCAGTTCAGAGAGAAATGGAAGTGGTTTACTCCGACCTGCTGGATTTCATCCACCTGCAGAGAGGGAGGAGGTAAAAATCTATACGCAGCACTTAACTGATCATTTTTCTGCAATTCCTACAGTTTGTATCTCGGTACATGAACTACTCCCTGATGTTTTCACTTACTTACAAATATGTATCATAAGTAACAAAATGTTCAAGTAATAAAGCTAAAATCTATGGAGAATATTTAGAAAATCAACGTTTCTTCATTTCAGTTTTGTTTATGAATAAAAAGGAAATGATCCCTCACTGACTTCCCACACATGAACACTGTTAAGTCCATTTGATAGATACGATCTTTTACCGTCCAGGAAATCTGAGTCAATACAGAACATTAACTGACTTCAGTCACTTAAAGGTCCAGTGTGTAAGATTTAGGTGAAAGGGATCTATCTAATATATAAATAAATTGAATATTAAAATACTAGTCATGTTTTCACTAGTGTGTTTCATTTAAAATGTACAAAATTGTTGTTTTCTTTACCCTAGAATAGACCCTTTATATTTAAACACTTTATATTTACATCGGTAGCGGGTCCTCTCTACGGAGGCCGCCATGTTTTTTACAGAAGCCCAAACTGGACAAACTAAACAACTTTTGAGTTTTTAGGACAACTGAATGTGTCCACAGGTTCTCTTTCATGTTTGGAAGGGGAGGTTGAGGTGAGGGGGGTATTCAGCTGCAACATGCAACTTCACCACTAGATGTCACTAAATTCTACACCCTGAACCTTTTATCTTTAGTGCAGTAAGAGTTGTTTAAATGATCAGTGTTTGAGCGGGAGAGAGACACACTTGTTGTCGGACGGTGACGTAATCAGCACAGTGTGCCGTTCTCCGTAAAGGCGGCGCGCTGAAGCCCTCCAGCTTCATCAGGGCGCCGTTGTTGGAGATGTTCCAAAGGTAAACACTGGGGTCAGCAAGCTGGCTGGGCATCGTCTCCACCTGCGACACGAGGGCAGACCGCACAAAAACACACAACACACACACACACACACACACACACACACAAACCAATGTAAACATGCACCTGCTCACCGCCTAATGCGCGTGTACCTCATACACACCAATGCAAATAAAGGCCTAATAGGGCGAATGGACAGGAGGAGTGGGTCCTGTGAGGTGCGGGCGCTGTGAGGTTATCTGGTTTATGATTAAGAGAGGATTCATCGTCATGGCCGAGTCTGAACTGGACTTTCACCATGAAAACTGCAAGTTCAAAATAATGGAGTGAACCTGATGTGAGTGTGTCAGAGAGCAGAGGAGTGACTCTGTGTCGTTAAAATTCACTCTGGGAATTAAGAACGTGTAACAGAGCTGTGAATTGAACGGATATTCCGGACCTTCCTCATTCAGCTGAAGATAATTAATAGTAGGAGTTAATTCAAAATGTTGTGTTAACTAATTAAAACTCCTCACTAAATATAACGCTGAGTCAGGTAAGGTAATAAGTAGTTAATGTTTTTCTCTTTGTTTCCTGTTTCTGAGGAACTCTTGTTGTTGTGTTGTTCATTGACAGTGTTCTGTCCTTTACCGTCCGTCACACCCGAGCCTCCGTGAGTCTTCATCCTTCCACAAACACAAAACTCTCTCTTCCCGTCCTCGACACAAACACACACTCGTACCTGGATGGAGTTGGCAGATACGCCCCAGGCAAAATCACACGGGAAGACTCCCTGCGCTGGTCGGTTCTCTGGAAGTTCCGGGAAACCGTTTCTTTGGATGACGTTTCTGAGGGAATAAAAAATGATGATCACATTAGGGGGAGCTGAGAGGGAAAAAACTACATCTGTAGATTATATCACTGTAGATTATATCACATTGTGCAGTTTTAAAAAGGCCTTTAAACAGATCAAAAATTAATAAAGTGTAGTTCTTTCTTGCCAGAAAACTGAAGAACTAATACTTTTACTTTGAAATAACTTTGTTTTATAACTTCTTTTGCTTAGATTTCTGTTATTAGAAAGCTGCTTATTATATATTTGTGTATTTTCCTTTGTAATTTATTTGTGTTTGCACAATGACAATAACGTTCTTGAACCTAATGTGTATATGTGTAGTCAGCACTATATTCAAAAGGTAAACAATTAAATTCATTAGCGTAATTTGGTCATTGTCATTAAGATAATTTACACCAGACTTTTGTTTGTTGTATAAACTAATAAGATTAGTTCACATTTTGTTTAAATCTCACATTTGGTGTGAATATTTAAAAACACTTCAGTTTAATATCGGCAATAGTGGTTTTCCACTGAAGCAACTATTGCAGATATTAAACTGAAATCGGTCAATTATTTACCTGCAGTAGAAAAATGGAACGACTCAGCAAAGTGACAAAATTAAACTTGAAAACACAGCGACAGGTTTTTAATCATCTGTGCCACAGTGTTTTAAATTTACAGTGTTGTTCGTCCCGTGTGTAAATCCCCACTCAGCAGGTTTCACCTGTAGAAGGTGGCAGACGTCTTGGGCTCCCTCTTCATGTCCAGAGTGTTGAAGTCCACGTAGTAGAGTCCTCGTCGTATCCCGTATTCTCTGTGCCACTCGAAACCATCGATCAGGGACCAGGCTGTGTATCCAATCACATTCACTCTGTCTATGACGATCGCTGCATGGGACACACAGACACACACAGACCGACAGACACAGACAAACACAGAGAGATACAGAGAGACACAGAGAGACACAGACAGACACAGACAGACAGACAGAGAAACAGACAGACACAGAGAGAAACAGACAAACACAGACAGACACAGACACAGACAAACACAGACAAACACAGAGAGACACAGACAGACACAGACAGACACAGACAAACAGACAGAAACAGACAAACACAGACAAACACAGAGAGACACAGACAGACACAGACAAACACAGACAGTTACAGACAAACACAGAAACACAAACAGACAGTCAGACAGTCACAGACACACACAAACAGACACAGATAGACACAGATAAACACAGACACAGACAAACAGACAGAAACAGACAAACACAGACAAACAGACAGTCACAGACACAGACAGGTAGATTTAAGTGGTTACTTCTCTTAACGTCTCAGTTGCAAATGGATCCATGTCCATATTAAAGATTTGCTCTCCGTGCTGCTGTGATGGGTCAGAACTCACATTTCAGGGCCTCGGCGATGAACCTCTTCAGGTAGTACATGTGTTTGGGGTCTTCAGTCTTGGTGCTGCCGAGGACGTACCTGCGTGGAGCAGCAGTGAAAACAACATGTTCAGCAAACACCGGAGCAGCACACAGGAAACACCACGACACCAGACACCTACCAACCACTCTGCACCACGAAGATGGGCGGCCTGTCGTACTCGGCGTTGACCCAGTAGAGCAGCATCCTCAGGTCCAGATCCTCCTGCTGCCCAAACTTCAGGCTGTCGTTGATGAGCTGGAAGCTGAGGGCCGCTCCGTGGGAGAGGGCGAAGAAGTCCGCCGTTCCCCTCACCTGCTCCCTCTCCTCCCGCGTGAAGGTGGGCAGCCGTGATCCCAGCCTGGCCCTCATGCAGGGGGGGTAGTCCCCGTCTGTGAACAGCGGCCGTGCGAACCAGCCCAGGACGTGGTCCAGGGAGCACTGGCACTCGCGCAGGCTCTCCAGGCGGGTGCGGCTGGGCTTGATCCAGTGAGAGGCCAGAGCCATGGACAGCTTGCCCTGCTGACGGGGGCGGTAGTGTCGGTCGTAGAGGTGCCACACAGCTGCGTGGGCCTGGAGGACAAACAGACACAGAGAGAGAGAAGTGATGGAGAAGGAGGAGGAGAAGGAGGAGGAGGAGAAGGAGGAGGAGGAGAAGGAGAACATGGTTATGAAATGATGATGGAAAGAGAAGGCAAAGTTTGAGAAGGATGAAATGAAGAAAATCCATCGGTTAAACTTTTTTTCATGTCTCAAAAAGTTTCATAAAGGTTAAAAAAGTAAAATAAATAATATATATTTTAGATTCTTTTACTTTACTTTGATATCTCTTCTTTTTTGCTTTTATACGTTTTTATTTAAAATATGGAGAGATATATTGTTCTTTTATCCATCTGCTCATCAGCTACTGTACATTAGAGAACAGGAAAATACTTTATAGATTAAACAAGTCCACTGTTTATAAACTAGTTTGTTATAACTGCAATTTCTATAATAATAACAGGTCGGTCAAAATATTACTAATAATAGCAATACAAGTGAAGTACTTTACTTTTGATAAGATAAGATAAGATAGACTTTTAAATACAGAATGTAATTCTTGTGCCAGGTTGCTCCACAACAACAGTGACAGTACAAAATACAAGAGTAAAATAGAATAAAAAAAGTATTAAGTATAAAATATATAAGTGAAAATAAAAATATAAAGTGTATACGGAGTTAATAATGAACCAGTGCCTAATAGAAATAAAATAAGTTACTATCAAAGTATAGGGCAATAGAAAGTATATAGTACAATGATAGTGAGTAATATGTAATAAGTAATATGAAGTTATATTGTATATGATATGATGTTATGAGTATTTGACAGGTTCAGTTAAAACAATTCTTGGAGATAAACATTTAAACTGTACAGATACATAATAATGTATTTAATGTGAACCCACACGTCCCCTGATCGGTACCTTCAGCAGGTTGTGTCCCACCCTGAACGGCAGGTCGGGGTCGCTCTTGATCCCGGGGGCGACCACTCCGGTGCCGTACCCGTGACGCGCCACCACGAACGGGTTATCGATGGTGATCCAGAGCTTCACGTCGTCCCCGAAGGTCTGGAAGCAGAAGTCCGCGTACTCCTTGAAGATGCCCACCATCTCCGGGTTGCTCCAGCCGCCGAGGGTCTGCTGCAGGTGGTCGGGCAGGTCCCAGTGGTACAGCGTGACCACCGGCTGCACGCGGATCTCCTTCAGCCTCCGGATGAGCGTCCGGTAGTAGTTGGTGCCGATCTCGTTGTGGCTCCCGCGCGTCCCGTTGGGGAACATCCGGGCCCAGGACAGGGAGAAGCGGTAGTGGCTGACCCCGAGCTGCCGGATGGCTCGGATGTCGGCGTGGATGTTGTGGTAGCTGTCGCTGCCCACGTCCCCCGTGGCCATCCGGTTCCCTCCGCGCGTAAAAGTGTCCCAAATGGAGAGGCCCTTGCCGTCCTTCTCGAACGCGCCCTCCACCTGGTACGCGGCCGTGCCCACCGCCCATACGAAGTCCCTGGGGAAGGTGTCGTAGAGGAAAGCCTTGTCTCCGGGATAAGGCATTTTGCTGAAGCGACTCCACGTTTTCAGGCCAGCGTTGGGTTTGGCGGAGCTGAGGGGGGCGAGGAGCGCGAGGAGGGCGAGCAGGGCGCGCATGGCTCCGGGCTGTTCTGGCCTCGGACGTCCAGTGCTCCACTCCGCTCTTCACCTGACCATGCTTGGAGGGGTTTCGGTGATTAAACAGGGGACAGTGGAGTGAAGCCAGCCAGCTGTGAACCCACCGCACGCACCACCTCTCCAAACCTGTCAATTATTACCCAGAGCGCCTGACGCACGAAGGTCTCCAGGCACAACTTGATGGTGCGAGATCCCAAATGATCAATCTCCTGTGGAGCGAGAGCGCAGTTTGATCCATGATGTCTCATTGAGAGGGACCGAGGCCGGGGGGTGACCCAGGTGCCAGAGCCTCCACGTGACCTCCACAGCACCATTATCATACATCCTCAGCTCCTAATCTCATAGGAGGCCATTCAAGTGTCACATGTCACAGCCTCATCTGCATCTCTCACTGGATCAAGTTCAACAGGCAGATGATGGGGTGAGAGGAGGGTGAGAGAGGAGGGGTGAGGAGGAGGGTGAGGAGGAGATATGCAAACAGCAGAACCAGTTACCCATACTGCACCACGGTCACCCTGCTTCCTTATCTTCCTGCTCTCAGCTCCTGTTGCTCGGAAACTCAGGCCTCTTAGTGCATCTGGACATCTTGGTCCATGATATCACACCTGCATTAGTGTGTGTGTGTGTGTGTGTGTGTGTGTGTGTGTGTGTGTGTGTGTGTGAACTTGGAGTTACTGTTACTGTTACTGTACAGTTTTAGAAAACTCTTTTTGTTATTTACACAGATAATATAAGTTTAAGAAACATATTAAAATGGGATCAACTGTCAACACAACTTCAGTCAGAGGACAAAACACACTTTTATGTTTCTGTCATCTAAGTGAACCAACAATATGTGATGATGTAATCTCAACGAATAAGAAAATACCAGTGATTTGGTTGATTGTTATTTAAACCGTCCTGCAGACGTATATATTTTGCTGTTGATCCCCATTTAACTGCACAAATCAAAAAGATAAGGATAATTAATTGGACAATCAAATGTCTAATTAAACTTTCTTTACAGTCCATGTTCTCTTCATTGAGTGAATCTGAACAGGAACTCAGATGTTCAGCTCAGTGAGCGACGGAGCTGAGGACGGTCGTCGTTCATTAGATTTGCCTCCGAGAGCAGGTGTGTGTTTTATCTGATGTAGGAAACCAGCGTCAGTGATCATAGTCAGTCATGGATCATAACCACGGTGTGAACGTGGTGTGTGTGTGTGTGTGTGGGGGGTTTCCACTGAGTTGTGCTGCGCTGGAAAGTTCAGAACCTTAAACGTACGTATACATACATTAACGTACAGCAGTGAGTCTATGTATAAACACAGGAAGAACAAATAAAATGGTGCCCGGTGGTGAAACACTGAAATGAAAAAAGATCATATGACTGCTGAGAGGTTTTCTTAATCTGTGGGTTTTATGTTTTCATCCACATCAAACATGTGGTTGTTCCTGTGTTGTCTACGTCGATACCTCAACTGCATGAATGAATCTCCTCTGGTTGTTTGCGAGGCTCCAAAACCTTCAGAAGTCATAATGATGTCACTTTGCTTTGTAACAGATAAAAAGATGCAGCAGATTCATTTGCTCAGTTTTTGGACAAACAGATGATTCAGAACCAACAGCTTGTTCAGCCTCAACATCTCAAACTCTTCAGTGTAATTTCAAACCGTCTTTTCTAACAGGTGAGATTTAGTAAGTACCAAACCAAAGAGCCCGATTGGTTACCTAACCCTAACCCCATGGGTAAGCCGATATCATCCGTCACAGATAAATCAGTATCTGCGTTTTTGTTTGCTGATATGAAAACGTTTAATTTATAGAATAATCACTGCAGAAAATCATGTTTTCTTATTTAATATTCACTAACTTTGATGGTGTTTGTGGTGTCTTTTAATTTGTAGATATTTATAATAAAGTTTATGGTTTATGTGCTAAATATTAAGAGTCAATGACATTTCTTTGTCATAAGGTTTTTGATAACGACATCTTCGGAATCATTGCCAAATATCACCTTTGCCAAGGAGTTTATGTTTTCATCCCTGTCGGCAAGATAATGCAAAAACTACTTGCCAAATGACTGTGAGACAGCGGAAGGATCCAGTTTGGGTCAGAGAAGAACCCTTTCAACTTTGGTGCAGATCCAGGTTTTTTTTTTTTTTTCCTCCAACATTGTGTGAGATGCAGCATTTTTAACACTTAGATACATTTCTCAAAATGATGGGTCATGGATCTTGTTGAATAAAATCAGGCAGGTTTAAAGGATTGTTTATTCTAATCAATGCTGCAAATACCCTTATCTTTATGATGTTCTCCTTTACACGTGACATCTATTGCACCTCTGTCCGTCCTGGGAGAGGGATCCTCACATGTGGCTCTCTGAGGTTTCTACGTTCTTCTTACCCCTGTTAAAAGTTACTCTTGTTGTGGGTTAAGTGCAGAGGATGTCACACCTTGTTAAAGCCCTATGAGACAAATTGTGATTTGTGAATATGGGCTATACAAATAAAATTTGATTGATTGATATTAATGCACTTGTGCAATTTGGGATTTTGGAGCACCCCCAAATAAAAATCAAAGTCGAGTGGATTTAAATGTGGTTCTGTTGGGACTTGGTGGAGGGATGCCGGCTACTGAGTGACACACAAGTTTTTAAAATCGGTACCAATACATTTTTATCCCCTAATATCGGTTTCGGTATCAGCCCCCAAAAAATCATTATCAGCTTCTCAAACAACATATTTTTTAACAATTCTAGGCAGGTTTTGATTGCACAGTGTGTTTAAAAAGTAAAAAAGAATTATAGGTGTTGATAAATTAAGGCAAAGCTAAAACAAAATTTCCGGTATTTAGAAAAAAAACTTGAACTGTAGCCATTTGTGACTCGAGACACTTCGGCCTGATCCACGTCTCAGCTGAAGGAATCCCGGCCGCTGGTGTCGACAAGAACGAGTGAAGACAAGTGAAATAAAGAGAAGCGGAGCGTGTCAGGTTTTATAGAGAATTATATTGATACAACGGAGGATGTGACTGGGTGGATGTGAAGCCAAGTTAAATCAGCAGTAAAACTACAACCACGGCTGCTCAGGACTTCTGTCTACCGGTAAATACAAACCTAAAAATGAGACGCACACTACAATCGTTTTTAGAGGCAACTCTACGCTCGGACAGGTTTCTGACATTTTTTTTTTTAGCTTTTCAAAACAAGGTAAAAAAAAACAAAAAACGTATTATTATTATTATACAGAGCTGTAAACAAAAACAGATGTTGTCTTTTTCAAAGTAAAATGACACAATTAAGGTCACACAAAAAAAGATAATGGTTAATCTCATTCAGTTTTTAAAAGTGGGACACAGAGGGAAGTCTGATAAGCAACGCTGCTTAATGGGAGCATTTTAATAATAATAATTATAATAATAATGATATCGGTGGGTAAAGGCTTTGCAGCATCCCCCCCCCCCCAGTCAGCATCGAACACAACAACAGAACATGGAACAGACACGAGAGACTATTTACAAGAGCGTGATCTTTTTTGTCATTTTTCTGTTAAAACCGTTTCTACTTAACGTGGCGGACATCTTCACAATGCGACACAATGCAACAAACCACAGCTGATGATACCGGATGTACTGATGCTGTGTGCGTGTGGTATATGCAAGTGTGTGAGTTTGTGTAACAGTAGGGAGCATCGGCGTATGAAAAGTTTAAAAAGTTCAATGTCCATGTTTTTCTTTCCTACGTCATTCGTCCACGACTTTAGAGTAGACACAGCATCTTCTTCTTTTAGCTCATCTTCTTCGCCCCGCTGCCTTCTTGCGACCCTGAGGAAAAAAAACAACAACAAACAAAGTGAAAACTCTGGACAGGAATCTGGGTTTTTAAACTGCTCTGTACTACTTGGTCTAAGACACAGAATTCCCTGAAATGACGAATGTAATCCTTTCTGTACCTTCGGTGTTGGCGCCTCCTCCTGCTCCTCCTCCTCCTCTTCTTCTTCATCCTCTTCCTCAGAGTCCTCTTTAGCAGCAGCTGCCTTCGATCGGCCGCCACGACTACAAGGGGACACAAACGCAATCAGAACGATTCATCATGCGACAGGAAGACATCGTGTAAAAACATGACGATGACACATCAGCACCACCCACATGGGCACAAAGCTGCAGCCTGACATTTATTTTTTTTGTCACGGTGCTAAATGCTAGAGAGAAGCAGCTCCGGCAGATAAAACAGGAAATTAACACTGCTGCACGCCAGAGGATTTTAAACTCTCGACCGATTTAAATAAAGCATTGAAATAAGTGATTTTATATCTTATAATCGTCAGAACACACACTGGAGGATTTGGCCAGAACGTAACCAGATAGTTAGAATCGCACAGAAAGGAGCGAGATTCTTCTTCTACAGTTATTTATGGCAGTTTGCAAACAACCTTTGGATGCTTTACCGCCACCTTCTGAGCTGGAGTACGGAAAACTTGTGTGATTGAACGTGACGACAGAAGCAAAAACAAACATGGAGGAGGACCGACGTCGTGTGGATGAAATCATATCATTGAGCCTCTTACGCTGGTTTCTTGGCGGGCGGCTGAGCTGATTTGGGCGGACGTCCTCTCCTCTTCTGTGGTGTCGACTCTGTTGACTCCGAGCTGTTCAGAGTGGGAAACAACAGCTGAGTCAAGACTGAATCTAACTGACAGAAATCAATCTGAATTATTATTATGAGTGAAGCCGAGTGACTGGACAGACGACTGGTTTTCTGTTTCTTACCCTTGTGATCGCCGCGGCGTCCTGGTTTGTCTTCCCGCTTTGGTCTTCACCTCCACATTTTCACTGCTCTTGTCCTCCTCCTCCTCCTCCTCCTCCTCTGCTTCCTCCTCGCCCTTGTCCTTGTCCTTGTCCTTGTCCTCGCCCTTGTCCTTGTCCTTGTCCTCTTCCTCCTCCTCCTCCTCTTCTTCATCCTCTGGTGGAGGAGCTGCCTTCTTTCGCCCCCTCTTCCCCTTTGCGGGTGTGTCCTGAGTGGCAGCGGCGGATTTCGGAGGCCGGCCCCTGCGTCCTTTTTTCGGCGGGCTGTTCTGTTCATCCTCCGGCCGATTGTCTTCGTCCCACTGCTCCTCCGTCTCGGCAGCCGGGGTCGTGTTGGCTACCGCCTTCTTGCGCCCACGTTTGGGCTTGCTGTCCTGGTCCTCACTGGAGGCCACGACACGCTTGCGACCCCGGGGCTTTTCAATATCCTGTAAAAGAGACAGGAGAAAATGGTTGACGACCGGCTTCCTGCTGCAGAATGTGTGATTGATTTTTTTTTTATACCTGTAATGAAAACTACAGTTTTTTAAAACACTCAAAATCTATGTATGCAATTTATATGTTTGGAGGATTGTTAAACTTAAACTAAAGACAAAGGGCGATGCAGCTGCTATGGAGCCTGTTATGTGCGACAGTTGACACACAGTGTTCTTGCTGATCCTATCTTGACTTCAATCCAGCTGGTGTTTGCTCAGTAGAATCAAAACACAGAGAAACAAGGGTTTATGACAGGCGACACTTCACCGGATCACAGCAACACGCCCGTGTCTACTTGTGCCAAGATACTGTGTCAGATAATGTTTCATGTTTATTTGTGCAGCAACAGTAAAACGATCAGGGAAACGACCCGTTTTCATCGTGTATAACGTTATAGTTTCACAAGATTTGCTGTTTACGATCAAATTGTATAAAACAACCTAATTGTTTACTCTAATAAAAACTAAATTACAGTTACTATGATAAAAATTACTTTCTAACTGGAGTTGGAGACACCAAAGAACAACTGAGTGATATTTTCAGGATGATTGCTGAAGCTGTCAGAAGATATTTATACACATGACAGAAAATTATCAAGAAAACGCTGATGATCATTTTCACTCTGATTAAACACAAATAACTTTCACTTATAAAGCAGCTAAAGAGCATGAAAAGAAAACATAGAAGCTGTTAATGTATTATAGTCACATCAATGTTGATGTATCAGTATATAATGAGGTGTAATACCTTGTCGGTGCTGTCAGCTCTTTTTAGGCTGAAGTCCTCGTTTTCACTTTGATCCATTTCTGTGCTCTCAAGTCTGAAATACAAGAATCACTCAATCATTACTATTTTATACACAGCAGAGAAAAAATGTAACTCAAGGTGCAAAAAGAGCGACAAGATGCAGACACCTTTTCTTTCTTTAGTCCTTAATAACCTATGTGCATAACTCAGTGAACAGCTTCACTCTCTGTGCTGTGAGACCGTTTCCTTGCACCTGGATTCAGTGCAGAATACTGGCTGACATCAGGGTTTGAACTTGGATTTGCCTTTAGACAGATGTGTACGGCATTATGTGTTTTCTACCTGGCCTTGCTGCGTTGTGGGGAACCGGGGTTTGACGAGGAGTCGTCGTTGCTGGCGGTCTCCATGCGAGAAGCTTTACTCTGGATCGGTTTCCCTGCTGACGCTAGCGGCTTGTTAACTGCCCCCAGAACGTTTGCAGACTTGGGCTGGAGGAGACGAGACGAGTTTAGCTGAAATGAGTTCCATTCAACAAAACACAAAAACAACAATAATACATGGAGATTTGATTAGGCTTACCTTTCCTGGTGTGAAGAATGCCTTCATCTCTGGTGGGAGAAAGTTTTTTGTGTTGCTGAAATTCTGAAAGAGAAAAACACCAACCACCTCCAAAATCAAACACATGCTGAGGATTATGAGAAGATGGTTTTTCTGCCAAACAAAGTTATTAGTCAAAATGTGATCATTCCTCTGGAAACAAGCCCAGGAGGTTAACTCAAAACACTGGTGTGTAGACACAGGTTCCTATTGGCTACCACAAGTAGGAAAATACAGATCAACTGTTTATCTGTGTTTCTTAAATGCACCTATTGAAGAGGTTTACATGCATACAACAAAAACTAATGACGTACAATAAAAAATGCTTTTTTAAATGGTTTTCAGGAGAATGCTGTGGGGGGGTGGAAGCACCAACCTTGTCGGGTTTGGTGAAATAGCGTGAGGGCAGCACCGGATCTTTCGGAGACTCCAGGCTGTAGGTGGTGCTCTTCGACATGACAATGTTCATGGCTACGTCACACACTGTGTAGAGCTTCTGTAGAGGAGAGACACACACGTCTGGTTAGGAGGATGATACTCAGGACGGCATTTATATATAAACCGTCCTCATATTATAAATGTATTTAAAGTAGATGAACTTGTCGTGTGTACCTCGTTGGTTTTGGCATCGGTGGCGGCCTGGGCGTCTTTCGTCTGTTTGATGTTTTCTACCATTTTCCTGATGAAGGCGTGGCTGTTGTTCTCATTCTTGGCCATGATGATCTCCAGCACAAACCACAGAGCCCTGACAAGGAGGAGAGGTTTGACATCAGCACACCGGGCAGCCACGATTGTTAGCATTTGCCTTTAAAGCTCACTACTTACTCTTTAATTTCTTTGAGCTGCTCGATGTCTTGTACTTTGACGTAGTCTGGGTCGTGTGCCAGCAGGTGGATGGTGTAGGGCACCACGTACTCCGGCAGCAGAGAGAACAGCTTGTCTGTGAAGCACACAAGGTAAATATTAAAATTTGTACCTCATAACAACAGTGCTACGACTGGAATATTCTTATCCCAGCCTCTTTGTTACGGTGCAGTGCAAGAGCTTTAGATTGTTATTTGTTACACAATCCTGCAACAGATGGTGTGGCCCCCATCGAGCTCTGATCTCCAGTCTGACATTACATAAAGAGACCGAAGAAACAACTGGCAGGATGCTTGGAAAAAAGTCTCTTTTGTGCTATGTTTTTGTGGGCAAATTGTAGTCAAATAGTGATTTGATTGAAGTTTTTCTATATTATTGGTTTGAAGGTAATTAATAAAGATTGATTGGTCAGGTCATTATTTTCAAAAGAATCTTTGCTTTTAGTTTCTAAAACGTTTACACAGTACAGTACTGTACAGAACAGAATTGTACAAGTTTCAAATTTCATGCAACAGACATTCTTCCAGCTGCTTCAAACAATAAACAACAACTGTCATGATTTTTTTCTTTACCGCTGAGTGCCGCATGCTGTTTGAGATACTCTCGGCGAATGTTGACGTTTTTCACCAGGCACTGGCGAGCATGAGCCCGCCTCTCTTTAACGGGGTCCTTCGCACACAGAGCGAACACGGCCATGTATTCCAGAGGCAGCCGGAGGCGGCACAGGCCACGATGGAGCTTCTGGGAAAAACACTGCCGCACCTGGTAGCACTCATCCTGTGGAGCAGCGAGAAAACAAAGACAATAGGAGGAGGAGGAGGAGGAGGAGGAGGAGGAGGAGGAGGAGACAGCGATGAAAGGGTTCCGAGAACGATTGAGCAATGCATCATTTAAAAACAATATAAAATCAAAACTATAGAAATCAAAACTATGATGCAAAGAAAAGGAGTTTTGAATAAGAGGGGATATGAGGCGGTTCTTACATTGATGACGAGAGCACACAGCTGATATTGCTCCAGTGTGATGATTTCGTGGTAGCAGGGCTCCTGTGCCAGCTTCAGCAGGGCGCACGCCGCTGCCAGCCGCAGCCTCGACATATCTGGTTTACTGGAGGATGAGAGGAAGGAGACAGAGACAAGGATTTCTTTATACTTCTGAAAATGTGCTTACGATTAAATCCCCTGCGTCCCCTCGGCTCCACATTACCAGAAAAACCCAGCGCTTCACTGGAAATTACACGATTCTAATCTGGAGACAAAGGTTTCTCTGAGCTGCTCTAGAAACGCACACACACTTTGTCTAATGAAGAAGAATAGGCTTTATCATTTACCCCATCCTGCCTTGCTCAGTCAGGTCTCCGTCACTGTGGAGAATAGCAGTCAACATCCTCAAGGTGGAGTTGCCTGATTTGCTCTGGTTGTTCTTCACTCCCAGCAGCCACCTCACCATCAGCTTTATTCCCTGGATCTGAACAGAGGAGGGTCAGAGGTCAAAAACCATACAAAACATTATTATGATGATATGGAAATTTACATAAGTAATGTTCAGGAAAAACAGAGTTCACTGCTGACCTTGGCCAGAGTCTCCGTAGATACTTCATCATCAGGAACCCAAAGTTTGGTCGTCTTTTTGCCTGGAATCTACAAAAAAACAACAACACTGTAAAAACCTGACATCACATGACATAAATCTGTCCAAGGAGCTCAGAGCAGTATCGATTCAGGCTTTCGCCAAAATACGAAGTGTTGAAAAAACCAAACAAAAGATCACGTGCGTACCCTGTCGTTCATGAGCAGATCCTTCACGATGAAATTGGCAACGAGAGATTTGAGCGGCGCGGCGAACTGCTCTGGGGCCAGCTGAGCGAGGTGACCCAGGGTGGTCAGAGGCGTGATGAGCTGCTCCAGGTTTGCAGGGTCCAGACTTTTGTGAAGAGGCTGTGGAAACACGTAACATTTCATTGACTGATCGAGGATCAACAGTATGTCTGCATGTCACGGTCAGAAAGACACTGTTCAGTTTCTTCACTGTTTTCCTGATAACAGCACATGGAGTCAAAACTGATTTTGCTAAGGGTGGGATCCTTTTTATATTTTTTTAAATAATACACAAAAAATTAAATTGAAAAGGTTATAAAGGCTTATTTGTGTGTAGTGGTTTTTGATTTCATATGTTAAAAAGGACAAAAAGATGAGACTGACTCACCTCAAAGATTTGGGCGAAGTGTGTGTCTCTGTTGGTGAACATGGCGTTGATGCAGTGGATGGCATACTTCGCCTGGCGAGGGGGGCCTCTCTTGGCTTTGGCCTGCAGTACCGGCAGTAAAACACTTGGGGGAGCAGGAGAGGAGAACACGTTTAAAACCCAGCAGTAAGAATAGTGTTAACTTACAGAGTGCAGTGTGCTCTGGGCCAGTGTTTCCGGCAGATATATATTAACAACAGGGATTTATCTGTGTGACTGCACACATCCTGCTGTAAACATCAGTGAGGCGATGGAAACGTACGATTTGATGTGAGGGAAACTCTCTTCCATCTTGCTGCCGGTGTTCTTGAAGATCTGCAGCGCGGCCTCGGCCACCTTCTCATCGTCCATCTTCAGACATCCCAGCAGGGACTCGAACGTCTCCGCGGAGTGGAACGACACCGGGTGTGTGAACGACAGCACCTGTGGAGAGGAACAAGGACAGCTCAAACATCCAGACGACTCCTGATGAATAATGATCAATACTCTCTGGAGAAGTGGCTGTAAATAAACTCGCAGGAAAGATGGGACACGTCTTCGCGCCATCATTATTAATGTGACAAATATGTTTTCATGACTACAGTGACTGCTGCTGGTTCCACTCCCAGGGCAAACCTGCAGGACAGCACGTTCCATTTCTGGATGTTCATTTTCTTCCCGTTTGTCATTCTCTACATATTTCACTCAACCCCAATAGAGAAAAATTAAATATTTAGACCTCAATTCATTCTGACTCCGCAGCAGCAGAACTGATCAGAGCACAGAGTCTATAATTCAGACCATTTTGTTAAATGGAGCAATAACATGAGATAATGAAACGAGTTCCAACATCATACATTCATCATTGATACAAAGTGGTATAACAGCTGCCATTTCTACCTTCAATAGTTCCAGTCCTGCTCTGATGGCCTCTTCAGTGGGAACGCCCTCCTCCTCGTCATCCGCTGTTCCATCTATCGATTTGTTCACTTGTTTTATCAAAGCACTGATGGATGATAGAAGAGATGAAAGAAGGTCAAATACTGCACGACTCAATCTCAACGCGACGGCCATTTGTCATCTGTGAGTTAATACGAAGGAGTACCTGATGGATTCTGTGTCGATGTGTACAGGGGCGATCCTCTCCAGCAGGAACTTGACCATTTCCAGGAATGGATTGCTGGGTTGTTTGGGGCTGCCAAGCTTTTTAGTGATGTCTCTCTGAGGGGGAGATAAAATATAGAAATAAATAAAAAGGAAATATTGGTAAAAAAAATAAGAATCTTTCTGAAATGCAGAAAAGCTGGTGGCCCTCTGTGAGATTGAGGGATTGTCAGGGGAGTAATTTTGCTATTTTTAGACCTGGTAAAGTATATAGAGTCTTATTGTAGTAAAATTATAACCTCTACTTAACTTTAAATACTGTTGTACCACGAAAATGTAGTGAACATATTGAGCAAAGATACAGAAGATGGAGAAATGAAATACTCTACATAGGTAGTTTGAAAAAAAAACCATAAAAAACTAGTTATTGCTGACATCCTCATGTAACTATGAATCCAAGCTGCCATCCATTACATGTAACTCAAAATACTGATTTGAACAAGTACTGAAAACAGAGCAACTACAAAAATCAAATTTAGAGACATTTTATGCGAGCAAAATATTTCCATCTGAGACTGAAACTATTCAGGAGTCCACCTACTTAATTTTAAAAAGAGCCGGTGGAGAGGTGATAGAATTTCTCACAGTAACTCACCACACAAACTTCGGCTTGCTTGCAGGAGCAGCTGGGACTGACTAAGGTTTCCAACTGATCTCTGATCCGCTCGTCATCTTCCAGGACCTGAGCCAGCTTCTTCACAAAGTCCTGGGCCTTACCCGGGTCCGGCAGGTTCCCTTTAGACACGCAGGATTCAAAGCTTATTGGGGGTAAGGTTTTCCAGTTTCGGATTTTCCCCCCCCTAGATTATTAAGCTTTTAATTCAAACCACTAGTTGCTTGTTTAAATCACTTACTTGTGATCACCATGACTTTGGCAAATACAGCTTTGCTGGATGCTTCAGACTACAATAAATAACAAAACAACAAAAACAAGATTAGAAACACAAGGCGAGGGTACATTCATTTATCTGCTTGCTTTTACAGAATCATCAGAATTACCTTGGGTTTTTTAACCAAGTCCAGCAGGTCTTTGACGTTATGTCTCAGCAGATTCTGGCACTTCCACATCTCATTCAGAGCTCTGAGGCACAGAGGAGGAGGAGGAGGAGAAGGAAACAAAAGGTTGGACAAACAAATGTGGATGAGGTATTGTAGTAGCACAGTGGAGTAAGAAGTGTATTACTATTCCTAACCAAGAGATGAGTTCTTTGAAAATAAGTTATTTCTAGATTAAATTACTATATATGTTTCCAAAACCCCTTTTCCACTAGTCAAAAAACCTGCAGACATGGATACAATCAGTATTTACTTCTGGGTCAAATGACTGTGTAAACAGGTTTTAATCCGCCCTGGCTCCGATCAGCAGTAATGGAAATGACACAGAGGTGAACGTGCCAATTTGGCAAGACAATGAGGTGAGAGAGCGCCTCAGTGTTCAGTGAATTTGTGACGTCGAACATGACGCAGCTGGGGGAAAAAACTAAAAAGGCGAACTCCTCTACTGGCAATAGGAAAGGAATCAATCACCTCTTTTAACTGGGTTTACCAAAGTTTAAATAACCTGCTACATAATTTCCTTTTCCAAATCTTCACTTATCATCAACATGAACAGATCTATCTTAATCCGATGCCTAAAAGTGTGTGTGTGAGTGAGAGTAACTTACTTGACAGCATTAGTGTCCAGGGTGGCATACAGGTAATAAAGACACTTCATCCTCTCTGAGGTTTCCAGGTTGTGAGGAACCATGTACTGGGCGAAGACGCGCTCCACCAGTAACCTAAGCACACACAGATACAAATTTAAAGCTGGAGATTTAAACTACGGGAGTTTTAAAAATAAAGCAACATCTGTGAGCCGTCGCCAAATGAGTTCACAAAATGCTGATGAAGCCCATCAGAGCAAAGTACATCTCCCTGTATTTTGCAGTAGACCAGCATTTTAAATCTGGCTTCTGTGGCATTATTCCTGTGCTTGTGCATTGATGCATTTTATGCCAACCAGCAATGAATGGTTTGCCAGCGCTGCAAAGGGGAGCGACCGTACGACAGAGACAGAGCAGGCTTCAGTAACCAGGATTATGGAAGAGCCTATAGCGGAAAAACCTCAGGAGAGGAGAGGTTTTGGAAGCTCCAGTTACACACACTCAGGAACTGCCTGCTACAATACAGGATTTTCCTGTTGGCAGCTGAGCAGCTCCCCTGCAAAAGAGTCATTCAGAGATTAACTGCACCTTCAAGCATTTCTCTGAAGTTACATCTGAGACAACTGAGCTCTGTGAATTTGTGGTTTTTTCATTTAGGTTGTTTTTTTTTTTGCAGCGGTGCCCACTTTGCCTCTCCATGGCTCATTGACTTGACGTTTCACAGAATGACTTTCAACAGACCCCGGAGAGCTACTGCAGGTTCTCCATGTCGGTGGAATAACAAACACCAAATTTTCCAGTTAAATATGAAGCGTTGATTCAAGAATCTCAAAGCGTATAGAGTATAACCAGCATGTTTTTATTTTCCTACACTTTTATGACAACTGACAGAAACATATGCTCAGACATACCTGTCATCAATGCTGTTCTGGTAGTAGATATGAAGAAGCTTGTCTTTGATCCAAGATATCTGTTTAGAGGCCTCCCTGCCTCCTTCTCCCTGCAGTGAGTACTTCCTGTAGATCGATGCCAGACCCATCATGGCTTCCTTACGTACACGCCACTGATAACACAGGAAGACAAGGAGAGACAACTAGTTAAATCTGAGCTTTATTAGTTTCTACATTGGTCATAAACCCTAGAAGAAAAACTATAACTTAATTAAAGCAGGGTGACAGGATCGATGTAAACACTGCATAGATGAAAAACCCTATATATTGTTGACAAGCTATATTGCTTGACGTGGCAGAACAGAAACAAAGCTATTTCTTGCCAAACATGCAGCAGTCCTTTAGGAATGAACAGCCGTCTTCCCCAGATTAGCACAGCAGGGATGGTCGAGTTAGCTAAACACACCACATGTCTCGGTATCAAATGTTGGATAGTAAGACGAGGGGGGAAGGAGTTTTCCCTGAAAGGAAACTTCATGTGTCAGCACAAGAAGAAAAAGGGCGAACTTAAACATGGCCATGATTTGCCACAAAGTGGATGAAACAGTCCAACATGCAGCTAAATGCAATATGACACAGATTGGTGATGTATAATGAAATCTACGCTGAAAACAAGAGGCAAAAAGATGAGAAATACCACAAACTACAGCATCTAATAAAGCAGGCACAGAGAGGAAGCTTCATTAATTAATTAGACCCAATCACTGAAACACGCAGGAATGCTCACGTAGAGGAATTGAACCGTAACATAACTATGGGCTTTCCTCCTGGTTACCAGACACCTCATATTGCCCAATTCTTTATTCTTGAAAGCGAATAACATTGTGCTGACAGGTAGTGTTGAAAATGAGATGAGGATTACTCATTAAGGCTGAGAGGTCTACAGATTTGATTATTTTTCTGCAGGTCATTTTTCTGTTCTTAATATATTAGTGATTCTTTAAGCACAAAAAAAAAAAAAAAAATCGGGCTTTGTAATTCATATCATAACAAATATAATTATCAGCCGATATGAAAACAAATCTGAAGGTTTCCCTGCTGTATTGTCCTGACCTACATACAACACATTCAAAACTGTATGAGAACATGCAAACACATTCACAGAATTTGGCCACTTACTCTTTTGTCCAGGGTCCTCTCCTTTACAAAATTGAGCAATGCATCATTGACTAGAGACAAGTCTTTCTTGGCAGCGGTTACTATAGAGACGATGACATCATGGCGAATGGCCTCCTCTGGGTCATGTGATCTGACCCTCAAGTATTCTGGGAGAGAAACACAGGAACAAACGAGTGGGATGTGAGAAAAAAAACCAAAACAGCCACTTCCAACACAGAGAAAATACTCGGCAACCGCTTCTCGTTCAATCTGAATTACACACTCAGACTCGCTACAGTGATTTCAATGGGTTTTACACCGATTTTACATAAGAGCAGGTTTTCCCAAAAAAAACTATTTGCTCAGAAGTCAATTCATATCAGCTGATTTACCTGTGAGGTCCTTGGCCAGGTCCGGGTGGTTCATGAGACAGTGACTGGCAAACTTAACACACTCCAGTCTGATAGGCACATGGATGTCATTAAACCTTCAGGGGAGAAAAACAAACAAACTTCACTGACAGCAACTACCAAGGCAAAAAAAACACAAACAGCCTTGAGCACATTTGCCACACACACACACACACACACACACACACACACACACACACACACACACACACACACACACACACACACACACACACACACACACACACACACACACACACACACACACACACACACACACACACACACACACACACACACACACACACACACACTTCATCTTACAGCGTTTCAAAACTAAAATGATCTGTGTTTTTAGCTCCATATTACACTGAGCCATCTGAAAACACATATACCATGACTGTTCATGTTCACTGAGCATGTCGGTGTAAACAGGAAGCAAATTGTCTACTCTGCAGTTTGTTTGTTTTGTTACAGAAAATATTACGGATGGGGAACAGCCACGGTGAAAGTAAGAGCAGCGATTTCTGTTCTCGAGCAGACGATGAGGTGGAGCTGTTACTGACAGTAAGTGTTTTTGCCTTCACCGCTGCTGGTAGAGTCATGACTGATAAGAACCAATCGGAAAGGGAGTGTGGGTGTATTTTCAAAAAGCAACTGCGTTTACAAATCTCTTCTTGAGTTTGTGGTTGTATTGTGGATGTCAGCTCAGGCGTAAACGTAGCAACAGTGATGCATGTTAAAACTAAAGGTTAGTGTGTCTGAAGCCACAGCATCTCACAAGGCCAAATTTCAGTATTTGTAATGTAATAAAGTCATAAACCAAGAGACACAAAACAAGCTTATCCCAAAGTAAATATAGCAAAAATATCTTCAAATAAAAACGAATTAAGCAAAGCAAATCCAATTATGGCGCAAGACTAATAAGAAACAATAACAGTTTTTAAAAATCTGCACACGTCCCTGAAAGTATCAAAATACAGGCACTTTAAGACTTTTCCATGGATCTGCAGTTGTCATTGACACAATTCTGAAACCCACCTGCCCAGGTAACACTGCCAGAGTGGTTTGTTCTGCGCAGCCAACTCAGAGTCCTTGGCTCCAAACATCTTAGCCAGCAGCTTCACCACCTGCAGCCTCTCGTCATTATCATTACTCTGCAGAGACACAGCGGAGGAGAGAAATCATGCACAGAATTTGTGGATTGTACAGACAAGCCAAGTCATTTACATTAACTCCACTGGAAACATAAATCTTTTCATAACACACAGAGGCAGCAGTTTCTTTGGCCGCAATGTGTTTTTTAAGAAAAAGGTGTGAAGTTGAGGAAACAGCAGAGACAATTAGAAGCAGAGACAAAGGAGGACAAGAGTTAGGTTGAGGGAAGGAGTGATGATGACAGGATGAAAAAGCAGAAGGGTGAGAGAAGAGCGAGAGGGAGTGAGAGGAGTGTTGCTGGTTTACTTTCACAGGAGAAAGATGAAAAGAGCGGAGGTAAGAGAAAGAATGAGCGAGACAGAGAGCGCTTGTTTTCGTCTGTAGGGGAGAGATTTTATCGCAGCTATTATTTTGAGGAGGCAGCAGTGATCTACGCTCCCACCGAACAGTTAATGAGCGTTATCCATCAGCAGGATGCCTTGATGAGACACTGCAGAGGCAACATTATGCTGACTGGCTGCCTTATCTTTCTAATATGAAACAACAAACCTACACAGGGAAGAGAAAATGTGAATTTCGGCGGGTAATGGGTCGGAGAATTCAGGTTTTTAGTCTGGTGTGTCGATAAACTCAAAATATCAATATCAGCATTAGTATTGCTGCTGCTTCCGTTTCTGTACGAGCAATTGATTAAAACATAAGATTAATGACATTTATTATCTCTGCAGATGAGATTGTTTTTTTCCCCTGTCCCTCTGTAGGTTAGTTGGTTTGTTTGGTTGTTTGTCAGCAGGCTTGCAAAAACTACTGGACAGATTTACATGAAACTTAGGGGAAAGAAGCGACATGAGCTAAGAAAGAAACCATTACGAAAATTATTTTTTTTATTTTTTTTACATTTTCACTAATTTCCCAGGAAATAATGAATGGATCTTGATGATTAAACTTTGTTGCAGCTTGAATTTAAGAGGATCCTTGGCCATTCTAGTTTTACCTATGATATGAACTGCAGGATGCTCAGAGAGAAAAACAAACAGCTACAGCGACGGCGCTTCGATGTTTATCTGAAAGAGTGATTTTACCTTGAGTTTAAACTCTAGCTGAGGCAGCACAGAGAGCAGCAGGTGGCTGTCGATGTTGTAAAGCTCCAAGATGAGGTCAAAAACATGCTCAGACAGATCACTGACCGAGGTCTTCCCCAGCATCAGCACCTGGTTGAAGAACTGATGAAGGAGAAAGAGAGGGAGGAATAATGGTTTTAGATTTTCTTGCGACTCAAGCAGACTTTTCTGATACATGGCTCCTGGTTCATTGCCTTCAATGCAACTTTGAAGCTGGTCGGTGATAAGTGTGATGAGGTTGCGGACAAATATTTGGATGCATCAAATGTTTTCTGTTTAACAGCTGATTTTAACATCCACTGTATCATTTGGCTTCATGCTTTGCTCGGATATGAGCCTCTTGCATTGCCAAGAAAATGACAGCATGACTCGCCCTGGTTCCGTGGCAGCATTCGTATCCTGCTCTTCTTATTAGGATACATGAGGCAAACTCTGTGGTTACAGTTCACACCTTTTCAAAAGTTACAGCAGTGAAAAGCATTATTTCAGAATTGTATTACAAGTACACTAGATGAGGTACATGATTGCAATGTATCCAGTATTAAATGTAGGAAAAAAAATCACCACCCAGCTACAAAGAGCAAAGACAAAATAAACAAGGGTGTGTTAATCTTACATTAGTGATGTAAGGCTCAATGGCCTGAGCAGTCCTCTTCAGCAAAGCTTTGGCCAGGTCATAAGCTTGTTTGTTCAAATTCTAGACAGAGAGAAAAACAACAGGTGAATACAAACAGCACGTCAGAAACATGTCCATGTGCGTTTGTGACAGAAACTAAAAGATTGTTCTTGAATCTCGTTAGGAAGATTGAATTAGACTGCATTACCACTTGTGTCCTGCAGGGGTCTCATTGAATTACAGGGTATGGAAAATGATATTGGCTTTAGTCTACTGATGATTTGAACCCAATTCAGATCATCATCCCATACTGAGCAGTTTCTCATATTAACTTCATGTTAGAACTAAGAATGTGTGTGTGTGTGTATGTGTGTGTTGCTGTCATGTCTGCCTCATTGTGCACATTACCTTGTGTGCTGGCACCAGGTTGACCAACACTGTGTCCAACAGCTCCTGTGATACAGTGTCTCCCTCGCAGATGATGGAGCTCATCAGGTCCACCATATGCATGTGCACCTTCTGGTTGTGGCCATTGCTACGGAAACGGGGAACAGAGCAAGAAGGGTCAAAGGGCAAGATAGGCATCACTGCATGATTTTAAATAAGACATTCAACACTGCTTCCTATGGGTCAAATATTCCTACATATTTCTGTGGGTGTAAATCACCTATGCTGGGTGACCAAGCTGCAGTTTGTGCACCACGGTTGAGATTTACTTTGATGGAAGCAATAGTTTGTATAGACTCATGTTGTTCGCTTACTTAATTTCTCATTCTGAAAACACACTGTGATACTATGAACCCACACATACACTTACACTGTGGGTGTACTTGATCATAATGATCTGCATTAGAGGGGGAGGTAACGCTTATTACCGAGATTTGTATCTCAGCAACTGTTGTCCAGGCATTACTAGTCTCATTACCTCCCATTCACTGAATTGTAGTTACACGCACACACACACACACAAACAAAAAGGGCTGCATTCCCTTGCACCTTCTAGCTCACTGCAAACATTTCAAAAGGGAACCAGAGTTCTTTAGATTCATCCTGTATAAAAAGGCCATTGTGTAAGCACAACCTTGACCCACACACACAAACACACACAAACTTTGTTCCAGTGGCAAAGATCCAACTCTAATGCTGCAGAATTCAGCCCTGAAGGTTGTGTTGAGTGGGGTGAAATTGAGAATGGGGGTTAGGGTGAAAAGGGGAACGGGGGAGGGCAATCAAAGAGAAACAACCACACTTGGTTGGTTTCATGATGTAGCAGCAGAGACAACCTGAGGTACTAAAGGAAGAAAAGGCCACAGGCTCATTCTGTTATGTTCAGGGCTGCCAGAGCTAAAAACATCATGAATATGTAGACAGGGATATGAACAATAACACTGAACAGGGGGACCATGTAAGATTTGATTCAAAACGACTTACTTGATGACCTGGAAGAGGGTTCTGTAAAGCTGGGTGAATATCTCATTGCTGTCTTCGAGCTCAAAGCAAATATTGTAGGACTTCACCCATGCTATGTTCTGAACAATGAGAGAGGAGGCAGGGCGTTAGTGACAATGCGACTCACAATGCAAATGCAAATTAGGAAGGTGAAAGAACGAGTGCGGTGAGGGTAGTGAAGGCCTGCTGTGTGCAAATCAGTCAAATCTACTTTGCTTTTAAACACTCAGGGGCAGCGGAGACAAGTTGAGTGTGACAACATTATGTGCAAACAGTAAAATATATATGTCTGAACACGTGTGCAAGTAACATCCATTACAAAAAGTGTCAGTGTTGTCCCTGCAGACCACTGACTGAACGTAAAGGAAACCAGATGACCTGCTGACAGAAACAGATGCACCAGTGACGTCCTGTCTAAACACACTGAATAGACTTTGTTGGCGTTTAGAACGACTATTATAAAAAAGGTGGTCACACAGTTTATACTCTGCAGCGCAGCGTCCTGCTGCATAAGCCAATGATAATCATCAAATAAAAATGCAAAGTATTATTTGGGTGCAGGCGTGCAGCAGCAAGTGACTCTGACTCACTAAGTGCCACAACGAACAATCATTAGCAAATCAGTGCGGGACACTTTCAGCTGCAGCTTTTCACTTTTAGCCGGTTCAGAAAGTCATTGTTACTGGTTAGAGGAACACTTCATAACGTCAGTTATCACCACATCAGAACTGAGAATTGTACAGAACTATTAAACCTTTTCTTCAGCTCCAACAAATCCAACAAAGTGAGACATCTTCTCTCTCGTAGCTCATGTCACAGCCCTGTCACATGTGGTATTATCCCGACAGCAATTTACACTCCAATATTTATGCTTTTGAATGATGATCTTCAGTATTTAGGTCAAGAGGTTCATATAAATTAAGGTTTATGAAACTAAGAAGTCTACAGCTGTGTTTTTTAATGTTTCAAGTACACAGGCTTTTAAAATCAATATTAAACTATCTGCAGATGACTGACAATAAAAGAGTCAACACAAAACCAGGGCCAAATTTGCTTGTAAATGAATTATTAGGGAAAAGCACAAGATACATTTGTCACTGTGCCTCTCCCGGTGCACAGCCTCCGTCTTGGCAGCAAACTAAGAGTAGACTAGAGAGCTGTGTGTCTCACTCACAGGGACATTCTGCAATTTGTCTTCCACAGAAAGTAACGTGTCCAAAAAGTGGTTTGATTTATTGCTAGCTGCTTCTTTGGAAGAAAAAAAAAAAAATCACTGCGGGGTTCTAATAATAGAAACTTTTCGTACACGATAAAGCATTCATTCAAAAACAAACAAATAAAAGTAAATACAAGTCGACTTGAAAACAAAATATGTTTACTTCCAATTAGACTCAACTTGCTTTGATTTCCCCAGGGAATAGACTCAGTAGTACTCAGATTCAAGTAAACTCAGATACACAAACAACTACTGTAATAGTAAAAAAAAGGTCATAAAAATACTGAGGGATTTTGGCTGATGATGTTTGAAGGGCTGGTGAAGGCAAACAACATTTTATATGATGTTGCAGCCTGGAGGAGATGAAAAACTAAACTGCAAATATAAACATGTTTCCTGTAAGCAGCGCTGGGCAACTAACCCAAAGTGATATTGATTTGAAGTCATATCTCCCAGCTCTACCTATAAGCTTCTGTTGCACAGCAGGAGAGACAGTGCGTGTCATTTTGTCACCACTGCTTCCTCTGGGTCTCCACACTCGTCTTCCACATTATTTATTCAACACATGGTTGCATAAGATAGCGAATTTCCAGAGGTCAAATACTATGAAAAATTCAAAATGATCAAATTCAAATAAAACACCTGACAGTGGTTTTCAATGCACAGAATGAGCCGTAAGGTCAGGAATCCATACAGCAAATGAAGTCCGGACTTGGTTGAGTTGTCCACATTAACCTTGGGAGAAAGTGTCCCAGCTGCCATTTATAAACCGTTCAATAAAAGATCACTTCACCAGCAGAAAGCAGCCACCACTGGTTTCTCTTCCCTGACTGACTAACAGTAGATTACATCTAATACAGATGGAGGAAACTTTGCATCAACAGTGAACAGTGTAAATTAAGTGAACAGCAAAAGACAAAAAGTGAAAAAAAAGTTGTTACTAAACGCATCCATCCCAAAACTAGATGCCTTCATCCACACAGCTTTTTAACACAGATTACAACTGAAGCCCGGCTCGATTTTGAGGAGAGGCTGTTTCAAGGAGATTTGGCCTAAATTACCAGTGAATTTATTCATAACATTTCCTACATACCATCAGCTCGTGTTTAAAAATTCCCATCAGTCATATTTTTTTTTAAAAATCACTCTGCCTGGAATAATAACCTTTTGGCAGAAAGATCTTTTTCCGCAGTAAATTTTAAATCCCCATATAAATCTTTATTACATTTACTCCACCCTCCATTATTTTCAATCTACATTGTGTTTAACTGCTCACAAGTTGCCTTCTACTTCTCTGAAAGCTTCATTCTCAGTGTGTGTGCACTAAAGGCGTCAGGTTTCCACATTGCACCTGTTAAAATGACATATTGGACCAGTATGGCTTCCAAACTCAAAACTCCTGCTCCCTTCATGCCTTGAATCAGATTACAGGGAACACAGAGATTTTCTCTTTCCAACTTAATGTGACAACAACATCAAACTATATCATCCTGCACAGTGAAGCTAAATCATCCCAGTGAAGTAACAAGAAGATAAAAACATCTTTAGCTTTAAGTTTCTCTTCCCTTCCACATTGTGAGTAAGAAATTTAAAGTACGAGACAGGCTTTAAAAAGTTCTGCTTTTCTGATCCTTCTGCATGAATCATTTCTCAGGTTTGGGAACAGGTTTAAAACTGTGGTGAGGTTCCAGTAGCCAGTTCCCAGCTGGCAAAATATCCAGATTTGTTTAGGGCCAATGGTGACACATCCAACCTTTCATCTCTTAGTGTGCTTTTGATAAGAAATGTCGAACACGTCTGCGTAGAAGGCTTCTCATTTTACTGACCCTTTCACTGGGTATAAATATCACTGGTGGCAGACTGTGTTAGCTGCCACTAATTGCTGCGGATTCTGTAATGGCTAAATCTAATGTGCTCTCTGCAAGCTGTGGACCAAGGATTGTTCTGAGGAAGAAAGTCACAGTTCTCTGTAACATCCTCGACAACAGAGAGAGGTTTGTTTTTCCAAGTTCCCTTATCTTAAGAAATCAGATCAAGTCACACATTTTCAGGAAAATGTCTTGGTTAACTTATAAATGTCATATTCATATTTTAGCTTCATAGTTCTGAATCAGGAGATCCCTTGTTTCTCGTCTCATTTTCACTTTGTAGCTACAGGTCGTGAGGCATTGATTAGGCTGCTGGTGATTAGAGAACTTTGAGTTCGAGATACTTGATCAAACGATTGGAAGAAGAATTGCAAAGGATTCAGAGTCAAGCAGATTCAACCCTGGAGTTTGATTTGATAAAGTCACTCACCTCGAGCAGGTAGAAGTATCTGTTGAACTGGGCGCTCTTGGTGTCCTCCAGTCCTTTGAGCTGTCTGGTGATGAACATGAAAATGTCCTGCAGACAATAAAGAAACACACAATGAAGGCTCCCCACACACACACACAGTTGTAGTCACTTGCCTAACTTTCAACAGAAGAAACTTAAAATAGCTGAACACACAATAAGAAGCAATTATGCATGTAGTGAGTAGTGATTTGTGTCTGGCTAACAAACAGACTGGGTTTACATTGATCTATAAAAAGATTCATGTCATTATAAGTCTTCCGCCACATGCTGCACAAAATTAAGGCCTACTCCAGGGAAGATGCAATTAGGTTATGTCATTAAAGCACTGAGCAATTCTGATGGAGCAAGGGAACGTACCTTAAGTTTTTCTGGGAAGGTGTAGGGTGCCTCCGGGGCGTAAATCCTGAATATGTCCGCGAGACAGCAGGCCACCAGCAGACGAACGTCCTTGTCTGGGTGTTTGAGGAAGAAGTCTGATGCCAGGTGGAGGGCCAGGTTCAGGTACAGCTCCTTCTCCTCCTCAGAGTCCTGGTCCATGTCCATGAAGGTCTTCACAACCATCTGGACGAGGGGTGAGGGTTTTAAATGGAGAGAGTAGAGATCAGTGTTATTTTTGGCTTAATAGTTTGTCTGTTTATCTAACCTAGGGAACCATAACTGTAGGGAATAGAGATCAGTTTGTTCTGATGCACCATTCAAATCCCAAAATGTATATCAATAATGCATTGGTCAATTAATCATAGATAATAGTCGGAATCACAACATTAGGATCTCAATATTTATACAACAAAACTTAAACATTATGACTAATAATTGCTGCAGAAAGGGAGAAAGACACCAACCTTGAGCCTGCGGACCATTTCCTCCTTGGAGATTTTGTCAGATATCTCCTTGACCCCCGGGGGGTAGGTCACCTTCCCGTCTGCGGCTCGAGCTTTAGAGTGAGCCATCCTCTTTAGCTCTTCACTGCCTGAGGAGAGAGAGAGAGAACAGCGTTTGTTATGAAACACCTGAGAGCAAGAGAGAAGGTGGGACGGAGCAGGAAACAAGGACTGAAAACCCCCAAATCTTAGAGGAATTGCCAATCAACACTGTTAACTACTTGCAACCCAAGGGAAATCTTTTCTAATGCTGTTACTGGTTCACAGCCTGGTAGCAGCTTCCTACAAACTGAAATTGCTGTATTCAGAGTAGACTTCTCACTGCGAGCTGCTGCGATAATTATCTCCCACAATTCATTACTGCTGCCAATAGCCTGTCAAGGATTATACCCGATTCATGTTTGGGGCATTCATATAATGCAAAATGGGCTTTGATTTTCCATTTCAATTTAGTGCACCTCTCATGGCCACATAAGTCACACTGCTCTCTGCTAGAAAACTGAACTGCATGACCTCGCTGCTGTTTTTTGTCCATTTGAGAAAGAAAGAAAAAAAAGAGACAAATATGTTCAACTAATAGTATTTCAGCACGACTCAGCCACTTTCACAGAGTCAGGGTTTGTAGGCGTGTGTCTTCATGGTCAGGTGCTCATTTTTAAGTATATTGGCACACAACCTGTATAATGTAAATTCAGCCTGACAGCGGTCGTGTCAGCCACGTTGACGACAGCCTGTTGACAAACTTAATTTTATGGTGATTTGTTAGTTGTCAGCAGGAGAGTTCCAGGAAGACAGTTCTGAGATCAGTATCTCTCCCAAGGACACTTTGACACGGGGACCGGAGGAGATAGGGATCAAACCACCAACCGTGTGATTAATGCGACAACCGGGGCCAAAGCAGAGCGACGTCTGAGTCTCTGAGTTCATCTTTAAGCACATCCTGGAAATATTGAACTAAGGGCTGCAATTAATGACATTTACTATATCATTCACGGCTTTTCAAATGTGAGGATTAGCTTCTTCTTTTTTTATATTATGACGATAATCTGAAGATATGTGTTTTTGTCCATTAGTTGGAATTAAAGCAAGATGAAAATATCACATTTAGTTTGTGGAAACTGGTGAGAGATGTTTCACAGACTAAATTATTACTGTGTTCTCTTCGTATTAAGTCATCATTATCTATATCCAAGTCATCTGTGCTGAAATCAGATGGCTGGTTAAATAATACAAGATTTTTTTGTGTGGTATACAGAAGCACCATTGTTAATGTTGAGCAGCTGTAACGTGGAATGGACTATGGGTATTTCACACTGGATGTTAGTCATTAGCTGAGATGTACAGTAAAGCCCTGACAACCACCAAAGTGAGCCACTTCTTACAATCAGGGTTTTTAATACTTCTTGAAAATCGCTCCCAAGAAACATCATCTTTATGGCCCTTATTTCGTCGCAGCTTTGTAAAACAGATGATGTTTGTGTACCTCCGCATCTTCTGTTTTCCAGATTGTTAACCAGCTCCATTTCTGTCCTGGTTTAATGAGTCTTACAGTAACAGTTTCCTCCCCTAAAAAAATATGTTGCGGAACAAAACAAATTGTATACTTGTGCGACTCGATGCTATTTCCAGACTATGGGACAAACGTTTATGTGTTTTACTTGACAGTCATGTCTTCATATTGTAAATGTATACACTATTTACTATGTATTTGTACTCTAAGTACTAACTATTTGTGTTTAAGCGTCTGTGTAAGTACTTCTTTGTTGTTAATACATGTGTCATGTTTTTCACCATCAACCTGCAGATGAAAACGTGCATTGTCCCTTTTGAATAAATAAACATGAACATAAACTGCTGGGCCTTGGTGGAGAGATCCTCTACTCTGAGCCCCTCTAGTCTTTTCCTGATTTTAATACAAACTATAGACCATTTATAAACATCTGACTTAGACAGATCCATAGTCCTTTGGCAGATTTCAGAGTGAAGTGTAGAACTACTGTGCAAAGACAGCACTCCCCACAAGGTAAATTTTGTCTCGTTCTTTTTCCACTCCGGCTGCCATGTATGACAAGTTTGGCACTTAGGCGGCTTTCACTGGTTAACGACCAAAATTGACTGAAGTGTAATATGCCTCAGTACTCGAGCCTGCTGAACATATAAATGGTGTTTCTGTCCTGCTCCAATATCACACCCCACGAAATCCACCCAAATACTTGCATGTATACTGTTAATAGCTGCTTTTACATGAATGAACAGACGATCTGCTTTTCTTGTGTGACTACAGACTTGTTTGTGATTATCTCATAACACATTTATCTCTGAAGGACAATTGATTATTGTGAAGGAGTGCGGGTCAATAGGTCTGCCGTCTGACAAAGGCTCTTTGTGGCTTTGATTTAGAGGCCAGACTGCAACATTGAGTTTTTAATCGCAATCCAACAATTTCCCGCAGTTGTACTCTGGCTTTTATACACACACACACACACGCACACACACACACACACACACACACACACACACACACACACACACACACACACACACACACACACACACACACACACACACACACACACACACACACACACACACACACAGCCAAAAGCACAAACTCGACACTGGCAGGCAGCCAGCTCGCTTGATTCTGACCTTCTGTTCCACCACACAGCTGCTGCCAAATTTGAGTCCATATCTCTCTCCATCTACCGCACTGACACAGAGAGCGCTGGCGGCCAATCAAAGTGGAGTAATTCTCGACTTAGGATGGTCTGGGCACCATCCATATGGGAGACTTTCACTTTGAATAAGAAGCTGAACCAAGTGATCACACACACAGGCAAACTTTACCCCACAGTAAACCTCCCGAACACGGGCCTCGCTCTACTCATTACTACCTTATCACACTCGAAACACATTTATCCCCCCACTGAGTGTTTTCTATCTGTCTGCTGCGTGCCCCTTTTAGCCCTTAAACACATCTGCCAGCAGAAATATGAAGACTCAGCGCGGCTCTCCTAACCTAATCTGAACCTTGACACTGACACCCCCCAGGTTTTAACACTGCAGCGGGGAGAGAGTGTGCGACAGGCAGCAACCAGAGGAAGGACACCAGAGGGTTGTACGAGTGAACTCAACAACCTCCACACAGACACACACACACACACACACACACACACACACACACACACCAAGTGAAGGAAAGCCCACAGCTAAGGGAAGCATCAGATTACCCCCAGATGCAATGATGTGAAATAAGACAACATTTACAGAACAAACAAATCTCTACCAATCTGTGAAGCCGAGTTAGAAGTAAAAAAAACGAAGCAGAGGAACTAAAACAAGTCCACAGGTTATTAAAATGACACAGTGAAGTTTGGTTAAACCTTCTAAGAAGAACACTGCTGAATCACATGTCTACAGTTATTGGGCTGCTCAGACATTTTTGTTTCCTCTCCAGTATCCAGTCAACACTAAACTACACACTACCATTGGGGCTTTTTTGCAGAGAAAGAATTTGACCAGACACAATTTTTTTTGCTCTGTTTTTCTTTCAGTAAAAGGAAAAGTGAAGTCTCTGGGCTGCAGCCAGCAGAAGGAAACATTAACTGCAACCAGAAGTATGACAGCGCAATTCCTGATGAAACCCTCATCCGTGAAATGTGGTTGTGTGCAAAGCCATTTAATAAAAGATAGCGAAAAATATGTACAAGCTCAAACACTGAATTTTACTTGCCGGGCATGAGTTGTTATATTCAATTCCAACTTGGCTTTTTTTGGAAGTCGTATTAAATTGAATTTACTTTAGGTTATTCCAATGAAATATTATTTAATAGTGTTTAAACTGGGGTTAGGCACTTGAACAATATCAATAAGTGTCAAAAATAAGTTTCATGAATATTCGTATAACAAAGGCTCAATACATTTTGATAGAACACTTGTGAACTGTGCAGACACATTATTGATCTGCATCTGATTTGTTTTTTCTGTTTCTAGATTGTTTATCATTCTCTAAAAGACACAAACTTCAATCAGGAGCAACAATCTTATCATAAACTTTAAATAATAATGTGGAATTTACTGTGATGATGATCAACATCAACTGATTTAGATTATTATCTTGATATAATTTAAGAATCACAATCAAGTTGTTTTCACAATCAGGGAATTTGCTTTGGTGTCATAACAATGATGATGGATGTAAGTAGAGAAGTGAGAGGAAAGATAAAGTAAGTTATGGATGGAATATTGTGATTATGAGGAGAAAGATAAATATAAGTACCCAAAGTACAAGAGCAGGATCAGGATGCAATAAAATATGACAATTAAAGGGTGTGAATAATGAATAGTTACACAGCTGTACAGCAGTAAATATGCAAAGCACCCAGGTAATAACGACCCTTGAGTTTCCCACTGACCATCTGACAATAATCAATAATCGCAGACTGATAGCTGTCAAACCTCACTTCATTAGACCCCATGCTGTGCCCAGAGAAACACCTCCTCCTGTCTTTGTGCTTCTCCCCAAACCCCCCGGTGTTGTTTTGCAAACCTTATTATGAATAAAACAACAAGAACCATGTGCGCTGCCCTCAGAGATCCACAGCCCGGGCTGGAGGAGCCTAAACCCGGCTGTGGTGTCTGAGACGCAGCCGATCAGCCGCTGAATAAACTGTTTACGCTACGAGGCGACGTCTCTGCAATAAAAAAAATAAAAAAAACAGCCACGCTGGGAGTCACAGCGACAATATTTAGCCTGCGAGCAGCAGCCGGGTCACTGTGAGCATTAGTGGTGTTTTCTCGGGGGGGGAGTGAGCGCAGACCGGGGGGGAAACACTGCGTGGATGTGCGGGTCTTTATTGTGGCGGTGGGGCAGCGTGTCAGGGCCGAGGACCGCGGCGCAGCCCGGCTCCGTGCTGCCGTAATGTGGCTAATCGAGTTAGCTGCAGTTAGCCAGCTAGCTAGTGCGCACAGCGGGGCTAGCGTTAGCATTAGCAGCAACAATCTCAGTGACAAGAGGGCGGACACTGGACAAAACAGCCCGGTTCAACCGCCGTTATACCGACACCCCCGACCGCGGCGAAGCTACCGAGACCAGCCGCTGGTTACCGGAGCTGCCGGGACACCGGGTCTGAAGAGTGGGCTCGTACATTCTCTTGCTAACCCTATTGTTTTTTTTTATTTTGCGCCGCAGGACCAGGTCGAGCAGCGCCGCGGATCGAGCCGCGGCAGCCGAGGAACACGGGCGAGCGAGGCGGGCTGCGCTTCAGCTCGCTGCCCGGGGGAGGAGGGAGGGAAACCGGGCCACTCCGCGGACACACCACCGCCCCCGGGCTGCGGCTCGCTGTCCGCCGCCGCGTCCCGATCCAGCGGGTCGGTGCATTTCTCTTACCTGTTACGGTGAATCGGGATCAGTCGCGTCCTCCTCTGCAGCTCTCTTCCCCCTCCTAGCTCCAAAATGGCGCCAATATGTGGAGCTCCGGAGCCCATGGGTGCGAGTGACCAGCGAGGGCACAGCGCCACCTATAGAGCGACTGTATGTAGGGCTGTGTAATCATGTCACTCCACATAAATAAACACTAATTATTCTTTTAAAAAATGTTTATTCTTTCACTGTTTATTCCATTGGTCATTTTTGGCTATTTGATTTAATTCTGTGATTTTTTTTTTCCTGCCTAATAAAATTTCTGCAATAATAATTTCCTATCCGTGCAAGTTCAATTTCATATATGTGCAATACACTTTGTTTACATTGTACATTATTCATGAGTCCTTGTGTTTATTACATTTTTTCTTAATTATTTCGTTTACTAGAGTTTTTCTCGTCTTGATGACCACTCATAGCACTTTACAGTACTTCTTTTGCCATTCATACATGGGGATCGAACCACCGACAGCTGTCCACACTGGGAATAGTGGGACCAATAAAAAAGTATTGTATCTTAACTCACCTCATCTTTTCTCTTTTCTCTTCTTATAATTTGACAAATTGAACAGATACGTGTAAAGAAGTTAATGTAATTTCTTTAATTTAGTTCATAAGTAAAGTTTCTTATAGAGTGTGTATAGTTTTTTCTTTAACAAAGTTATTCATGTTAAAATGTGTTTATGAAAAAAATTCCAAACCAATGCATCACTAAGTGACATTTTGACAGTTGCCTTTATTGCCTCTTCAGTGGTTTGTGTCGAGTCTAGTTTTTCCTACAGCACTTGAACGCAGCAGCAGAATGAGGTTTTTCCATAATAATGTGATAAATGAAACAGATTCACACAAACATAATGTTCTCATAGGGACGACGTCCACGTTTCCTCTGTGTGAACTGTGTTTATAATCCATTCACTGAGAAGACAATTCACGTGTCTAAAGGTATTTAGTTTTTAGATTGTTAAATGTTTCTTAAGTTTGTTTTTGTCTTCACATAATTGGGACCACGTTGGAAATAACTTGTTATCCTATTGATTTGATATTGAATGATTGATTTTGATCATTGTGTTTTCTATTGATTATTCAATGGAGCCATTCATTTCTCCCTAACCTACAAAAAACATGTTGAAGTTTATGATTCTATTGATTATCGCTGATTTAACTTTTCCTGAAAAAGCCACATAACCTTTAAACTACAAATGTATTCTTGATGTTCTAAAAGGAATAAAAGATCAGCTCCTTGCTTTGTCTTGTTTGTTTTTATGATGGAGCTCTGGTACACCTGAGCTGTAGGGGGCGCTCCAATATAATGTTTCAAACTTTTCTACAGAGCAACCTAATTGCGTCGTGCACGCTCCTGTTCTTAATCAACCAATCAGCGCCGCAGCTGTTTAAACGTTTGCAGGAAGAAGCATGGACGGGTTTCACGGCTCCAGGATGGAGGGCTTCCTCACCACGTTGCCACCCTTCAGCCACTGCGGGGTCCCGGGCTGCGTTCCGCCGGCCCCGGGCAGCACCTGGGGGAAGCGAGGCGGCCGCTTCATGACCCCGCACGACCTGGACTACCTGGAGCTCTGCAGGGCCGGCCTGTCCCAGGTGGGCCCCAGAGCTATGCCCGACCCGCTGCTACGCTGGGCCAACACCAACGAGTGCGGGGTGCAGGTGAACAACAAGGTGGATAAAACCGTGCAGTGCTCGCTGGGTCCCAAGACGCTGCTGGGCCTGGCGAGCGAACCACCCGGGGCCTCAAAGTTCGCCCAAATCCCGGTTCCGGAGCTCGGCCCCGCCCGGAAGTGGCAGTACGACACGCCGCCGCGGTTCCTCAGGCCCGTGTCCGTCTACTCGCCGGGGTTTGACCCCAGGTTGTTCACGATGGAAGCCAGAGACGACGACAGGAGTGCGGGAGAAGCCGAGGCCGCCGAGCACTACGAGTCGTACTGGGAGGGAGAGCCGTACCACAGCAGCGAGGACACTGGGAATAACTTGGAGACAAGTTTCAGACAGTTCCCAAAGGGCGCCATTTCCCAGGTGTGTCCAAAAACACGCTCCCTGCACCTGGGTTCACGTGTCCTCTGATAACTAATCACATCTTCCAGATACAAACACACAACATCCCAAATGGTCCAAAATGAGTCCTTAGTGGGGGTTTGATGAGTACATATTGAAATACTACCAAGGCAAAACTAGATTTTAACAGAATCTTAAAATACAGAAGCACAAAACTGAACACATGAAGATATTAAAATCAGATTTCATACAGACATGCGGGGCTTGAAGAGATGAGGTAATCTTCAAACCTTTAAGGCTCCCTCCTTATCTTTTTACAACACCTGTCACCACCAAGGTAATTCAAAAGTGCTTCAAGTATGATTAAAAACAAGATATGAAAGACGTGACACATTAATAGGATTTATTGAAAGATTAAAATGAGTTAAAAGAATAATAAGTACCTGACAGTTCAGAAAATGAATGAGGGGAGGCTGCTGGACGTCTGGGATCAGTCTCGTTCCTGGCAATGAAAGTTTAGGATTTACAGTTTTGATTCAGTAAACTATAAAAACGAACAAGTCTTCATCACAACACAACCTCCTACAAGGTGTCCGCACAACACGATTTTCCCCTGTGGTTTGTTTTCAGTTCCTGGAGCAGAGGTACGGCTTTTTCCACTGCAAGAAGTGCAACATCCGGTGGGAGAGTGCTTATGTATGGTGCATCTCTGGAACCAGGAAGGTACGTGGTGCATTATTAACTGCAATGTGCCATTAACATGCACCACATCATGTTTAAATCATGTTCACGTAGATGATGCTCATTTCTCTCTGATCAGGTGTACTACAAGCAGCTCTGCCGGAAGTGTCAGGTGGGGATAAACCCCTACAGAGTGGAGCCCATCATCTGCAAGGTTCATAAACTCTGTCCTGCATGAAGAGGAAATGTTCATTTAAAGAAGTTTCTTAAAGCTTAAACATGTTCCCCAGACTGACTTGTTCCGTGTCTTCTCCCGTCTCAGGCCTGCGGTCTGACTTCCTGCTGCTGTGACAAGAAGCACAGACACGTCAACATGAACAGACCTCACCGTCAGGACCTGTGCTGTCGCTGCAGGGGCATGAGGCTGCCCTGCGACTCCACCTACAGCTTCAAGTACACCTTCTGAGCTCCGCGCTCTGTTCCGGAGTCACCCGTTCCTCACGTGGCTCCGACTGCATCTGTTAAAGAGTCGAGGCCCCATCACGTGTGTTTGACCTGTACGTGTCATGATGGGCAGTTGCCTCCAGTTACAGACTTTAACAGATTTATTTGTTCTCCAACCAGCGAGTAGCTGAATTTCAAAAAGCATCTCTACAGGGCTCTGTTTCCCTCCGTTCATCCTGGTGCGTAAGTTCACGTGAAAATGTTATTTTGCTAAAAGAAAGTTTAAGAGATTAACATTGCACCTCAAATGTGAAACTGTTGTAGATTATTACTTCCAAGGTTGTATTGTCTTTCCTGCTTGTTTGTGTGTGTGAGCAGTTTGTTAATTTCTCAACAAATGGTTCAAAGCTCTTCATGGAAACAATCAGCCATAATGTTAAGTGCTAATATCTAAGAGCAGGTGAAATTTAAAAGCAGTCTGCAGAAGTGTTCTATGCAATATGGTGATAAAGTTGTCTATCATCCACACTCTGAGTGCCCTTCTCATTTCATGGTGTTTGTCGGTAGAATTACGCAAAAGCAATTCATCCATTATATACAAAACTTTGTGGAGGGGTGGGACATGACTCATGGATGAACCCATTACATCTAGAGTGGATCCAGATAAATGGACCGACTCAGGATGTTCTTTACTTTAACAAGAAATAATTTAAGCTTAAGTGGAGCGATGCACTGTCGAATCTTTCTAGTATTGAAGTTGCTCTCATTCTTGATGTTTTAAAATAACTTTGCAGCTCAGTTCAGGTTTAACTCTTACCGCTTGAAGGCAACATTCAGTTTTTCCTGATCAACAAAACTGATTAATACAATTATATTCTGTCAATGAAACACGGGTCAGTGCAACTCTCGACCTGGGTTATAACAATGACTAGTCCTGACTTCTAAATACAGTATTTTTGAAAAAACATCCAATTGATAAAAAAATGACGTGTGTTGTGAAGATCAAGCAAAACACAAGTAATTGATATGTCTTTACTTTGACACCGACTTGTACAGAGCATCAACTCAAAACAACTTCACAAAGGCTGTAAAAGTATTTACAAGGTGAAAAAAACAACTACAGTCTTCATCTAAAAAGCTTTAAAAATGTGCAATTTCATGTTTGGCATGCACACACACACATTCTCCCACACTACTGGGGGGGAAAACACATACCCGCATGAGCTCAAAGCTCCCTTTTGTACCTCATACAAACATGATTGTTAATAAATAGTTCCAACACTCCATACAGTACACAGAAGATGCATGCATGGCAGTTTGAGAGGACAAAACATCAATATAAAACCTAGGTCAAATGAGTTGATTTATAGCTGATCAGATATAAATAGGGACAAGACATTTGTACAGCGAAGGGGAAGTGACTGCTCGGGGGGGGGAACGAAGGAGAGTCACAAAAAGTGGCAGACGACAGGAAGTGTTGAACTTCAGTAGTAGCACGAGTTTAGTTTTGAACAACAACAGAGAGCGCTGAATGTCAGCCTTCCCTCACGTGTAAGGTAACTACAAACCACACACAAACATATGCTACTATGGTTGTGTGCCCATATCTATTAACAGTATACAGACAAAAGACAAAAATATTTGAGTGTATACATGCACCGTCCTCTTGGCATGTGAACATGTAAGGTCAAAGTGTTACAGTGTCGGACAGGGAGATATATACAGTGTGCACACTCACTAATGATGCTACGACTAGCCACAGAGGAGTGTGCGTCACGCACAGATAACGGCATGATAAGTCCACCATTGTTTACAACAGTAGCCGGAGGACAAGCTGACACAGAATATAAACAGAGCGAAGGGCAGCATTAGGAATTACTCTTGAATATTTTGCATCCGCTCTTTCTCAATCAGTCTTTTCAGTCAGTCTGGAGAGGGCAGACTCTCAGGGAGCAGAAGGGATGTGGGCGTACAGTAGAAAGCATTCAGCTGCGTCATGCATTGCACGGTTTCTCAAAACAGCAGACACAACAGGAGAGAAGAGTTACTCCAGATTTTGGCTTTTCCCTCTCGGTAAAAGTGACGGCCCTTTCTCTCACAGTAACAAAAACAGTAGCGAGCTGCCCTCCTGTAACATTGTTTTATTTAATACCAAAATTCCATTTAGTGCAATAGCGAAAACTGTAACCAGTTATAGAACGCAGTGTCGCAGGTAGTTTCCTCACTGGTGATACAACCAGCCAATGGTGTCCTTCCTGAAAGAGGCAGTAGCAGTCAATCAAGTTCATCAGGTCTCAAGTTCCTCTGGAAGCAAGTTAGAAATCTGAGCTGAGCAGATTCTGTGCTGAATGATGAGAACTTCAACTAGACGCACATCAGTTTCACAACATGTAGCTGTAAAGCGAAGCTCGTTCTCAGATAGAATAACATCAGGTCATCTTTGTCAGCATACAGCATACAGCATTTTGTAGTATCCAGTGGGTTCAGTGATACATCCCATTATTTCTGGGTCATGAGTCGCTCTTCTTAAACCGTTAAAATCTCCAAGTGTCTCTGGTGTGTCATCTTCTCCTTTTCAGATTGAGAGATCTTAGGGTTGGTCAGAAGTAATTAGTTCTCTGTCATGGTGAGTTTAGACGTCTCAGGTCTGAACGTCTGACGGTTCAGCATTCAGGAGCCCCCCTACGTTCAATAGGGGCAGGGCGGCGTGCCCCACCTTCCCCAGGTAGCGAGATAGGGGCGTAGCGGCTCCACCGAGGGAGCAGCAACAACCCCACGCTGCAGCCTCTCCTGGACTGGTGGGGCAGGGAGGAGGGGGAGGAGGGGGAGGGGGAGGGAGGAGGGATGAAGACGGGACAGGGCCACGGGTTAAGACTGTGTCGGGGCCAGGGTGCAGAACTGGGGACGGGCTGGAGTGTTTGTATGGAGAGCGGGGGATGTGTGGGAGATGGGAGCCGGGTGGGGGCATGGGCGAGGCGTTTGGGTCATGGTGTGAAAGTAAGGTGGGTTCTGAAGCTACAGTCAGCAATGTGTCTGATGTTAGAGATGATATCGAGTGTCTGGTGCTGTTTAAATGTGACAGCGGGGATCTGTGTGATGAACGTCCTCTGAAAGGATAATAAAGATTAGTGTTCTCGTCAAGATAACTCCTCCTTGGCTCTCGTGTGTGTGGCAGATTAAAATCTGGTCGGCCTGTGGTGTTTGAGCAGCTATGTGATGAGAAAAGGTCTGGAGGTTTGGCAAAATCAAGCCAAGAGGAATCGGAGTCTGCAGCGGAGGATGAGGAGAGGAGAGAAAAGTCTGGCTCACGCTCTGAATGTGGTTCTGGCTCTAGTGTGGGGCGGGGCGGTGGGCAGGGATCTGCCTGGAGCTGTGCATCCGGGGCAGCAGAAACACAGGAGGAGGCAAAGGCCAGGTATGAGGGTGCTGGGCCTCCTCTTCCAGAGCAGACGGAGGTGGAGGTGGTCTTGGAAGGGTCAGTGGCTGCAGTGATGGGGGAGGTGAGGGTGGGGAAGGAAGGGGTGGGGGGGAGCTCCTGAGGTCCTGTCAGAGGCTGGTCCCGGAAACGCTGGAGTCGGGGAGGTAGGTTGTGATGACCCGGTAACCCTGGGCGCGGCGGATCATGTCGCGGATCTCCCCGTTGAGTTCCAGCAGCTTGGAGCAGATCAGGCTGAGGTCCTGGCGGGAACCGACCAGGGCGATGGTTCCTGTCTGGCCCAGCGTCTGGTGGCGAAAATAGATGTTGAGCAGCGTCTGGACCTCGGTCTCTGAGCTGCCACCGAACACTCCACTGGGCCACTGCCTCCTGAAAATGAGATGAAAAGGAGGGTGTGAGGTTAATACATAGGTTTCAAGAAAGAGAGCAGTTTATCATGTGTATATGTTTTGGGCGTAGATGTTACTGTGTGTTCACTCATTTTCTGGATGACTTTTTAAGGGGAGAACAAGGGGATGTTTGATGTCATGTTGATGAATGTGGGGAAAGAATCAAACATGGTTGGTTTTTTCATGTATTTCAAAAAATGGGAGCAAATGTTGCAGCTCTGGACAATAAATGTGTTTCTTTATCGTCTGAAAAATCTAGTGTAGCAGCTTTGTAAACAGATTTGTTACTCGCCTGCACTCCTGGATGTAGCGCACAGCTTTGGTGAACTCGAGGTTCTTAAGGCACTCCAGAATGGCCTGAACGGCTGCCTCTGAGGTGGGGAAGCTGGGCACGACCACGGCTGCTGCCTGGGTGGCGTGTGCGTGAGTGTGGGCCAAGAGCTTTTGCTCCAGGTCGCTGGCCACTGCTGCCTCTGCCGCCTGCAGGCTGGTCTTCAGATCGGTGAGCTCTCGAGACATGTTCAGCAGCTGCAAGGAGGGGGGGAAACAGATGGGGATTGAGTGTGTGTGTGTGTGTGAGAGAGCTTTAATGTAATCACAGTTCCAACAGCATTTAGCTAAAACATGAATAAGGATGAAAAATCCTCTCATAACAAACTGACAACTCTGTTTAAATGAACTTGTCATTCTTGGACAAAGTGTTACAGTAGTTGTTTAATTTCCTTTATTTAATTCCATTAGAACCACTTTCATCACATACACTGCATCACAGATATATTGAGCTGTACAGTACAGAAATGGAAATGATAGAGCTCATTTAGAAGCACTCAGTGCATTAATGTGCACTTAGGTAAGTAGGTTACAATTGGGTTTCTTTAGTAGAAATTTTGTAAATGTCATTAAATCAGATACATTTGTTTCCGTTATCAAAGTAGTGGATGAGGGAAACTAGATTTCTAGATATGGGAGAAATTTGTATAAAGTTCTTCATGAGATTAAATAAAACTTTAATAATCCCGAAGAAAATTCTGGTGCCAGCTTGCTCCAAGAAAAATAAAATAACCTGCTGTGTTCATCACAGGATGATGTTGAATTCATCAGTTTATCTAAAGAAGGATGTGATGTGAATCTATTCAAACGTTTTATAGAACAGATGTTGAAACTGTTGCTGTCGGTAGGAACAGTTTTGATGCAAGATAATCAAAATAATAAATATTTCATGTTATGTTATCTATTCTTTAAGATCCCAGTGTGTGAACGGGCTCTAAAGTGAATCTTATCACATGTACAGAGAATAATCAGTTGAATAACCTGCTGTGTTACGACTGTAAGTGTCATCTTTGTGTGAAAGTACGAGTTGTCTCACCTCAGGCACAGAGCTGATGGCATGAACCTGACCAATGAGCGAGCAGTAGGACTGGAAGAGGAGGAGAAGCTGGAAGTGCAGCTTGTAGAGCCTCTGACAAAGCTCCAGTTGCTAAAAGACATTAAAGAAGGAACAGAGTGAGATTTATCACAGAGACACAGTCACACATGCACACAAAGGACCACAAACACACAGTAACACAACTAGCTGATTGCCTTGTGCTAAGTTAATCTGTCCCAAAGGAATCTAAAGCAGTGAAGTGAAGAAACGTGGAAGAGAACTTACTGCAAGAGACTCCATTTGCTAGACAGCGAGAGCGCATGTTAGGGAATCAGAGTGAGGTGAGAGGAAGACAAAGCATCAATCAAACACATGCACAGCACAGCATCAACTATTCACAGTCAAGCTAGCAAGAATTAGTCAACAGTATAAAGAACCCAGAAAATTGTACATTTCAGTTAGTTCTTGGTGGCTAGGAGGAAAAGACAGGATGCTGAAAAAGATAACACAGCAAACACGCAAAGGGAGCAAATATCTTAGCGTAGAGGAGCAACGAGGCAAGATGATAAAGGTTCCTATATGTTTTAGTGAGTTTGTGTATAAATTCTACATGTGTCCGTTTGTTACAGTAAATAAATACATTTCCTGTTCGCACCTTCTCCTCCGAGTCTCCGGGCTGGCATGCAACTACGCTGTCACCAGGACACCGTGGAAATGTGTCCTTACAGTTCCTCAGCCACTGAGGGGAAAACATGTAAAACAACAGGAGTGGGAGGGAGGGAGAGAGAGAGAGAGAGAGAGAGAGAGAGAGAGAGAGAGAGAGAGAGAGAAAGGAAGGTTAGTTAGTCACGCATTTCAAAGATGAAAAACAAAACTAACTTAGCAATAATGTCTAGAGGCTGACTTACCAATACAGCAGCCTCCTCTTTGGTGTTGTAGGTGTCCAGGTATTCCTGCAGCTCCAGCGCACTGAACTTCATCTTTTCAAGGAGACCATAGGACATGATCTGCAGAGAGAAAAAGAAGAGTTGTGTACATTTGACTTGCCTGACTAATTCAACATAAATCCCGTTTTCACATTTTTTGCAGTTTTGTTTTGTTATGTCTACCAGCAATGCTCACCGTGTCAGCATCGATGTAGATTGTGGGACAATCGGAGCATGTAGTTAGCATCTGTGAGGACCTTTGGAACTTTGATCCAATGCCCCTCAAGCCCTCTCCCAGGTAAGTAGCAACATCAGTCGTCAGGGTGCAGAACTTACCCTGGATGTTCTGGGTGAGGAAGAAAGGTCGAGGAATTATTATACATCCTCACACAAGAAAAACACTGCAATAAAAACCTATCTACTTAGAGTGAAGAGTTGTGTATTCAACAAGTAGGTCCACTGATTTACCTTAAAGAGAGAGGAGAAGACTTGGAACGTGTACACGGCGCAGGACCCATCTGAGTCTGTCACAAGCTGGTTGATATGACAGCGCCACGCCTCCTCGGAATCGTCACACACTGTGGGTTGGAAGGCTGCCAAGATGGCGGAGAAAAATGGAGAAGGGGGAGGAGGAAAACCAAGGTCTTCCAAGTCATCTACATCATCACGTAAGCTGTCACCATGGAAATGGGAAAGAAATGGGGGCACAAAGAAAAAAAAAAAGGTTTTGATACCTTTCCCCCTAGAAAAAGGGTTTTATATCCAAATCAAGTGCCCAGCTGCATCATGGGATTATATGAGCTGGATAATGTGTTCGCTTATATGTAGAAAAAAATAGCAGAACATATAAAGCTGACACCTAATGGACCTAATAGGAATAATTCAATACTAATATGTAAAATGTCTTTTCAGCAGAATTTATTGGGAACGATATAATAATAACAACCTGATCTGTCCAAGTGTTGTTTACACAAACATTATGGTTGTGGCAGATTGAAATAAACTCATCACTGCAGTTTAACTGAGGTTTAGGTCCAACCTCCGTCAATCTGGCTGCTGGTAAAAACTTCCAGTGAGATAATATTCCATATAGTTGTGTTGTTGTTCTATGTCTCCTCTGTCTCATTCACCTGGGCAGACAGTTGGGGTCTAGAAAGTCCAGCGGTGGTTGGCAGTAGTCTGGGTTGAGGCGGTGGTCCAGGTTGGGCAGCTGATCCTGATGCTGCCCCGGCAGCTCCAGGGTGAAGCTCTCACCGCAGTCTGAGCCGTGAGGGAGCTCGTTGGTGCTCAGGGACAGCTCGTCGTCCTGGGCCTGGGTGTCCTCATCGTCACCATAGACCCTCCCCTGAGGAGACACAGAGGTTAGGGTTTCCTAAGGATACCAAATGTATATGTAGAAATACAAACAGTGTGTATCTTTACTAAAGTGTTTTATCCCTCACATGTAGGCCGCTGAGGTCATCAATGAGGCCCCCATGGCCCGGTGTGATGGCATTGAGCGAAAGTGGATCGGCAGATGTGTCATAAGAAGTCGACAGAGAATCAGTGTGATTTGTCTCCTCTGATGGAGAAGGGTTAGTCTGGAAGAGGAAGGGAAAACAGGAATATCTATCATTGTGACTTATTCTGTCAAATTATGTCTTTACACTTAATTAGGGGACTCAAGTCTTTCAGGTATGTGTTTGCACAGATCCAACAGTTAAGGCTACGTACGAGCTGAGAGTGAGAGAGGCTCTGGCTGGTTGAAGACTCCTCTTCCTCCGACGACTCATCCGAATCGTGGGGGTCCTCGTGACCCAGGCTGGGGGTGCTGCCTGAGTGCTGGCTCTCCTCTAACAGGTCCCCCAGCTCCGTGCTGTCCAGAGATCGCCGACGCACGCCCCAATTAAAGTTATCGACAGTCTCGCCCTGAATAAAACACACGCATATACATTGGAAGACAAGTGCAGAGGCAACAGCTGCAAGGAAGGAGAACAATGGTTGCTGAGTAAGAGCATCTGACGACAAGCACACGATGCAAAATGAACTGTTATTCATGGCATGGAAATAGGCTGGAAAGGCCGTTTGCATCCAATAGGATATTCTTTCTCCCATTAAGAATTTACAACATCATTTATCTCCATTACGACAGATAGCAATGTAGTTGCAACCAAGCTGTGAGAGCAAAATGAAGCACAATCAACATGTTTGTTTTTTCAGTGGGAAACAAAGGAGCCAGCAACACCAAAGCGCTGATTAAAGCTGATGTAAGTGCTCAGTGTGAGACACCTTACCTGGAGCTCCTAGGTAGCGAGGGGAAGAGAGAGAGACACAGAGTTAGACGGAGAGAGAGACACAGAGGAGGGGCAGAGAAACACATTTCAAATATATTGATGTTAAAGAAAGACAGGTGGAAAAACTAAAACACACAAAAAATAGGTAAAAGGGAAGGAAAGAGTCAGACACTTAATACTGTTTACTGTATGTCAAGTGAGCATGTGGTGATATACAGTGATATATGAATGTCACCTCTCCGTCCTCCAGCTCCACATCCAGGAAGTCAAAGTCTCTGAAAACCCTGAACTGCTGCTCACTGGTGGTGTCATCGAGTGTGTCATCTCTAGTTCCGCCCTCCTCCGATGAAACGCCACTCTCTCGCACCTCCATCATGTCCAAGTCGCCACACGATGAGAAGATCACCTGGCGAGAAGGATCGAGAACTGTACTTAAACTCATCACAGACAGATGGTAAAGCTCTTTAAATATGATTCTCTGTTAAATTCTGGAGAGACAGGAAGAAGTTGCTGAATTTAACTATTTCAAAAGTGACTATTGTAAAGAAGAGACGGGGACGTAGCTTACAGATGGGTTCTTAGTGAGTCCAACTTCTTGTCCACAAAGAGACAAAACGTTCACCAGCTTCTCTCTGGTTCTTTTCTGTATGTAGACGAAAGACAGTGAGCAATTAAAAAAAGTATTAATCAAAGAAGGAATAAACATAAACTCTAACATACTCAAGATTGTCCCTCTGAAGTTTATTGGCTTGTTTTTGATCTACTCCAGCTGTTTAAATTACCAATATATAATTTGTGCCCAGCTGTTTGATGACTTTTGCATTTAGTCTCACATAGTTTATAGTTTGTGCAATTTAACTACGGCAAGTATCTGCAGAGAAATACAACTCTGATGTCAAAACAAAACAGGGCAAGTGCCAATTTGTTACTGGATATATTAAAGCAGTGGCAGCTTTGATATATGTGCTTGTCAAAGTAATACAGCTCAAAGCTAGAGTGGAAATACCAAGCATCGCTAAGATGCCACGTCAAAGATTTACGGTTCAAGCTATCACATCTGTCACATCTAACTTTACCTGAGATGACTGCGGTCGCCTCCAGCTGACGGGCACCAGGATGGTGTTGGAGTTGGATCCAGAGGACGTGGAGGAAGTGCTGCGGGTTACAGCCATGGCTCTGGCTTTCCCCTCTCTACCCCCTGAACCCTGGAGCTCGTCAAACCGACGGCCAATCACTGGAGTCTGTAAAGAAAACAATTATGATGTTTCGTCACCGAAATTATTTCCAAAAAGCATCATACTGCTAAGTGTCAGTTTTGTTTTGTTGCTTCCTCACCTCCGAGATGTCGAAGGTGAAGTCCAGTGTTTTCCCAGGCAGAGCCTTGGCTGAGCCGTCCCACACCCTGCTGACCTCCAGGTTGGAAAGGTCACCCTGCGTGTGGCCGTACGTCGGATGAACTAGGCTGGCAGAACGTGATACCACGAGTTTTAAGATGTTCAGAGCATCCTTCCAGTGTATGGTCTGTGGAATCAAACACACAGTATAAGAGGGACTGCAGTGCATAGTTTATCAGAGTCGTAGTGGATTGAGCTTCAGTACAGACAAGTACTGTAGGACGCTAACCTGGACAAACTTCTCAATGGTCTTGGTGACATCAGCATTGAACTGTTTGACGTGAACAGCAGTCAGGTCCATGTGACTGAGCAGACAGTAGATGATCTGGAGGAGAGACTGCTGCATGCTGGGAAGGCCCTTATCCAACAGCTAAGAGATGGAGAGAGACATTTAGCTCATGACAAAGCACGGGACCACAAAATGAATCTTGCTTCGGGGCAAAGTCAAGAGTTGAATGACAATTACTGAACCAGAGGTGACAAGAATAACTTTCAACAACTTCTATCTTCCAGCAAGATATCAACATGAACCCTCACTGCCCCTGACTGGAGAAATGGATCACTTACGAGCTGCCCTTGCTTCACATACACAAGTAACTAGCACCATAACTATTAACCAAACTTACTCTCCTAACATGCAACAAGTTATGCCAAATACTTATAATAAATCCCTGTAGCTACACTAGGAGAAAGATAACCACCTACATCTAGAAATAAAGGAATCAAAATGCATATTGATCAACACTTACCTCAGCCATATAGGTGACCATGCTCAGTGTGATGTCGGAGAAAGCCTCATGGAGGTAGCGACAAACCACACTGACCCAGGAGAAAGGGTCTCGCGTATAGGAGCGCGTCTTGTAGAGCGTCATCACATGGGCCAAATGTGACAGCTTGGTTTTCTTCTCCACCAAACACACCTGAGAGGCAATGATAGAGAGATCATGAGAGAGTGTGAAAAGCAAAGGCAGTCAGCTTGATGATTTACAGTATATGCAACTTTTCAGTGCATGTTTATTTCTGACACCTGCCTAATAAAGCCTAACATAAAATAAACTGCAATAACCGAAAGGAAATTAAAATAAATCAGACTGAGCTCAGGTGATGAATTGCATTGTACCTGTGCGATCCTCTCCGCGCTCTCTTTACAGAACTGAGTGGGGTGGCCAAAGTGCTGCACCAGGTGAGGCAGCAGACACAGCACGTTCAGAGGGAAACCTGCACAGAGAGAAGAGGTCAATCTTCAACAACACCTAGAGGGAATAAAAGCAACAGTTTGTCCCTGACTCGGGTTGAACGTCATCGTGATCCTGCACGTACCTATAGACTGTGAGCTGTCCACCACAGGCACACGGGACACTGGCGTGAGCTGGCAGAAGAGCTGCAAGGTGAGGTCGGAAGTGGACTGGGAGGTAAAACCCTTCAACAAAAGCTGCTGAATCCCAGAGAAGCCGCTCCACCTCAGCTGAGCCTGAAGCTTCTCAAGGCGCTCACGGTTCTCCGCTCTGTCTAAAGGAACCTGGGAGATAGAGAGGGTTTTTTTCTGGTTTAGCGGAAGCTGGTAACAGCACTTAGTGACCTGAGGCATTTGTATTTTAAAGGCTAGGACTTGTTCCCGCTTGACATAAATCAAAAGCTAGTTCTTGCACTGCTGAGTGCTGATAGCTGTTCTCACCAACTTAGGATGCTTTAATTTTCAAATATAATAAACTACCATTTTTAGCAATTCTAGAAAGTGTGTACGTGGCTCGGTTGTTCAAATGTCTCATTTCAGTCGGGAGCTTCCTCTGCTTCTTCTGTAGTTTTATTTCTGTTTTACAATTGTATTTCTTTCGCTCTAAGATCAGTAAGTTTCATGTTATCTACCTTTGAAAGCAGCTTGTGAACCAGACGGAGTGACATCTGATATTCAAACTCAAAGTCTGACTCCATGAGTGACACGGCCACCCAGAAGACCGTGGCCAGTATCGATGAGGGATGAGAAACGTGGGCGGGGTCCGATAGAACACTGGGATCGATACGATTGGTGGATGACGTGCAGGAGCCAGGGGTTCTTCCTGATCGGGAGAGGCCATGACTGTTGCAGGCCTGTAGATTGAAAATGAAATAAATCTTTGTGTCACAATTAAAAACAACAGCACAAGGCACACACAAGATCATACATCAGCAGAAAAAATAATACATCATGCATATTGTCAGATGTACTGTGACCTACAAGTATTAAAAGCATTATGTGATATAAAGAGAATCTTCCTCTCTTGCCTGTATGCGATCCAGAGTTGCACTGCGAGGAGGATCGAACGACGGGTTGTTACATTCACCAAACTTCTTGGGGACGGAGTAGGAGCGTTGATGACGTTGTGATGACAACCCCACGAATCCTGGGCCAGGGAAGTTCAACTGGCCCGTGCTCTTCCTGTTCATCAGTTTTTCACTAGTCACAAAGTCTGGTGAGGACGTCCTGTGCACCACACGAAGAAGAAATTAATAAAGCAGAATACGGTAATTAATGTTGAGTATCGTGTTCCTGTATCAAAATAAAGTTTGGATGAATATTTAATATTATGTAAATTTTAATTAATTTTTAGAAATAGCAGAGGCGTACCTGGTTAGAGCTGCCATAAGGTCGCTGTTCTTCAGACATTCTGCTAAATTCACCACCACTGACTCCAGCGTCAACAGCACCTCCATCACATACCCCTGAAACACGTGTTGTTTGATTCAAAGGGCACAAAAATCTGCATCGACATACATTCTCTTTTGCAGAGTAAAAAAAGATGTGAAGTGCTGAAATACTTCTCTCCTCTACTGTCTCCAAACCAACAATCTCTCACTTTTGCCGTTTCTCACCTGCACCTCATCTCCATGTTCTCCGACCACCTCCACCAGTCGTGAGATCAGGTCAGAGACGGCGTGGTTGTTGATTGGCTGTTTGAGGGCTCTGAAGATCTGGAAAGAGCGGCCGGCATAGTGACGCGAGGAGCTGCACAGAGCTGTCTGTAAAGCCACATCACTCAGCTCCTGCTCCAGGTGGAAGTCTGTCAAAACAGATAAGGTACAAAGACACATAAAGATTCAGCTAAACCCACATGTGGAGTCTTGACACATTTATGCAGACGGCTTATTACTTTTAAGAGGTGATGTAAATGTTGGAGAAGATTGGCATTCATTATTATGCATTTCGTGCGATCGTGTTGGATTTTTCATTACGTCCAGGACAGATTTTCAGATATGACTCATAAGGTAGCAGTGTGCCCTGATATCTCTGTTATTCATTGAAAGGTATCTAGCAGTAACATGATTGGCGCCTCACCAGACTTGGACTCCTTGAAGACAGAGACGACGTGCCGTAAGAAGTTGGACAGCTGCTCCGAGCTCTTGGAGTTGGGGTTCTTTGGTGTGATGTCCTCGTGCACCCACAGCGGCCCAAACGCTCTGAGCAACAACAACACAGTACTCCAGGCACTGTATACCCACCACCAGTAACACCACATACATGTTACACAAGCACTAAATAAATGTATGTGCACAGCGCACACACGCCGTGCTCGACAGTGAGATTTACACTCACACACACGCCTGCTTGGACATGTGGTGTCCTCTAGAAGTTCACAGAACATTGGCGGAGCTGTGTGTACCTTGTGGAGAGGAACTCAATGAGTTTGTTTGTCTTCTCATCTGTCTCATTGGACGCATCTTCAAGATCCTCCAGGTCATCAGGGGTCACAAGAGGCAGATGTCCAACACTGCCCGCAGTGCTGCCGCCCCCCAGACTGGCAGAGGACGAGTTGGAGGTGGAGCAGAGGCCTGAGTCGGCCACTGGAGAGGCCTGCCACTCTCGCAGGAAGTCTGGTGCACCTGAGAAAATGATGATAGAGAAAAGAATTAAGTGTACTTTTAATTTACACCATGGCTTTATCATGTTTATGTTTTATGTACTGCAATGTTTCAGTACATTTCCCCAGTCATTCCCATTTAATGGTAATGGAGAATTAAAAAGAGGAATCAGGAGACATCATATCCCTTTGGCAAACCCTAAAAATCAAAAGGCACCAGTTCACCACATGAAGTGAAGTTTCATGCTCACTAAATGATTACAGATGCATTGACAGACAGACAGGTGGACACACTGAGCACTAAATCCCCACACATTATATTCCAGGAGGATAATAAATGTGTAAATGGATTCCACTTACGGGACTGCTGGTACTCTGTGTGGTAGCTGGACTTGATTGTGAGCGTCTTGTTGTCACTGATCTCTCTTGTCAGCATCAGAACTGAGGCTATGACCTGGAGAAAAACAATGAAACTCATCTTAAGTGACTAGTAAAACCTTCCATGTCCACTATGTGCACTTTCTTACTAGCTCAGAATAAAATTGTAGAATAACAACACAGAATCCCGCTCTGACCTGGAAGTTGTTGTTGCAGGAGAGGGCGATGAGGAGGTGGAGAAGGAGGCGTTTGCTGTGTTCGTAGACCTCTGGCCGGTAGTGGTCCAGACCTGGCCAATAAAATACACATCCAGTAAGACAACAACAACATTAGGATTCTGCACAAAGAGCTGAATATAACTGTACTACACTGACATGTATTTTTAATCCCTATACCCTCCCGGAAACACAAGCTTGCACATTTTTTGAATTTAAATACACGAAAAGACTTGAATTAACACTAAATACTGCTCATGTACCCTGAAATGTTGGGGTTGAGTTTCTTAAATGGCCACAATGGCTTGTTGTGCTTCACTGGTTGTTATGACAATTCGCTACAAGTGATATCCTGTTTCTTGTGGAGAGCATGTACATTACTATATTTAACATTTCTCCCAACGAAAAGTTTGTCAAATGAAACAATGCAACATTGATTCTTAGACAGTTGATTGCGCACAGGGCACAGATTGATTGATAACCCACAGCCTGAGCTCGAGGGTTAGAATGCTGAATATGCAGAACCTAATAATGCATTTCTGACAGGTCAGGTACAGTGCCTTGCATAAGTATTCACCCCCCTTGGACTTTTTCCCATTATGTACTGTTACTAACTGGAATTCAAATAGACTTAAATAAACTTTTTCCCGTTTGATCAACAAAACATGCATAGTACTTTGGAGGTGCAAAATAAATTTTATTGTGACACAAACAATAATGAGAACAAAAAAGTTGACATCTGTTGGGTGCATAAGTATTCACCCCCCTGTGTCAATACTTGGTAGAACCCCTTTGGCTGCAATTACAGCTGCAAGTCTTTGGGGTATGTCTCTACCAGCTTTGCACATCTAGAGATGGAAAGGTTTGTCCATTCTTCTTGGCAAAAAAGATGAAGCTCAGTCAGATTGGATGGAGACCGTCTGTGAACCGCAATCTTCAAGTCTTGCCATAGATTCTCTATTGGATTGAGGTCTGGGCTTTGACTGGGCCATTTTAAGACATTAACATTCTTTAATCCAAACCATTCCTTTGTAGCTCTGGCTGTATGTTTAGGGTCATTGTCCTGCTGGAAGATGAACCTCCGCCCCAGTCTCAAGTCTTTTGCAGACTGCATCAGATTTTCTTCAAGGATTGCCCTGTATTTGGCTCCATCCATCTTTCCCTCTATTCTGACCAGTTTCCCTGTACCTGCTGAAGAGAAGCATCCCCACAGCATGATGCTACCACCACCATATTTCACTGTTGGGATGGTGTGCTCAGGGTGATGGGCAGTGTTGGGTTTTCGCCACACATAGCGTTTTGCATTGAGGCCAAAAAGTTCAATTTTGGTCTCATCTGACCAGAGCACCTTCTTCCACATGTTTGCTGTGTCTCCCACATGGCTTCTGGCAAACTCCAAACGGGATTTTTTATGGATCCCTTTCAACAATGGCTTTCTTCTTGCCACTCTTCCATAAAGGCCAGATTTGTGGAGTAGACGACTAATAGTTGTCCTGTGGACAGATTCTCCCACCTCAGCTGTGGATCTCTGCAACTCCTCCAGAGTAACCATGGGCCTCCTGGTTGCTTCTCTGATTAATTTTCTCCTTGTCCGACTCTTCAGTTTGGGTGGACGGCCTCCTCTTGGTAGGTTTGCGGTTGTGCCATATTCTTTCCATTTTCTTATGATGGATTTTATGGTGCTCAGAGAGATGTTCAAAGCTCTGGATATTTTTTATAACCTAACCCTGCTTCATATTTCTCCACAACTTTATCCCTGACCTGTTTGGTGAGCTCCTTGGTCTTCATGATGCTGTTTGTTCAGTAATGATCTCCAACAAACTCTGAGTCCGTCACAGAACAGGTGTATTTATACTGAGATTAAATTGCAGACAGGTGGACCCTATTTACTAATTATGTGACTTGCAAATGTGACTTGTGAATGCAATTGGTCGCACCAGATCTTTGTTAGGGGTTTCACAGTAAAGGGGGTGAATACATATGCACTCAACACTTTTCAGATTTTTATTTGTAAATAATTGTGAAATCCATGTAATATTTCCCCCCATTTCCAAATGATGCACTATTTTGTGTTGGTCCATTACATAAACTCACGATGAAATAAATTTTAATCTGTGGTTATACCATGACAAAATGTAGAAAAGTCCAAAGGGGGTGAATACTTATGCAAGGCACTGTATGTATCCACGTTAGGTAATGTGGTAAAATGCAGGCCCTGGGGAATGTGTCAGTGTCGTCACAAGAGAGCAGCCTGTACTGAAATGCATTGTCAACGTGGTGGAGATAAAAGCTCACACTGTCACGCCATTAATTTAGTCGAGGTCCCAGACGTCACCTACACACCTCGAGGTTATTTCTGTGTGAGATGAGTAAACACAATGTCTGGAAGCACAGTGAATGATTGATTGGGGTTTTGATCTTTTCTTTTCGGTTCTCATGGTCTCTTATGTGGAAGACACGCCCTCTGAGTTGACATGTACGTTTGACAGATGTGTGTATTATGAATGACATGTACGCTGTGTATGCCTCTTGCTTATCTTTCCAAAATTAATCAACTGAAGACAAGAGTCGGTGACTGAAGTTCTGTCTATGAGTGTACATTGTGTGTTCCTACCCAAGAAAAGGGCATGGAGTAGCAGGGGCAGGTGCAAAGCCCAGTCTTCTCTCACACTGTGGTCCACCACCATTTCAGTCATGAATATCACCGCAATGTTACACCTGAGGACAAACACATGCAAAGTTTTGTCAAAGCACAGAGAACATGTCAGTGTAAAGTTGTAATAAGAAACAAATAATCTTCTTCACTTAGTTCAATAAAGAAAAAAGTTGGATATTAACCTCCATTAATGTTTTACAACAGCTGGTTCTTCAGTGATGTTTATGAATGTTTGCATCATAAATCTAACCCGAGTCATATTTATGACCTTTTTTAAGTAAGTGTTTTTTTAAGTGTCTAGAGGGACAATATTTGTTCTCTACATAGCAGAGCTGACTCGGTTTCATTCTGTGCTGCAGTTTATCAACCATCTGTGAGTAGGTGTGACTGGTCTAGTCTGAGAGACTGCTGACTCTGCTGATCTGCTGCTGATAATCGCATCACTGTTCCCAATCTGAGCCTGTTTTCTCTGTGCAACTTTCATAGTTGTTTCAGAGCAGATTTGTCTGCACCGTGCGAGTCCGTGTTGAGTTTGCTTGTGTGTACCTGTGCAGTGGTCCTCTAGGTGTAATGGTTTCTGGGAGGTAGTCAACCAGAGGAGCCCAGCAGCCACCATTAACTGGCATTGGTAACGGCTGAGGACGGTTGGTCTCCAGAACACTCAGTAGCCAACCAGCATATGGTGGGAGAGGGTCATCTACAAAATCAAAGATTTAGTCAATAATATTGATATGCACATGTCACTAATTTTGTTTCTTGTCGAGTATAAACACTGGAACCACGGCAGAGTGATGAATGTAAAACTAACTGTAGTACACAAACTTAATAGTATGGCTCATAACCCAACCAGCAATCAAGCAAAAATCTTAATTTAATGTTTTAAACTTCTACACAAAAAAGGATATAAAATCTATATAGAAAAGTGCTGGTAGGTGAATGTTGTTGCCCTTGGAGTCAGGCTAGATGTTTCCCTACATTTCCAGTATTTACACTAAGCTTAATTAGCCTTCTGGTGGTGTGTAGCATACAGACGTCATAAAGCATTAAATTACTTTTATATATAAATGCATGTATTTCCTAATATGTCAGAATCTAGGAACCCCTGGGCAAATGACATGAAGTGAAAAGAAGTAAATACATGAAGTGAAAAGGAGTCAATGCAACCCCTGCAACTTTTAATATTAAATAATTAAACAGTAATGTCCCAAGACTTTTTCTTGTTCAAGTGATTGACATAAAATAGAATCTACTTGTTAAGGTTTAGTCTAAAATAGTTGTGTCAGGTCATACACTGGCCCAGTTAGAGTGTCCCCTGCTCAGACAGCTATGCTCCTAAATTGACTTGTCCTTGTACTTGGCTAGTTGCATCACTGCTTAGTCACATAAAGACAACAGCAGCAGACTCATGTCTGGAAGCCTCCCAACACAGATGCTTGCATAAGATCGACTGTGGTAGAGGTTGTCCAGTGTCTGTGTGGTGGGTCTTTGCTTGAGTCCAGATAAAGTGACATACGAGCTCCAAAAATCTAAATCCAGTGAATGAGACGTGTGTTAGTTCACACTCTTCTACACTCCATGACAGTCCCACCATAAATTCTGTCAGCACTGTAGGTATGTGAGGGGATTAGTGGCAGTTAGCTTTTTTATGTCTTAAGCTAAAGTGGTGAACAAATAGTGACTGACAAGAAGAATCCATATCTCCCTTCAAAAGACAGACAGGTGTGACTCCCCTCTGGCGGTTCAGTAAATCTTTTCCCATCCGTTCTCACAAGAACCAAGACAACTTACTCTTTTCGTCCTCATAGGAACCTCCAGAGCTGTTGCTGTAACGAGACTCGAGTCTGTTGTGCGCCCTCGCCCTGCTGTGAAACAACGACATCACAAGTAGGTTTTAGAGTTTACAGATTTACTGTGAACAGTTTTATTCCAACATGTAAAACCACATTAAGATATTTTTTAACCAAATTCTAATTAGTATAAGTTAATAAAACTGTATTGATACTGACCGCTCTTCCTCCCTGACCAGCTTGTTCTCATCTGTGTCTGGCAGGTTCTCCTGACCGGCCACCACAGTGTTACTGCTGGAGGTGGTGCCTACACATGAGAGATATTCAAGATAACCTTCAACACTACAGGACTGTCAGTGCCAACAATTTGTCGCATAACAAGCTGTCAACTTCTCACACAGAGTCAAAAGTCATTTCACATCATAGGTCAGTACAGGAGCGTCTCCTCTCACCGGTCTGTGAGGTGGAGGCTTTGTTGCTGGCAGCAAAACGGTAGAAGGGAGGGTTGTCACAGTGCAACACCACTGGGTTGACTGGGTCTGTCTGCTGCAGCTCAAACAGGAGCTCCTCCATAGTCTGGATGGTGTTGTTGCGACACAAGTAGATCACCACCTTCTTGATCTAAAACAGATGAAAATGTGTTTCTCATTAAACCCTGCTCATTTGTACGTAGGTATTTATCATGAGATGTAATACACACATCACTTTAAACTTACATAAGGCAACAGTGTAGTGTCACTACTGACTCCACACAGGCTGATAAGGAACTGCAGGGTGATCCGTAAGTTGTTGCTCCACCTCTCGTTGGACACGAGAGCGTTCCAGGCGTTTTCAATCTCTGGGCCAGGAACCTCGTCTCCATACTGACGATGTAAAGAAACATCAGTTAAAAGGCAGGAGATGTCACTGGGACAAAGAGTAATTTCACAAACAAGGCTTCTCACCTTAGCGGTCATGAACATGAGGTTGTTGAGCACCAGCGAGGTCGCCTGCAGAGAGCCCCAGCCGTTACCTCTCAGACTTGGGGATAGACTCATGCCCCGCGCCTGACCACGAGGTTCTTCCTCTGGTGTGCAGGGGCTTGAAGCAGGGGGTAGGAGCCCCGTGTCCACCAGCTCAATGTTACTAAGCCAAGGCAGCAGGTAGGACAACATGATCTGTCTGCCATTGGAGTGGGTGGTTGAGAAACGCTGGCTCACCTCTGCAAGAGTTGAGAAATGTCAGAGAGCAAATCTAACATTTGTCATAATCTGTCTGTTTCACTATTTAATGGATTAGAACATAGCTTTCTCAAAATAAAAATTACAATGACTGTCTGTGCATTGCCTCTGTACATCTTTAGCATCAAGTCTTTACCTGAGAAAAGAGGCAGCGTGAGCTCCGGGTACATGCTGGCCAGCTGGATGGAGAGCTGAGACAGGTTGACGCTGTAGAGGGGAGGCAGGGGGCCGTGTGTTCCATACAAAATGTTACCAGGCTTCTGCTCCACCATCCGCTTAGAGTACGCACACAGCTTAGACTCCAGCACCTGCAGACAAATGCATCAACAGGATTAGATTTCATGCTCGAGTTCTCCTTTTCACCTCGACGTGTGCAGTTAATTACACGTCTTCTGTGTGTTTTGTCCATGTGTGAATCTACCTGCATCAGCTGCATGGATATCTCATATATTTCTCTGCTGGTGTCGGAGGCTTTGAACAGAACCAGATTGAGCAGGGTCACAAGGTCACATGGGTAATTCCTGGAAAAATAGGGAGACATTATTACATACCTGTTAAAATAAAAAAATATGTACAGGCAGTGTGGACAATAATAGGGTAAAGAGTAAGTGTATTCAATATATACACTGTATGATTTCATTGGTTAAACGTCAGCCAAGTTGACAACTGCTATGAGACAACTAGAATTTTGTAAGTATGTTTTATTCAAAACAAAAAATCATATGCTACTTATGCTACATCTGTGTTTCTTGATTTGTTATATATTAGTGGATCCTCAGTTTAAATGAGAAAAGGTGATCCCCTACCTGTTACCACACACGGTGGCAATGGCTTTGAAGCAGCCGGACGCCAGCTGGTACGATCCAGTGAAGCAGCGGTCCACTGCCCAGTTGAACAGATTGATTTGGTCTGGATTCAGTTCTAGGAGCAGGATCACAACCTCACACCCCAGACGGTGCACCTGTAGCAAACAAGTGATCATGAAAAGGGAATCCACATATGGCCACAAAAAGAGCAGCCGTGTCCAGGTTGACTGAGATTTTTAAAATAACTTCCTGTGGTAAGCTGAAATTTAGAAGTAGTGCTGATCAGTGTGTTGTAAGAAGAAAAAAGAATACAGAAAGCTGCTGTGTGACAAGTGAAGGCAACAGTAGGTCAAAGTGTTGACGTACCCGTAAGTCGTGGCAGGCCAAGATGTTGTCAAGCCATTTGTAGAGATATCCGTCAGTAGAGAGACCCACGTTGTCAAACACTGGTCCACAACACAGAACTGCTGACATAGCCTAGGAGACAAAAGTCAAGTTGAGTTAATGCTAAGGTTTCTGTAAAACACCATGTGAGGACAAGATGATAGAATAACTCTGGCTTGGGCATCACTTACCTTGAGAGCACAATACTGGTAGCGAGTGATCTGATGGTTGCGGTCACTGTAACGATCAAGGGGGGTGAACATGACACTGAAGGGTCCAGCCCATTGGCTGAAGAGGATGAAGAGGTGGTGTCTCAGAGACTGTTGAGGGAAGAGGAAGCGCCTGTGGTGGACTGAGTGTGTGAGAGAGAGAGAGAGAGAGAGAGAGAGAGAGAGAGAGAGAGAGAGAGAGAGAGAGAGAGAGAGAGCAGGCAGGGTCATACAGGAGACAGACCTTTGAGTAAACTTCATTTGCAATTGTAATCATGAGCGTTTGTACAGACTGCCATTATAATTTTGTTGTGGCTACAGATTACGTCCAAAGCCACGGCTGCAGAGTCAACTACTACTGAAAGACCAATGTATTATGATGTATGTTTCATATCATAAAAGAGGAATAAAAAGGATTTACCAGGAACACATTGGATGAGATTAGCCACCATCGCACTGAAATGGGCTCTAATGTCTTTAAGCACGTCCAGCTCCTTCTCATTCTCAGCCTCCAGAAGCATCCGGGTTAGATCCACATACTCCAGGAACAAGGCACCCAGTGCCAGGGAGTCACGCTCCAGTGCTCCGTTGGTGCTACAGACAAAGAGAAGGAAAGCTTCAGTACAGAAACCAGCTTTTATATTTGACAAGGAATCGTATATGTGTATATTAACAGCAACTGGCTGTAAGCAAGTCTGAGTGCTACCTGTCACTGATAACTCCTGCGTTGGCCAATAGTTCAAAAATCCTCAGCAGCTGCAGCCTGAGAAGATCCCTCCTTTCTCTGCGTTTCTTGTTCTGAAAACACAAACAGAAATAAATGTTAATATAGATATGTTATCAAGGAGGTAATGTTTCCCCCCCCGTAAATTGATTTGTCTGTTAGTTTGTCAGCAGGATTACTAGGAACTACAGAATAGATTTCCACAAAACTTGGTGGAAGGATGGAACATTGGACAAAAAGGAACCCATTGACTTTTGGGGGCAGATCCAGCCCCTTTTTTCTTTAATATTGTGAGATTGGGGATTTTATGACATTTTCGTAGATTTCCCTGAAAATAATGTGTGGATCTTGATTGAATTTAATGGGACTGTTGGGCCTTGGCGGCGGGATGCGCTCTTCTGAGTGTCATTCTACTTTATACTGGCATAAAAAGGAAAAATGACTTAACTTTACATTAGCAATACAAATAATCCATGAGTCCATTTTCATAAATTATAAATTATTACTTATGGTGACCATCTCTAATAGCATACACTGTATATGACTGGAAAGAGAAACTTAATAACTCCTGTATTTAAAATACAAACATTATAATTGATCTGCAAGATATTTGCAGGTTTCCTGTCCGAGATCAATAGTCCTGTTCCTCGTCCACTCTGTCTGTGTGTGTGTGTGTGTGTGTGTGTGTGTGTGTGTGTGTGTGTGTGTGTGTGTGTGTGTGTGTGTGTGTTACCTCTGGCCTACGTTCCAGTGCTTCCTTCATCAGTGGATGCAGTTCTTCCACCAGCTCCCTGTAGACACACAGGATCAAAGATGGTACAAATCAATCAATTGTCTGATCGGCAGAGTTGCTAAATGAGTCTGATCAAACCCCGTACACAGAGGACGGTCAGATTCAAGAGAACAGGGAAGTTTGTAACAGATACCTATCTTGTGCAACCCAAATGTCACATTCCCTAAACCCACTAATCCTCAAACACTGATGTGAAAAATGTGTCTGGAGAGACCTTAATCCCTCTGAATAACAAAGGACGCCCTTTTGGAAAACACTTTAGGTTAAAAATAGATGATCTCTTTTTAAAATGAAAATACCTCCTTTTCACAATGGAACCACTGTACTGTGAAAAAATGTGATACACGTCTGTTCCTCTAATAATTCCCTTGTAGAACAGTGTTGTACTTTCTTCCCTGGACGTCAGAGAGGTATGCAGCTCATCTCAGTTATGAAGAGAATGTACAGATAGATGATGATAAGTGATAGATCAAGACAGCATAAAGTTGATTGATGAATCGTATCTTTCTTGTGTTAGATATAAAGACTAATCTAGCACATCATCCATTTTCTACTGTATGTGTTCTGCATTCAGGCTTTGTGTGTTCACTCCCTGACACAACAGTCACACAACAGTATCTAACAACTCTTGTATGATTCTTGAACATGATGTAATGTGTGTTTTATGTAGTTGTGTTCTTGCTCCGGTACCTGAAGACCAGAGCGTTCGTGCATCCAAATCCTAGAACCAGAGACTCTGTGATCTCCAGACTCTCAGCTCTCATCAGCGGGACGAGCTGTTTTAAAAGCCAGGCCACTGAGGGAGTGCCTATCACCTGAGCAATAAACAGAGAAAATACACAAATAGCAATCAGAATGACAGATAGGAGAGCATAAATATTTAGACAGTAACTATGTGCAGCATTAACTTTAAAACTAATCAAAAACTAAATCTCAAACTGATGCAAATTCCTGAAAATCAAAAGGATTCATGCAAAAGATTATTCTTTACAATTTAAATCTCATTGATCAGGATGGATGGATTGGATGAGAGCAACATCAGATTAAATATTTTACAATCAATCAATCAGTCAATCTTTTAAGCAATGATTAATGTTGGATTTTGAACTCTTGTTTGAACATGTGAGGACATGGCGCTGAGTTCAGACAAACTGTGGGGGACATTTTAAACGCTGATGGTGTTCTTTTTTTTCAGCAGGAAAACACTCACCTTGTTGTCGTAGGTGACGCTGCCATCGGGCGTGGTGGCTGTGATCTCCGGTGTGGAAGCCCTGAGGTGACCCGGGGACATGATGCTGGGCTTAGCCACACCTAGACACATGATCAGGTAGTTCCGCCACAGTGAGATGTAGTTGTCACTGGAGCCCGCCGTGCTGGTCTTCTTAGCGTTCACCGGGCTGCTGTGGAAATAGGTCAAAAAGGACAGAATATGAGATATGTGGTATTGGTTGTTATTTCGGCTCTTCAGTTAGATGCCTTAAATGTACAATGTAATCAAAGTGTGTTCATGTACTTGGGATCAACCAGAGGAAGTAGAAGCTGTAGCCGTGTGAAGGCGTAGGGCCAGGCGTATCCCAGGGCGATGGGGCAGTGTTTGGGCAGGTGCTCCTGCCGCAAGAAGATGTGCAGACAGAGCACCCATGGGTCCTTCAGGCACTGGGCAAAGATCCAGACGTGGCTCGGGCTCTTCACGTCATAGGAGCTGCTCACCAGTCGAGCCGTCCACTCCACGAGCCACTGGAGGTCAACGTGGTGGTTGAGCGGCAAGGTGGACTGAGGGAACAGAGGGGGAAGAATTTAGGAATGACACACAGCAGTAATTTGGAAGACTAAATAACTACATAACTGATCTAATGTATTAATGTTACTGATGAACTCACCGAGTCAGAGACAGCCACATGAACGAAGCTGTCCATTACAGCTGGGCTCAGCTGGTCCATGACCTCTATCATTGGTTTGTCATCATCCTGGAGGGAGAGACATTTATAGAATGAGCTATTTTTAAAACTGCGTCACAGAGTGTGACAGAATTCACGGCTGCATCTCTAGTCACACCTACAATCAGATGCCTTTTCTTGCATCCAGCTATTTACATCTCCTCTTTCCTTCTGTAGTGACTATTTACCAGCAGCTGTCATTGAACTCTATATTTATCCGTTTTGCCAAGTCACTTGTCAGTTTCCTGTACTGTACCTCAGCATGTCCCAGAGCTGTGAAGAGGCAACGTATTTCTCTCAACACGCCAACCGCCAGCTTCCTTGTGCTGATCTGACACGAGCAGAGGAGCAGCAGAGCCAGCCCCTCCACCGCATGCAGCACTGAGCAATGAGGGCTTCGTTCTGGAAGTCTGGGGCTTGACTGACAGAGATAGAAGAAACATTGACCAAAATTAACAGGGATTTCTGCGATGTTGGTTTTATAAGTGAACAAATAACCAGGTGTCTGTAAATGAGTTAAACTTAGCGCTGCGATGTACAAACCTCGACTCCGCCTCGCGTCTTCCCCTGGAGCTGCAGAGCTAACCTCCACTGTGTGAGCAGCTGGAGGAGAAGCTTCACAGATGCATCCTGCAGACCCTGATGTGTGTCTTGAACCTGGTAAAGTGTGGAGAGGAAAAAGAAGAAGGGCTGTCAGTGTCGATATTCTAGCGTCTGAGATTATTTTATAAATATGTCTCTAGTCATGTTTTTCTTTTGGCCTCAGATTGGACACAAGAATAAAATACAACCTACTTAGATGATAGAGAACAATTTTGGATTTTGTGTGATTCTTGATACATTATTAGTGGTAGTGGTGTTAAAAACCAAAACAATGAATGGGAATGCTTTCATAACATTTCAAAAAGTGATAAACCCTAACCTCACGTAGAAGGAAATGTGTGTAACCAAACAGAACGTCTTCCCTCCAGTCTGAGAAATCCAGTAACAGGCTCTGCAGGGAGTTCTGGGAAATGAGACGAAGCTCGTCGTCCATGTGCACAGTGAGTCTGAGGGACAGAGGACAACATAACAAGAGAGCAGAAGAAACAATTCTTAGTGATTTAGACACACAACCTTTAAAAACTCAGCAGGACTGACTTGAGACGATGACATTGAGTAAGTAGGTCCCGTCTTTAACTCACCGTGAGAGCAGGTCAATGAGCTCAGGTTTGGACATGCCATCAGGGAGGATGCGAGGAATAGCAGCCACGCACGTTCTGAACAGGTCAATCTTAGGCTTCCGTTCACCACTGTCAAAGATGGAGGGGGGTGTAAAGCTTTTATTCACCTTCCCTTACTCAAAATGCAAGTTTCCTTTTTAAATTAAAATTTTGAGTTAAAGAACGGCCTTCTGCTCAAAGACGAATAAACGAAACAGTTCCATTGCTGCACTTTGAAGCTACATACGTGATCATGTCCTCTGGTTCTTTGTTGAGCATCTGAGCGCTGGTGAGCATCATGCAGCGTCCAACCTCCTTGTCCAAATGTCTGAGGATGTTGTCCAGTGCCTTTCGTACCTGGGAGTAGTACAAGGACATACCTGAGGGGAACAAAAACAGACAGGTACATGGAGTTAAGAGACAGTCAAACTGCACTAACATGAGCAGCCCACAGACACAAACAGACCTATTAGCTTGGCTTCCTCTTCAGTGAGCGTCTTGCTGAGATAAGTTTTCTTCTTCTTCAGAGAGTTTCCAGAGGGCAGGGTGGCTCCTGTGTTGGGCATAGGAGGCTCTCCGTCCTTCTGTTGCAGAGCATCTGCTATCACCAGAAACGCCCGCAGACCAATGTTCATACGCTGAAACACAGACAAGGCTCAGCATCCTTAGTAACAGGCAACAGAGTCTGTTCATCAAGAGCAATGGGGAATCTGTGGCAGGGATTGAGCGAATGTAAGTGCTTGAACAAGATATTTACTTGTGTATATAAATGTTTATTTGGGATTATTTGAAACCACATTCGATACTTCAGAGCTGCTCAATAAGGGATGTTTTTCTAATTAGAGGGGACAGATACACCAGCATCTGTTATTCAAGCAGTTTATTGACATTTAATCCTACATTATATTGGACTGTAAATATTTCAGGGTAATCAACAACATACTGCATTGGTGAGTGTATATATTGTCTCTACTGTTGTTGCTGTATCTTTACGCCACCAGATCATCCTTGTAACCCGAGAGACACCCTGTAGTCAATGTCTGGGTTTGCTTTTTCTTTTTTTTCACCTCTGGGTTCAGACTGAAAGCTTTGGCAGGTTTCCCAACACTCAGCAGGTCAAAGATGATCTCCTTCATGGCGAAATCCAGTTTCTCCTGAGCAGAGGACAAACAAACTGGTGTTAGAGGATTTCAGAGTCAATGCTGTGTGAGCCACCGGCAACATAACATTATTATTAGTATTAAATCAACCTTTACAACATTGGTGTAAGTATTAAAAACATCAACCTCTTATACGGCCATTAGATAAATAGTAATCAATTGTGATAATGGTTTCTGCTGAAATAAAAAATATGAAAATATCTGAAGGTCTATATTCTTGGTTATCCTGAATTTTCATTAATTTTTTTAGGGTTTGACCTGTTTCAACAACTTTGTCGATAAAAATTTTGGATTTTAAATAAATGTGAAGCGACATTAGGCAATTTTATACACAAGAGTGTGTTTTATACACACCTGGGCAATAAACTGGATAATCTTGACAAAGATATTAAGAGGCATGTCTCTGGGCACGACGCTACGACTCCCTTTGGGGAACAGAGTGGAGGTGATGGACGTCAGCCGACTGGGGGGGGGAGAAGAAACACATATGTTGCTTTAATGACACACATCAATATTAAGAATCAAGTCTAATTTTTAAAGCGATTAGATAAGGTATTGATTACTAGTTTCAAAATGCGTCTTGCATTTTAATGTTGAGAAATGAAAGTACATATGGCTGTTACCTCTGTGTTCCAGTGTTGCTCTCGCACTTTATTCGGATCATGTAAACCCACAGTAGACGGTAGAGAGATTCCAGAGCCACACGGGCCATCTTGGGATCTTTATTCTGCGTTCAGACAAAGATAAATGATTTTTCTTCAAGTACAATATTTCACAAATCTCCATTCATACCCAGAGTTTTGGAAAGAAATGTGACAGAAATTCCTCACAAGCTGTACCTTCTAGATGTGTCTTGATTTATTATTCACTGCAGATACTGTTTTCTCCACATTTACAGTGTGATCATGACTGAAACTTTACAGAAATCTTTATAATCCCTCTTTGTTTTTAAGCTGCAGTGTTTCCCTTGAGGCACTACATACTGATGGTGGATTTTATAGCTTGAGAGGTGCTCAGTAGCACTAGTGCATGGAGCTTGCTTAGCGTAGTTCATTCTTGTTTGTCACTTAGTCAAAATCCTTCCCCTAGGGCAGAAATATATTTCACAGACACCGTAGTTTTTGTGTGTGAGCCTCACACTACTTGTGATCTGTACAAATAACCCCCTACTCTAAGGAATCTTGAATTTGCAGTGGTATCGGCAGGAAGGCTGACCTTGAGGTTGGAGAGGCAGTTGTTGAGAAAAATGTGCCAGCGGCTGAGGAAGAACTGCTTCTGACTGACACACAGCAGGCAGGTCACCAGCGGATACAGAGCCTGGTGTGGACAGAGAAAGGACAGAGGGGAGACATTAGCATCAGGCACTTCAGACGACAACTAGTAAAGTATCTTAATCAAATTCAGTTTTCTTCACCAGTTTACTTCATGAAGTATGCAGCGTATTACTTGGAAACTGTGTTTTTTTTGGGGGGTTCCACTCATTAAAGCTTAAATCTAATTTCTTTCTTTTTCCTTTGTCATTTACGAACAATAGGCAATCGCATTATTTGAAATTGAAGTGAATTTTGGTCCAGAATCATGTTCCACTTGTTTCACAGCTGATAAATCCCTCATTAACCCACTTTTCAATGTCTGCCTCTGTGTGATTAAGTCGGTTAAATAAAACAAAACTTATATTTGTCTGTGCTTTGGCTTGACAGTCTGTTTAATAAGAAGAACAAGTGAGTTTGACATTTATTTCATTCACCAATACATTTTAGTTTCTGCTGTCTCTTGAGCAAAATTAAAGCAACAGCCGTGTGAACAATACCTTAGAAGAGAGAAAATATTTCAACTTCAAGCTGACCTACAGGAATGTGAACTTCGTCTCCTGTCTGTTCAATTATCAGTGAGGTCATCAAGGTCTGCATGCAGATCATTCTTAAAGACGAATACCTTGCTAATGGTCGGTGTGAGACCAGGTACACCCTCGTCATGAATTGTTTTTTGAAATGCTCGATTTGAGAAGCGCATAGTTGCTCTACTATCTCAGGCACTCAGAATGTAAAAGAATAACAATTAAGGGAATACATCAGATGACAGTCATTCCTGTCATGTCATGTCCATTCAGCTCTGACGTGGTGGCGGGTTGTTTGTTTGTGCGCATACCAGTGCACCACTCGCTTGGAAAATGTGAAAATAAAGAGAAACGCAAAGATTGTATGCAAAGAGGTGTGTCAAGACTCAATGCATGGTAAAGTATTTTCAGAATCTGCTGAAGGAAGTGTGCGTACTGGCTAAGTGAGATGTCTGCAGCCCTGAGGAGGAACCCACTCACATCACGAATAGCACATCATCAGCAGGCCTCCTGCCACGTCTTGTTATCAAATCTGTCAGTGAAATGGCTGTGGAATAAAAACCATGGGTGGAGAAACCTGGACTGTGACAAAACCTCTGGCTTATCAGATCAATTCCTTCTGAAAAAATTTAGTTTTTCTCAACCAATAAATCAACTTCCATAAATTAGTGTCTGTTTCGGACTTGAAGAGAGGTTAGCACTAAAATACAGTTTGGATCATACTTGAAACTAGTCTATTTACACCGAAACAAGAACAAAAACCTAAAAGTTTGAATGACTTTATTGGAAGGATCTTGTTTTGAGAAAAGGACTGATAATCCTGTGTCATAAAAAGAGTTTTGCCTGTTCTATTACTTCCTTAACTTTCATGGTTAAAACTTTTGAGCAGTGGCAGAGGGAATTTTCATACCAGTCAGTTAAACTGATTTTATTGCATGCGTTTCCGTGTGAGACTGCTTGTACTGATCAGGGAGATGTACTGCATCTAATTTGCCGATTGCCCCGCCAGCTTCCATGCTGTGGGCAAATACTGCCCATCTGGCGTCGCTTCCAAAACGACGCTGTGTGCTGCACGTTGCACTCCTGCCTCCTTCCCATGCAGAGATAAAAGCCCACATGTTGGAGAGTTACAGTAAGTGCTTTCACCAATTGCTGGTAATGGAGAGGAAATGAAGAGAATGAGCGGTGACGACACAGAGCATGGGGAAGAAACTTACCAGAGAGTGTTTCTTCCTAGAGGACAGGTCCAGTGTGGTGTCGTGCAAACTTTCTACAAAATTTCGAAGACACGGCACGTTCACCTCATTCTTCACAGTCTGAGAGAGGACACATATTGCACAGGTTACATTCATGCACATTTCTTTTTAGAAATGTTTGCTTTCACCAGTGTCCTTTTTCTGCTTTACATGATGCAGACAGACAAGACACTACATATTCAGAACTATATATTTAGAGCAGCAGACACACTGTTCTGCAGATATACAGATAGATTTTTAATTGAAAGACAAATAATAATATATAAAATTTAACTCTGGCTTGAAATGTATCTAAAAATGAATTATGAGTATGTAGTAAATGACTATTAGTCTGAGCATCAAGAGGAAATGCACTTACAGCAGCTACAGGTACAAGTATCTCCACAAAGAGTCCGGCTAATGAGTGTTTAATGTCTTTATCCTTCACTTCCAAGAAATACTGTGCACACTCCTACAGACAGAAAGAGAGACACGGTCAGAGACAGTGAGAGAAGCAACATGTCTACAGGAAAATTCAGCAAATGCAAGGTTAACGATTCAAATCCAAGTTTCGTTATGGGTGAAGGAAAATGAGGAAAACTCTCAATGCTGCAATTACCATCAACTGGCCAATAAACACAGCACTTAACCGCCTATTACTTGGAACTTCTCAGTAGTCAGCAGGACAGCTCCATGATTGGCCCTAAACTGCTTCCAGACATGAATGTATGCAGTGAAACAGTGTACCTGCATGAACTGGAAGGAGGCTTCAAAGTCTTCCACCGGGTACATTTTGATGCGGAAGAACTTGAGGCCCATGATGAGGCTGATGGTGGACTGGATGACGTAGGGGCTCTGCTCCTTCTGCCTCAGCTCCTTTAGCTCGGAGATGAACTTCTTCCTCACTGCTGGGAACCTGAGGAGGAAATGGTGACCAGATGTGAACAGTTACTCTTTACCAATGTTGTCATATCCAAATCTCAGAAAGGATTTGTTTTTCCCAGTTTTTCTATTTGGTAATATTGTGAACTCTTAATCCGCTACGCAACTGTTTGTTTTTTTTGCATGTGCACATAAGTGTGTGTACTCGTGTGTGTGTGTGTGTGTTTGTGTATGTACCCATCCAGATAGATTTTCCCAACAGTGCTAGGCAGGTCTATATTTAGAAAGGCATCTGGAGGGGTGATGCGGAGGGAATGTGTGTGTGTGTGCGCACTTGTTCTGAGGGCGTCTGTGTTTTTTTGCACATGCTTGTGCTTGCTTCACGGGGGTTGCCACAGCAGTTAAGTTGAACAGTCATCAGCCTTCTGTTTGGTGTTTGAATAAGACATACATAAACTTCTTACTCTGTTAAACCGGGCTGGAAAAACACAAAGATAATGTCAAGCAGAAAGAATGTGTGACCAGAGTGTGCGCCCTTCACTGTTTTCATTGAACCGTGTGTGAATAATGCAGTACAAATAAATAACACTGAATCTTCTTAGAAGTTTAACCAAGTGGAAAATCCATTAACTACGCAGAAAACAGTCCACGTTTGCTAAAATAGGTCCCAGTATATTGAATTTGATCCTTTACTAGATCGATAACTGTGTCAAATGATGTGATGGTTCAGCTGGTGTGTGTGTGTGTGTGTGTGTGTGTGTGTGTGTGTGTGTGTGTGTGTGTGTGTGTGTGTGTGTGTGTGTGTGTGTGTGTGTGTGTGTGTGTGTGTGTGTGTGTGTGTGACAGTAGTGATTGAGCTGCCCTGTAAACCCACACTTTCACCATCACAGTAATAACTTCTTGGAAAATGGGAACAACTCTCATCTCTCATCACGCACAACATGGTGCACAGAGGACCATCATCTGGACTGTCATTATCCTCCACTACCACGCACACACACAAATATTTTTACCAGCACACACACATACAATATTTCTACCAGCCCACACACACACGGACACGGGCCGCTTTTGTAATTGGTGTTTCTACCAGAAAAAAGGGGTCATAGCACTGAACTGTGACAAACTGCCTCTTCAATAGATTTGAGATATTTAATGCACTTAAATTGATAATAAGATTTCCCCTTCAGTTGGTATGTGATTAAAAGGAGATTAACTCAACACATTTGCGTCAACAAATACAACTACTTTCCTGTATACATACAAACATTTAATGTGTATGCACACACAAACACACATGCAGTATAAACACTCATTTGTGAACATGTACAGTACCTGGACTGAGCTACGACTCCCACTACTTCAGCGTAGAGGTCAGCCACGATGTGCATGTTGCCAGTGTTGGGTCCCAGATACCTTAAAGGCAAAGATAAACATCAATATCAATGGATAAGTCTGTGACAACGACACACACTTCTTTCATTTATAAGAGCTGTGAATAGGTGCATGTTGATGTTATGACTGCATGTCAACTCTAAAGCCCCTTTCATTCAATGCAAATAAGTAATTTGTTTGTATTTTAAGATTTACTTAATTTAATTTAAATGAATTTGGTTGTTTTTTTTCTGGGAAAGTGTACAGTGATAAATATAATTTCAGCCACAGTCCCAGTTGTGTTGTCTTTCTTACCCTTCCTTATATTTGAAGTGCTTGAAGGCCAGGTTTATTACTTCTTGGATGAGTCCATCCAAAAGAGGATGGAGTGGGATCTGGATAGAGAGACAAAGGTGTCAGTCATAAACATTTAATTAAAACAGTGTTAAATTAAATGTGCTTATTTCTAGATAAGTCTAGAGCATTTGGTGTAAAGTTGTTGACTTTATCAAGAGTGAACTGGGAAAGGCAGCAAGTTGTTAGTAAGAGAAGGGCATGCTACATACAATTGTTTCTTAAGGTTGTTTTAATTTGCAGTATGACAGTAAACAGGCATCAATATTAACAGATTAAAACAAAGAAAAACACAAATTTACCAGTTATTTTCCGTGATGTGAATACTGTCTACAGACAAATTCCTTTAAAAGTTAAACCTACTCATGTTAAGAGGTTTGAGGAGACATTCAGCATTTCGAGAAGATCTGCAGAATGAGACTCACCTGCTTTAAAACCTCTATAAGCACTAAAGAAAAGATGAAGTCTATTGCCAGATCTCTTCTCTCCAACAAGTAGTCCTTCTGTTGTTCATCACTGAGACAAAAACAGAGAAATACATTTTCCAAGATATTCCGAAAACAACTGACCTTGAGAGACAATCTAAAGATTTTGTTGGTCGAAAATGATTCTGCATCAAGTGATGTCATATGTTAACTGTCATCATGAAGAAGTCCCAAAATCAAATCATGCATGTAGTTCAAAAACATATTTTTCATGCTATCCTGTAGTAGAATAGAAATGACCTAAAGCTTATATGGATCAAAACATTATTATGATTGTGTAAGAATTATGTCATCATGACATCACTATGAAGTCAGAGAATTGTGTAATGCAATGCATTACACAATCAGCTTATTTAGATTACCCAAATGGTATAAATGATGTAATGATGACATCATTAATAAATGGTATTATTACAATGGATAAAAGCATCAGCTAAATGAAATGTAATGTAATGTAGAATATACAAAAGTTAAGCATTGCCAGATTGGGGTATATAGACCTTGTGCTTTTCATATAACAATGTTTTTTTACTGCTGTATGTGTTGTTAGTCAAAGGTAATATGTGGTACCGACAATATATCTTATTGTTTCAAGTTTCCACCTCAATAGTTTACAGGTCATGACAATATTTATGATTAAAAGAGACATGAATCCCTAATATTTGTTTAAAAAAAACTTCTGAATCTATTCCAGTGAAGAAAAAAGCTCTTTATCTGAGTCTGTGTTCTCTCACTTTTTTGACTTGGTGTTGGCCCTGGGTCGATACTCGTGGGACTCGTCCTCCAGGCCGTTCTGCCTCTTGTACCAGTCGAACAGAGTCCTCAGGATGGACGGCAGGCAGTACTCGGCCAGAGAACTCATGGAGCTGATGAGCTGCAGAGACGATATGAGGAAGAACAGGTGAGGGTGAGCAGAGAGAGAAAAGAAAACAAGAGGTTCATATCCCAAATAACCTTTATGCCTTGGTTTGTATGACAATGGACAAAAGAGGCAACACATATTGGTGACGTGTCCATGTCAGATTTACGCACCTGGTCGAACTGTGGGTCCTCTCCTCTCTGTAGAGATTTGTTAAGTGGCTTCTCCTGTGAGATAAGAAGACATTCACGTCAGGAGAGACGGAAGCAGGCAGACAAACACACAAACCAATCTTCAAAACTTTCTGTCTTTCCTTTATTATGTTTTCATGGTTTGAACCTAAACTCTCAGGCAACAAGCCGCACAGCCGGAATGTAATCAAAACTTAAGATTAGGTTTCAGTTTGTCTGAATTTGAAATAACTGTTTGTATGACATCAGCCATTTCTTCACTTAGATTAGATCAAACTCGTAGGACCACTCCACATTTTCCATTGTGCTCTAACATTTACATTAAATCACCTGCAGCAAATGAAACAACCAGCAGCACCAGTTTCTGACTCTCTGTGTAACCGAGACACAGAGGTGGTATGATGGTTGAAAATGAAATAAAATTCTGTCAGTTATTTTGTAATTAGTGGGATTATTTTTTTTATTTGGCATTGTAATCAGTTCATCCTTGAGACCAAGTGGACCATTGTAACAAATTAAAACGTTGCTCACAGCGTTTCCTTAAATATTGTTCTTACAACAGTGGAATAGAAAACATTATGCCTCAGACTATGACTGTCCTCAGCACAGACGCAGAGGTATTAAGAAGGTATTAATATTTTTGCATGTTTGCTGCTCTACACTGTCTGTTCCCTGGTTTTGTTTAGAACAAACTGGCATATGCTCCCTTCATCGTGTCCCTGAAGAAAAAAAGGTAAATATAGAAATAAACAGATTGAAAACTTATCAAACCTGTTCTCATTTAATAAACAAATGAGCCATGATGCTGCACACTATTTAAGATAAAGGCACACTGCACCTTTCTTTTCACAAGTCAAGTTAACAATATCTATTGAAGCCACACTGAATAACACAAGTGTTGAATGAGTTTGATGCAAAGTGACTCACCAGCGGTTCGGCCATGATGATGCGGATCTTGCGTTCGGAGAGCAAGGTGAAGTTGGCAAACAGGCTTTTCAGGACGAACTCGCCCGGCTTACTCTCAGGGTCCACGTTGACGGGCGCCATGACGACAGGACCCCTTCTCTCTCCCAAGGTTCCACTGACTGGCGGGAGTGGTGGTTTCAGACCCACGGGAGAGGCTGCGGACAGATAGGACCAGTCAGTCAGTGTAAAGCAGAGATATTAAAAGGCCCCTCTCAGACATGGAGGGGGAGAGACATACTTTTATTACTGCTGTCGTAATTCTTTTATCTTACCTCTATTTGGGGCATATTATATGTTCTAAGTTTGAAACTATTTCCCCATAATTTCGTATTTTGGGGGATGTAAACAAGCAATTTAGATTTAGTAAGTTAGCATTAAGTTATAACATATTGAAAACCGTGATTGTAGCATATATTTTTTTAAGTTTTGATGTGAGGAATTATCTATTTGACTTTATCTTTTTAACGTACACATGGATTTACTGTCAATGAAGTACTTTGGTATAAAAGAAAACTTAAGAAACCTGGCGATTTCCTGGCAAGCTCTGGATTCATTCTTAGTTTCTGGGATTTCTAAGCTGATTTAAGGAGGTAAAAATTTGAAATGTGTTTTTGACAGAAAGCAGGTGCTAAGAGTTTTACAGAACCTTATTGGCCTCCATGATTTGTGTGTCTCAACCACTACAGCAGCTTCAACTGCTGACTGTGTTGATAAACAGCCAAATCAATGGGCCAAACCCGCACTAACTAACTTTCACTTGTTTTTTCGAACTTCAGCATGGACCTGTAGCTTTGTCTCATGTATGTCCCTCAGTAAACTCCCAAGCTACATCCACCTCCATAGCAGGGTCATATACTACCACCTTAAATGCCTGTCTTACATACGACCTCATACTCTCTCCATGCTTCTCTCCTTCTAAATGAATCACTGACGGTAATGAACAAACAATACTTGTCACATCAGAATCATATTATTTTCTTTCTGTAATGTTCAAACTCTTTAGCAATGATTAATTCATGCTGAGTCAGAGTCCAGGTTTGAGTGCATACACTTTCTAGGCACACACACACACACACACACAAAACTTGCTCAGCAGCCCGAAGTTTTCATTCTTGCCTTCTGATTGCATCATTAGGGAAACTGGGCGCTATTAATTCTTGCAACGATAAACAAAACAGAGAAAGACACACAGGGAGTCGCTGGAGTCTAAAATGAGAGGGAGAGACAGAGAGCAGACGAACAGACAGGAACAAACAACGGGTGTTTCCTGTCATGCATCTCTAAGAATATGAACGAATCACTTTAAGTAACAAAACATTTCTTCAGCGTCTCTTCAATATGCACTATAAGAGCGTTAAGCAAGACATGTCAACATGACATGAAAGAAAAAACCCAAACACCTTCACACAGAACCGAGGACAGTATTAGCAACGACTGAAGCAACAGCCAACAGAGCAGGCTTGATTGACCGAAGCACATCAGCAGGTTTGATTTGCTGCAATTCTTGAGAAGAACAAGGTGAAGTGACAAGTGTGTGCTGTTAATAAAGCATCAGGTCTAACCCTGTCCTTTCATGACCACGTGATTGTACCTCACTGAAGAGGTGAGATGTCCATGGATACTAAACTCCCTGTGCAGGACAGCAGGACCCCCAGCCTCATTCACTGCAAACTGTTTGTTAGACACGTGAAGACTCGAGCGATGCAAACATGCGTGCACACGATCACCCCCCCCGCACGCTTACCAAGGCCCTTGATGAAGCTGATGACACTTGCCCTGCTCCATCTAGTTGGCACTTCCATGGTGCAGACAGCCACACGGTGGGACACAGATACAGTAGGTAAAGTTGGGTAAAAAGGCTAGGAACCAGTGGGATGGAGAAGGTAAGTGAAACTGGGAACTGGGAGGTTAATTCACCGAGTAGTTTACAGGGTTGAAAATACAGCTCCCATGATTAACAATTAATAGTAATTCCTTGCAGGAGATTAGAGTCTGTCTCCATCGCCCAACTACTCCACCATGGCAGTAACGTCTGGCTTAGGTGCTTTCAGATGTTTATCCGAAGCTAAAAGTGTAAGGCTCCATCCTTCAGAAAATGACAGGCAGGTAAAGTGAGAGACATGTGCCTGAGGCAAGAAGGAAGAGTCTTGACAGCAGCATTACAGCTGTATCCTGCGTTCGATCCAACTCAAACAGGAAGACACGCTGCATCCACAGAGCGGAAGAGCCATAACCACAGTGAGCGACTTGAAGCCTGCGAATGGTGCAATAACAGGACGGGACGTTGCATCTTTTAAAACTTCAAGAAGAGAAACTTATTCCATTGTGCTGCTTCAGCAGATGCCTGGGTGGGTCGCAGGCTGTGTAGGGCCCCATGCTTGACAGCTACATGAGCCTACAGACCACCTATCAGTTTCTACTTCAGCTTCTGCTCCACCTCCAGCCGGCCGTCACGTCTCTGTACGACACCTCCCTTGACCTTGGAATCCTTGAAGTCCATTGGAAAGTTGTGCTGAAGTAAAGTGCTTCTTCCAGAGTGGTTTTGTGGCTGTCCTTCAGTTGTCAGTAGCAGTTAAGTAAAGTCTGCTCCTTGTGGAGATCTGACCAGAAGAGTTGGGTTGGAATTTCAACACTGCCCCGAGAGGGAGGCGAGGGGAGGAGGGAGGAGCTATATATAGACTACTGGCGGTCGTTCTCTTACATACCCACCACTCCCACTGACCCCTACTCATACACAAGTGCACACACAAGCAAACAGATATACTCACAGACACACAAACACACACACACATACGCAGAACTAATATATCTGGGAAAAAAAGTAATGCGGTTAAATGACAAAGCAAATGGTATGCATCTAACTCAAGGTAGACGGTAAACAGAGCTAATCTGTTACAGCTTCACCACGACATGACTTTAAAGTGTGAGTAAATATGTGTGTGTGTGTGTGTGTGTGTGTGTGTGTGTGTGTGTGTGTGTGTGTGTGTGTGTGTGTGTGTGTGTGTGTGTGTGTGTGTCTTATGCACGTCAGCGGGGAGAGCAGAGCACAGAGTAGGACGACATAACGACATCAAATAGAGCTGTCGATAAAGCGCACCAGAGCGCTTCCTGGGACCCTCGTAGAATTCTGCATGACTCAGCATTTTAAGAGATGAATCAGCAGATATCCATCACGTGTAGTCAATACAAGCCTATCTTGGTTTACAGCACATTGTATATCCTAAAAGGTTTACGACCACAAACACACAGCGACGACCCTCAGCAAGACCTGGCAGAACCAAATCTGACACTGTATGACTGACTCATGACCAACTATGGTAACCAGACAAATCTGTTCATATTAATCATGTATTCACATTTATAATTGAAGAGTTTGACATGTGGGTAAAAATCTTAAATATTGATTCTCAACAATTACATTTAAAATGCCGGCCTCGTCCTCTACTCTCGTTATTACACAAATTGTAGACGTAACTATTAGAGGATGAGAAAAGTATTTTCACTTAGATTTAACTGGAAGGTCACAACACTGTGTTTCTGTTTTTACAGTGGGGCACCTCAGGAGGTAGAGAGGGTCGTCTATGAACCAGATAGTCTGTGGTTCGATCCCCGGCTCCCCCGATGTGCATCCTGACTTTGACAGGATACTCAAGATACTGGTGTATGAATATGACCAAATTAACAGCACTGAATGAATGTGTGTGTCGGCGATAAGACTGGAAACTACACCATAAATCATGTACAGACAAATAAAAGTTGCTGTAGCTTGCATCAAAAATGTGTGTGTGTGTGTGTGTGTGTGTGTGTGTGTGTGTGTGTGTGTGTGTGTGTGTGTGTCTGTGTGTGTGTGTGTGTGTGTTTCAGTTAGGCTGGTATGTGATGGAACAAGTTCAACTTGATGAGGTCAGCTGTTTATCTAGTGATTTCACTCGATAAGTAACCCATGCTCAAAACACAAACCTATACTTGAACTTGACAGGCCTGTTTCTCGGCTCTATAGCTTTCTGACTGCATCATTATCGTGACCTTGGAGCAGACAAGGCTAAGCGTAACTGAATTTGGTCCAATAGCTAAAACATATACGAGTAAAACGTACACACCATCTCATCACAGCCTCTGGTTTCTTTTTTTTTTTAATCATATCATCATAAATGGCTGAGGGGGGGGGCCATCAACACGCCCCCTGCAGTTCCTACGTAACCGACATAACCCCCGCTGACAGTCCTTCACCGCACACCTAATATATGAGGTTGACACAGCTGCTCTGGACACACACACACCCACACACAGACACACACAACCACAGACACACACTTTCCAGAATGTTTTTATGGTATCTAAAAAGGTACACACAACATCACTATTTAGCAACAGAGCACACACAGATGCTTCTATAGAACTCGTAAACTACTCACAGACAAGTGCCCACAGTATATACACAAAAATGAAAGCAATAGTGTTCAGTCGATATTTGAAATCACTCAAGTATAATAACAGGAAAGCCCGTAGTCATCTCTGCACTCTCAACAACAACAACGATATACTGATGTTACAGTAAAGGTGAACTACCGGCTGCAACGTGATGACTATATTAGAGACCCAGTGGCGCAATAAGACACCAGTGCTTTCTGCGTACTGTAATGTCTCAGGTTAATGAGCCCACTGCTGAAAGTGGGCGAAAGTACAGAACGTCCAGTTGGCACCAGTCTGGAATGATACTCCTGGGTATTCACCCCGGATTGCCTCGCAGTGTCAGACAGTCGCTCTACCTTCTGTTTGGTAAACACCAACTCACTGACGGAGGAATTGATTAAGTGATTTGAGTCTGTTGAGCTTTAAACAGATCATCCATTGGGGTTGTAAACACACAGGTCTGCTGTATATTTAATTATTATTTAAAATGTGGCTGAGCTTGGCAGAGTGTTTTAACCAAACCCCTTTAATGCTGAGCACAAAGACTCAAACAAAGTCAAAGACTGAGTTATTTCGCTGTATAATTAATATAGAAAATTGCTGAGGAGACAGATTTACCCTCTGCTAACCCCTAGAGCAGTCCCCCCCCCTCTCTCTCTCTAACCCTTGTCTTCCATTATTCCATTATATAACACTGCCAAATATTAAAAGTGTGGATGATGCTGTACGTATGCTGTCTGTTTTTCAGTCTCATCCAACACATACATACACAGTAATACACAGAACAGGTATAGTCTGTACACTGCAGGATACACTGACGACCAATCAGTCTTTCAGAATCTGACCGTGTCACAACATTTGTTTGGCATGCCAGCAACAACAACTGTAGTGTGTTAGCTGTACTCACTCCCTCCTAAGGACTTGAGCAGAGACTTGATGCTGATGTCAAAGAAGCCTGAATCCTGCTGGCTAGTCGCCATGGCTGCAGAGGATATGTCGCCACGGTGACAGACAGCAGAGGGGGGACAGGATGGCAGGATGAGGCGTTGCGGACAGAGCAAGCAAGAGAACGAGGTGTACGCTCCGCGAGAGAAAGACGGAGGAGAGAGAAGGAGAGAGGGATGCGGGTGGGCACCCAGCGATGCGGATGCTGCGGCTGTCTGCTGCTGAGTGGATGTGTGTTTGTTTGTTTATGTGTGTGTGTGTGTCAGAGAGAAAGAAAAAAAGAGCGGCACACGGCTTTTCCTGCACTCTGTATTGCTATCTCTGTGGCTAACACCCCCATCCCCTCTCTGTTTTGCTCTCTCAGGACAGTGATACACAGATGTTGGTAGGCGCAAGCAGCCAATCCTCTTAGAGGAAAGGGAGAGGGAGAGAGAGAGAGAGAGAGAGAGAGAGAGAGAGAGAGAGAGAGGGAGAGAGAGAGGGAGAGAGAGAGAGAGAGAGAGAGAGAGAGAGAGAGAGAGGGAGAGGGAGGGAGAGAGAGAGAGAGAGAGAGATACAGTAAGTAGTACTGCACAAGGGAATTGCAGGAAATAAATGGAGGGTAGATGGGAGGGAAAAAACGATTGAGTGAGGGGAAATGGAATAATTAAGATGGAAGAGATAACGAACGTTTCCTGATTACTGTTGACCAGTTCTGTCGAACAATAAGTGCTGAGTGAGCATGCTGCATGCCTGCCCCGGCCAATCAGAGCCAAGAGAAGCAGTGACGAGGAGGCTGCACCAACCAATAGCCAGAAATAACAACTGGTGAATGGCATCACTGACTCAGATGTGTGAATTTCTATTCTCTAATAATAATAAGAAGAAGAATTTTATTTATATGCACTCACCAAACCAATGATTGAAAGAAATATATATACAAATGTTTTTAATAAACCAAACTGCAAGTCTTACAATAAAAACAAATTTTCAGAACCAATATAAAAGTAATTATTATTAGGTTACTCTATTTTTTAAGCAGTTTAAAATAATCCCAAAATCTAAGTTTGTCAAATAGGTAGTTCCACATGGGAACCTCTATGGTTTGAGGACTGTAGAGGTTCCGAGGTTGATAAGAACACAGACATTCAGAGAGATAGTGGGGCCGGGCAGGGCCACCTTGGGTTTTGACAGAAGTCTGTTGGAGAAGCAACCAAAGCAACGGTAAGGATCTCCTTTCTATTTTAATTTAACTGAGCAAAGTAGACAAACACATGCAGACTTTGAAGTCTATTAGAGTCTTTTATGGTGGAAAAGCTAGTGGTTTTTTTGGGGCTTTACTGGGAAATGTATCATCAGCATAAATATGGGAGACAATGCCATGTCTGTTAATTATGTCACCAGAGGGAAGTATGGCAAGGGAGTAACTGAAAAGAACATTATACTACACAGATTAGTTGTTTATTCAACTGTAGTCATCTTAGCGGATGTACCTTCATTACCTACATCTACATATATAAACTGGATGGAGACAATAATAGAAACCTGTGTAAAAGTATTCAAAATACAAAGGAGAAACAATTCCACGAAAATACGTCACCACCTCTAAGAAAGTGGAAGGTGAAAAGGAACAAGACCCTTAAAAATAAATGTTGAGTAGGCAGGACTCCATCAAAAAACAGAAAAGAGGATTAGCTGCGGAGGGAATTAAAAATCTTTTTAAAACCTTTAGGCTATCACAAGCTGACAGTGACACCGTTTCTAGATCTCAACCCTAATTTGGTATTTGTGTTCTTCATCTTCTTCTTACTTATCAGCCAACTTATACACATTGAGAGCAATGACAAACCGGAGTCAAATTCCTTGTATGTCTACGCATTCAAGGCCAATAAAGCAGATTCTGATTCCGATTTTTTGCAAAAAAGTTAAATAAGGGGCGTGGATATAGTTGTTATCGATCTTACCAATATGTTTTGCCTGTTACACCATCAGCAGAAAAGGATAGTGATTATCCAGATGATGACAGCGCTGACATCGGGTGGTGCTGCACGGCCAATTAACACCGTTATGTCATTTGTAGGTCAATGTTTTGGCAACCTGACTGGTTAAACTGCTCGGCAAGTAAACACATGTTGTGGATTATTTCAGGTGCCGTGATGCAGGACACTGGTTTTCAAACAAATCAATATTTAATTCTGCCGAGCACCAAATGATTTTCAGAGAATGACAGTGAGCAGAATTCTTTGTTGTCTAAGCATCGCAAGACAGCAGTTTTTAGCTGTGCAATTTTACAGAGGAGACATCATGTCCCAGAACTCCAATTGAACAAAGGATTAGCTTATCCTAGCTAGAGTGTTTTAGTGAATTAAAAAGGGCCTGATGAACCTTCGCTTCCCTCACCTACAATTTCCACTGGTTTTACCCAGTTTTAAGTTGTTAAATAGACCAACACAAACATTACTTTGCTTGTGGGTGATACTGACCTTACACCCCAAAGCAGCAGATACATTATTGACGGGCCATTTGAAGCTTGAATATAGTTTCGGACAATTCGACGAAGTGAATAAATTCTCTCCCTCCACCTTTCACATGGAGGTGAGTAGAAAGTTCACAAGATACAGCATCATGTAAAGCTGCATCTCACAGGAGATGCGACAGAGCACAGGATGGCCTGGTTCACATTAACAGACAATTACAGTCGAATCTCAAAGGAGGAGAAATATAGCAGAGAGGCACCGCAGGTCTATTCCTGTCCGCAACTTCTGCTTACTCCATCACAGTCCTGGGCCAAATTGTATCAGCAAATGAAGTTAACCTGATTACTGAAATGTGACAATTCACCCAATCAAGTTACAGAGAAGCAAAGCGAGCATGATTTTCAATGTCTTGCAACGGCCCCCAACAAAGTAGTTATTTCAACTTACTGGTGCAGCAGCGAAGGAAATTGAGACTTTGTTGAACCTATTTCTCACATCTCTCATTTGTTTAAAAAGTTGCTTGTGGCTGATATGAGATGATGGGAGAGTTTATTTTCTAACACATGTAGTTGTTGAGTGGGAGGGAAACCAGCGAGGAAGAGTACGACCTACAACTAGTAAAGACAAGAGAAAAATAACTTTCTGTCTCTCGTAAATCGTCCACACTTTATCTAAATGCAAGAGATATGTTCTATCTGGAGAAATAAAATTAAAAATTAAAAAGTTTTCCAATTAATCTATTATATTTTTTATTTGAATGATCCAATATACAATCCTGAGATCAATCTATGCATTCGTGCCTTCTCTCAGCAAATGTACTATGCTGGATGTTAAGTGTATGCAGTGTTTGGTATTGTGTCGATTTCTACATAAATGGAGTTATTAAATCAAGCACAAAGAATTACCACCTAGGGTGTATCTGTCTGTCAACCAGTTAAGTTGCAGTTTACATCTATGTCTGTCCAGACTCATATAATAGTGAAGAATTTGAAGGTATTTATGAAAAGGTGGCACATTAATTATTCAATAGTTGCCAAAATGTGTTTTGTGACGGCACAATGACCTTCACCTTTGACCTTTGAGGGTTAATATGTGAGTCCAAGTAAACATTTGTGCCAATGTAGTGAAATTCCTTCCGGGTGTGTCTGATATAACGTTCACAAGTCATAAAACTTGCCAATATCGAGCTCTAGTTCTCTTTGTGAAGAGGGAACAGCAGTTCAGTTGTTGGACAGAAGCTTGCGTCCAATGTATGAAAATATATTCAAATTCATGACCTGCGATGGAAATTCTTTGCCACAGAGTTACGCACATCTATTTAGCTTATCATAAAATCATAGACGGAAAGACACATACATACACACACACAGACACGCACACCCTTATGGAAGTCCTGGGATTCCACACATTCTAAGCAGGGGCCTGAGCATGCCAGCTGTTGAATGTGCCTCCACACTCACACTCAGCACATACATGCATTCACACAAATGCACATGACACATGCACATGACACATGACACATGACATACTCAATTACATTCCATTTAATCTAAAATTATTATTTTATTTAGCAGTTGCGACCACTTCCCACACACACACACACACACACACACACACACACACACACACACACACACACACACACACACACACACACACACACACACCTGCAAATTCCATGTCTGAGTGGATACCTATATTTAACTTTTTTCATCATCTTTATCGGACACATTTAAATGATTCACCATTCCATCCAATTGAGTTTTAATGTGCAACTTAATCCAAATACCGAAAGCCCTGAAATAAAAAATGTTAAGATGATTATTGGTCCCGATGGTGAACTGCGGCGCAATAACTATCATATTTATTTTGATAAATAATCAAGCTTCAGATTGTTTTCTTGATGATTCAATCAATCATTTGGTCAGGGATGTCAAATAATGGTGTCCAAAGCCAACAATATTCAGTTTTCTAACACATATGACGAATAAAAGCATAAAGTCTTTCACTGGAGAGGCGGGAACTCGGTAACGTTTAATGTTAAAAATGACCTTAAAATCAATGACCTTAAACTAGCTGATAATTAAGTTTCAGTCAATTGGCTTATTGATGAACTCAAGCTTGTGAGGTCTAGATTACACTGACTTAATTACATCATCACAGCACATCTGTTAAACTTAAATTAAACCTGCCACTCATCTGTCTCTCTCTTATGGATGTCTGACATGTGGTCGTGGGTATAGACTGCTCTATCACAACACACGCACACACACACAGAGAGAGAGACACGGGGAGTATTTGAGGTTCACACAGTGGTATCTCCTTGACACAGCTGTCTTGATCAAATAGATATTGTGAAGAATGTGTGTGTGTGTGTGTGTGTGTGTGTGTGTGTGTGTGGTGTGTGTGTGTGTGTGTGTGTGTGTGTGTGTGTGTGTGTGTGTGTGTGTGTGCACCTCTCCCCTAACATCAAAGCCTCCGTCACACACATTATCACAGCATAGAAGCCCTAGAACCTTTAATCTCATGGCATTTCATATGTCTACAAGTTTACCTTCGTTTATTGAAAAGTTGCTGTTAATTTTCGACTCAAAGTTTTCTTTGTGCAGGTGGTACTTTGTAACACAGACACTACCTCGTTCCAAATTTCCCTTTTAAACACCGACTGTACGCCCACTTTTCTCTCTCCTTCTGAAGTTCTGCCAAATCCCACAGAAAAATGTATATTCAGATAAATAATGACTCCCTAGACCTCTCTGCTCTACTCGCCTTAATATGCACTAATCATGGAATTAACCTCGGCTGACTTTTACATACAAGTCTTTCCAACATGATCCTGTTAGCGTCAGGACAGGCTTATTATAAAGTTAACTTCACATCACTCTGGATAATTGTATTAGTTAATAAATATGAAAATGCATAACCTCCTTTTGATTTGGACTTTTCTGTGGCTTTTCAGGAATAGATAGAAGCCCTGGATCTGTTTGCCGGTGTAGAGATTGACACAACAGAGCCAGAGGGCAAGTCTCACAGGGAAACAGATCATCTTGCAGGGGTATAAGTGCAGGCAAAGAAAAAACATAAAGCTGAAGCAGTACTGTCTGAAAATACTTTTAAAAAATGAATATCACCATTAACTTTAATCAAAGGCCCTTTTTCTCTATTATATTGTAACCAACTACTTGAGGTTTTGGCGTTCTCCCACTGTTGGAAGTATTTCGACATGGACTTCCCAGAGGTTAAGTTAAGTTGAGAATGAATAAGTTGTTTGGGCAAATAAAAACTGTGCTTACATCTGAGGCCAGAGCTGCACAGACATGTCTATTTTCTCAATCTGCAGAATGAGGATAAGTGGAGTAATCGCTGCTGCTGCTGTTGTCTGCCTCAAGACAGAGAAGGTATCACTTTTCACAGGGTCTACAAAAACCACAACAAAGACGCCTGACGAATCAGGTCTTCAAATCACAGCAAAGAAAACAATAATAAGAGCTATGTGGAGAGACAGAGTATAAATAGTTAGTAAGAAACTTGTTTTTTTTCAAATACCAGGTTGAATAAAAACCCATCCCACATTCCAGTGGGGGAGTTGAGAATCCGTATTTCAGCTGCGTGTTCCGCCAAACTTTTCATGACTTCCAGCATGAAGAAACGCGTCCGGTCATGAAACACTAGCATTCACAAGCTTGTATGCAGACTCTGCACCTACCTCCGATTATTCTTGTCCGCTTTCTGGACCTCGACTGGATCTTACTGAACCTCCCGGTAAAGTCACTGGCGTCAAACATGTCCATCGACAGAGAGGCGATATGCTCCAGAAATATGCCATCCTGGCCTTGGCTGTGGTTCTCCAGATCCGGGTCCTGACCTTGGCTCAGAGATTTGCCATCGAAGTGGTCTGAAGCACAGCTTTCAACCCCAAGACCGTTCGTGCTTCCTACATCCTCAAGAGACATATCTCCACTATGTCAGCCCACTCCTCGTTACTCTACTGTCAAAACCTGGCCATCCACAGAACTAGCTACATGATGGTTTGACACTAAGTTGGTAAAAAATTTAAAATAAAAAAAACATTAAAAAAATAACTTTAAAAAAAGTTTTAAACAAAGTGTTCAGGTAGTCCCAAAATCCCGGTTTTCCCTTTCTTCATCTCATGCTTCTTCTTTTGTCCACATTTTGGTTTCCAGTTTCTTCTCACAAGGATTTATGTTGAGTTCATTCAATCCCGAGACAGTGAGCTCATTGCTTTGTTGTTCCAGATACACAGGCTCTCTTGAGAGTTCAGGTTCACCTTTTCCCACTCTTCTTCTTAAACTACAAAATGTACAACCTCCGAGTCTTCTTGTGTTTGAGAGGCAAGTTCATTGAATGTAAAAGTTCAGCTGTCTTCTCCTGCTCTAACCTGTTCTTTGTTTAGCTCTCTCGGTCTTCCTCACTCCTCTCTGAGGCACAACTGTGTTTCTCTGCTCTCAGGTGGTGAACGAGGGAGGGATCCAATTCCAAGAGCGCAGCTTGATAGGGTGGTTTGGGAAGTTTGGGTGGTTCTCTCATCCCCTCTCCCTCACACCGTCTTCCCTTTCCTTTTTTCTCTCTCTAGGGGTTTTCCTAACTAGCCCCCTTGTGTCACCGAGGACAGCGAAAATAACTTCTTCCTTGAGTCCTCGCTCACACACCTGTTTCCTTCTACTTGTTTCATCCTTTCTGTCTCACATAGTAGTAAAGCGCGGCAGAATGGCACGAATCAGCTTGATCCAGACAGCCACCACATGGCATGTGGGTGTGAGTAAGAGTCCCTGTACTCACTGGTCGAGGCTGTTTAGCCAGTTAACCTCAACGTGTTAATGGTGTAGGATTACTGAGAGCAGACACGCCCCTTCACAGAAGGGGGAAACAAAGCCAAACACAAACAGGAAGAACGCTGAACACAGGGACTGACAAATGTGTTTTTGTGAAAGTTAGCTGTTACTCTTGAGTTGCAGTTGTAAGATAATAAATCAAGCAGCCTTTACACAGATAGAAAAGTATACTCAGACGTCTTACTGAGGAACTGATTTAAAGAAAATTTAATTTACAGAACGGCTCTCCTTTTAAAAGTCATCCTTCCTACACCCAATCCTGAGAAGAATAAGAGAAGAATTCACCTTGATCACAAATGACCACAAAGCTCTTTGGCCACATAAACAAATCTAACACTCAATACAGAAAGTAAACAGTTTTGTCACAGCCCTGATTACATGTGGCTCTGTCATGCTGGGAAAATCAGGTAATCTGCAATGCTTTTGCTAAACAAAAAAAACTTAATGGTAAATGTAATAAAATGAATAACATTTTACCACAGGTAAATATAAGCTCTTTTACACACAAACATCAATGTGAAGGTTTTAAATTCTCTGTATCCCTCACTCAATTCTTTCAAACTCATGTTTGTTCATCCTGCAGTTTACTTTCTCTTACTCTGTAAGGCAGTTAGCACCTCTCAGGAGACACCTATACCCTGAGCTGACTTCTTGCTGTTTATGCCACTATTGTCATGACATCAACTCCATTGAGTGCTTCACCTGAGTCCTCGTGTCAAGGAGTAAAAACAACAAACCATTCATGTCCTTTTTGAAAAGGCTGCAATGCCAGTTTAAGTAGACGTGATGAATATAATGGCAGTGCCTAACCTTGGTTGCACGCCAGAGTTACAGTAAAAAATAGATTAATCTCCACAAATTTTACACATGAAAGTTGGTTTACAGGTAGTGTGGGGGTACTATTTCCTATGTGCAAAGAGAGGGAGGCACCTTAAGTCTATAAACTGCCTCAAGTGATGTCATGTAGCTTGGGGCTACATCTGCGTACTGTAACACTCCAATCAATCTCTGCCAGAACAACGGTTTCTGTGTTTGCATTCAACTTAATTGTAACATAAAAAAATGTTTTAAACCAATAAGTAATGAGGATAAGTTGTGAATTTACATATTTGGCTTTTACTTATATAAATATGCTTATACTGAACATTATTAGTGAAATGACACAGATGTCGTACATGTTTAGTGTTAAAATATCTAATCCTGCGGTACTATACCCACTTGTAGTTGAAGCAGTATTATTTAACTTTCTGTATTTAACTTTCTTCCTGTGTATTTAACACGTGCTTTAACACGAGGAATAACTTGAACGATACAATTGTAGGTGAGCTATTGAAACACAAGGCAGCACAAGACATTTTTAAACAGTTTGGTGCTTTTACTGAGATGTTTCTCTGCCATCGCAGCAGAGAAGCAGAAGTCTGTTTACACACAATGGTGATGCTTCCTCGAATCTGGCGAGGAAATAGTTAAAGGTGGCAAACAAGCAGAGGGAGGCACGGTGCCAGAGTCAGTTAGAGAGGCGTGCCATCCCCTAGGGGGACTACAACAGCCAAGTATTAAGACACTCACGCTTACGCACACAAACACACTCAGACATGAACACACAAACAGGATATTGTTTTTGTCCTTTCATTAACCTGACATCTCTGGCCAACCTATAAAAGAAAACACAGGTTGGCCAATCAACCACAGGAATTTGTCAGCAAACAAAACCACAGGCTTTTACTTATTTATTTATTCTCATTTGTTGTTGATTTCTGTGCTTTCTTCACTGCAACGTTCATCTACACTCTGGAGATGGTAAACATCACTTTTCAGGATGTGTCTATGGGCTCTGCTTCCTCAGTGGCTGATAATGAACTCCACTGTGATTCTCTGACAAGCTACTCAGGTTTGTCACTCTCGTGTTTGCTTGACCTGATAAGTCAGTTGTGATTTAACTCGAACGCTGTCAATCTCAAACTTTACACAAACACAATAATCCCATCTATTCTTCCCTGTTGACTCTGGAATGTAAACTGGTCTTTTCAAAAGGTAAATGAAGAGATTCTAATGATGTGAGGTAGAGCAGCTGATAAAATTCAAATATATATATTCCCTAATCATTATATAAAGAGGACATTTAATTAACCTACTCTTATAAATTCATTTTATTAATCAAATAGGCGGAGGTCAACTCTGCAACCTTGAAAATCGCAATTAATCTATTGCTATTATGTGTTTTTCATGAGTTAGTGATCCGTCATTTACACACAAAGGAACCTGATTGTGATTTATGAGCCACAAGCGTCACCTGCCCGCCACTGTTCAGACACGCTTTGGTTGACTAAGACAACCAAACACACCCAAACAGACAAGACACGAGGACATGGGCTGTTTTCAACACCAGGTAAACACCGATGTCTTAACTGATCATCTGCAATCTTTATTCTCTGTCCACCTTCTTTTCTGCGTCTTTTTCTTCTGTCATCACAAATGTTTCCTGCTTATGTGGACATAGAGAAGACAGTATCACCTCACACACTGTCTGGAAGGAAAACAATCTATTTCCATTCCCATGCTGATTTGGTTGAGGCCATAAGGAAGCAGAAAAAAATGTGCCACAGTCTTTTCTGGGCACTTATTCCTATCGTTTACTTTCTCATATTACTTACATATTACATTTCCTCATTTTGTTGCTGCTATGTCATTCTTGCTATCTTTCTCAATGACTACAGAAGGAAAAGCAGCAGCTTATGTGTTTGTCAATTAATTGTTATCCAGAACAATTAAGGACCATTTTACTAGTGTTTGTATCATTCATTTGGTTTATGGTTTACATTTGTGTCCTAAATTGTGCTTTTAAGCGTGAATTGTCACAAACATACAACAGGAGATGCTATCAGTGGGTACCACACACCTTTTTCAACTATGTGTCTTCCTTTGCAACTGACTTGGATGTGACCTTTCCCCATCCAACCAATAATTTCGTCCCTGATTATAATCCTTCTGCTTGTCATTTAAATTGCACCCTCTGAGACATCTGCCGCAAACCTTTTATGTCTCCTGTCACTCAAATATGTTGCCACGTTATCAGTTGCCCAGACCGCGAACCCAGCAACTCAGCAACCCGGTCTAACAGGAGAACCGAGAGCATAAACACGTTTACTTTTGGCTTATGCACTGAAGCAACACTCCAGTCCAGGGGTTCCCTTGGAAGACGGGTCAAATTAATGACAGCAGAGCGTCGCCACAAGAACCGGTGCCTTTGTTAGAGATAATGAAGCTTTGCGTAACAAGCTGGGATTTATTTAGAGAACGTATAATTATAAAATATTTGAGTATTATCAACATCATTGTCAACAAGCAGCAGGCTGCTTTTAGAGGGACATCTTAGATTTGCTTGGTAAAGCACGTTAAATTAACAACAGAAGGAAGAAGATTCTTCTATTATAGATATTATTGACATGTATGATATTACAAATTATTGATCTAACCTTGTTTTTTAGCAGTGGTGTTGGAAAGTAAAAATAGCAACACCACAGTGGCATTCAAAATTGTACACACATGTTTCATCATCAAAATTAAAGTACCAAAAGTAAAAGTACTTATTATGTAGAATGGTCCATTTGCAAAATAATGTAGTCTATTATATTATTAGATTACTACTCTGTGCATTGTACATACTTTGCATTATAATGTAGTTGGTTAGGCATGAATAAGGTCCTTATATTAATCTTATCTCAACCTATAAAGTACTAAAGCATGATCATTTATTTGTTGTATTATGTATTATTTATCTGAATCAGAAAAGTAAATAAATAAATACATTTGCCTATGAAATGATGTACAGTAGAATTGCAAAGTAGCAAAAAATTGAGCTCAGCAGAGTACTTGAGTAAATGTACCTAGTTACTTTCCACCTCTGGTTTTATTTTAATACACGTGTAGTGGTGCATTCCGACAACTGGTTTTAACAGGCACAGGAACAGATACAGTATATGTTTGTTTTCACTGCATGTTTATACAGGCACTGCACTGAGGGTGCCGCACACACGTCTTCTCTGGATGAAAGCAAAACTTTCTCTTTTCTTTCACTCCTCTTTGCAGTGATTTATCATGCGGACTACAAGCTAGAGACGTCACCTAAACCATTGGCATGTACAGTAGATGGACAACCGAAGCCTGATGATTCTCACTGTTTCTTCTTTTGACCTCACTTTAATCTGTGATCAGAAAGGGGAGGTTTAACGGGCAGTAATTCAAAGGGCTGGGACTAAGCTCAGGCAGCAGTGATAAGTAAAGTACAACTACAAGTTTTGTAATTGCAGTCAGATGTCCGGTCACTTTTGGTTTTCTACCTCTGCCAAGGACATTGTGCGTTCGCCCCTGTCTGTTTGTTGGTTTGTTTCTGTCTTTCAGCAGGATTATTAAAAAACTACTGGACAGATTACCACAAAACATGGTGGAAGGATGAACTCAGGCCAAGAAAGAAACTATCTGGGGCAGATCCAGGATTATTTTTCACTGTCTTTAGCACCAATACCATGAATAGTTCAGGGAACTAGATGATAAAAATCAGGCATATTTAGGGAACTGATATGTACTAGTGTATGTTATTTAGTGGGGCATGATTAAGTGCAAGGGGACAGAGCGGAGGAGGTTTGCGCTCTACTGAGTATCATTCTACTTTTCTCCTGTTGTCAACAAGCCACCACACCGGCTCTACAATGGTGCCCCCTTGAGCCCATTAGAGAAATAATAATTCTTCTTGTGCCATTTCTGATTCAGTTCTGAAGACATTTTTGAACATGATTATTCTTTGTTTATTCATTTGTTTGTCTTTAGAAACTATTGCTCCTTTGGTGCAGAAATTAATCTTTATTTGCTTATTCCGTTTGTTTGCTCTTTTGTCTGCTTTCTCAATGAAGTCTAACATTTATATTCACAGAGGCTTTTAGTATCTGTATGTGATTGCCACTCACTTGGGAGGGAGAATGAAGCAGAGAGAGTATATGATAAATTCTGCTTCCAGGTGAAAATGTGTTTCAGTGTTAATATACTGAAGGACCAGGGTTTATAGACTCATTAAACATGAGACATGAGACATTAAACCTGTCAGCTGTTGTTAAACTGTAAGCACTACCATATCAATTAAGTCATACAAAGATATTAACCATCTATGTGTACATGCAAACGCACACAGTACAGTAAGCCCATCAGCCTTTCAATACATATATAGACTTGTGTTATGTAACACCACTTCTGGGGGTCTCTAATGTGCAGACTAATGCATCAGTAAACAGCCCCAGAGCTCCATCAAATCTAACAGCAGTTAAACAACATTCCCTGACCAATTATAGTAAGTCCTAAATCAAACACACAAAACGCACAAGCCAAATAAATTAATTCTCCACCAAAACTCCTTTATAATTATGTCAACACAAGACACCAGGAGGCTTATCTCTAAGCAGCATGGAGGAGACGAGCGTGCACATAAAATACAAATTAATCTTTAACGCAACAGTACCTGAGGCAAAGCCAGACAGGGAGTGCGATGGTAAGGAATGTGTGTGTGTGTGCTGATGTCTCTGTATATGTGTGGACTTGTGTTTGCCTGGCAGAAACCCCAGGTTATGTAAGCCGGTGGGAGTGAGGTGCCGGGTGGTATCTATGGAAACAATGACAGCGAGGAAAGATGGATAGTTCACCAGCGGATAAGGGTTCACGAGCTGGGAGCGTGGGAGGTCAACTACAGTTTCTGCTTCTTTCCCACATGCAGGAGAAGCTCGGTAATGTCTTCACAGCAAAGGATCTGATCAGCGGTTTGTCCAAGTCTGTAAGAGAGCAGCTGAGCTACGATACAGGGAGGAGTCACTGGCTCATAATGTCCCCTTATTGCAGAGGACAATGCACTTGAACTGGGACACAAACTACAACACATATACCGTTTCATCACACTGCCCCTTCTTTGAGCCAACAATGACCTTTACAACACTTGTGCCCTCTTTCCCTGTTTCTCGCACCTCTCTACCTTCAGCTCACCACTGAAGATGGAGACAGATGCCATATATAAACTATAAGTAAATCACATTATTATGATTCCTCATTAGATGCTGGACGAGTTGTTCCTTGTTTCTTGTACAAAGACTGAAAATGGATCAAGTGTTTCTTCACACATCAAGAATTGAAGAATCGATCCATAATTAAATGTCTGAAATAGGGTGAAGATTCAGTTTCCCTATTCAATTTCAGTAGGTAGGTTTTTCATAAACTGATAAACCTATAATTCTTAGGAATCACATCTGATGATGTGGGAAGATGGAAAGCAATGTGTGAAACTGTCCACTGGACTGGTAACTGTGCAGCAGGAGACATTTCACTGTTCAGATGCTCGGGCTGTACAAAGACTTAGTATATCCTGTGTGAGATTCTCTCTGAATGCAGAAAAGGGAGATCAACCATTAACACTCACTTGCTGGCAAAAAACACAACTTTAAGAATCAGAAAAACATGCTTTGGTCTCGACACAACATCAATATGTAAAGTGTTGATTAATCCACTTGATGTCCCTTGACGGGAACTGCATTATTTATTTCATTTATTCAGGACATATTGTCATGGTGCTAAAATATAGATGAATAAGTTCAAGTGGTGCGGTGAACATATTGTACTATGGTCAGTGTAGTGGGCCACCCAGTGTATTATAATACACCTACAGTACACACACTTACAAATATACATCTGATTAGAAAATATTACAACAACTTAGTCATTAGAAAACCCGGATGTAAAAGGCTTTAACATTATGAATCTCTGCTTCCATTGTGCTGTAGTTAATAGTATCCTTGTGTAAAAATGGGTTGAAATGATGATATAAAGTAATTGGGCTGAGTGGGGCTTTGTAAATCTGTGACAGAAATGTGCAAGTGGGGGAAACGCCACAGCAGCACAATGATGTGACATGCCGTCTGTCTGTGTGTGTTACTTGTAGCGTAAGTCCAGACACAGAACAATGGCGTTAACTGGGTCGCCGACTGGCTGTGCCAAACAGCTGGAGAGATGGAGAGGGAGGGTGACTGAGTCCTAAGTAAAGAGGGCAGGGTGTGTGAGGAATAAGGAGGAATGGGCCAAAAGCAGGAGCGTGAACAGACCCGGCTGGGGAAGGAAAAACTAGAACAAGTGAAGAGGTGTGATCCTCCCTGTTAGCGACCAATTCACTTCAGAGGAATACGTTGACAAATGAAAAAGTATGAATGAGAACAAAACCCAAGAAATACACGAGGAACGAAGGCGCTAAACCGTATAGTGGTGCTGCCTGCTGTCTGCCTGTATATAAATAATACATGGTCAAACTCCGGCTTTCTCTCACAAAATATTCAGGCTGACTCCTGAGCGTCTTCCGCTGCAGAATAATACAAGTGCACAGCTACTCAGGCGAGATGATGGACGCCACTGGACCATGACCGATTCAAGTCCCTCAATTTAAAGGCTGTGTGTGTGTGTGTTCAATCTCCGACCATCAAGAATGGTTCAATCAGCAGCACGATAACATGTAATCATCTTCCCAATGAGGAAACACATGACATCACCGGCTGCTCCAGAAGGCTCACACATAGTTATTCAGATTCAGACAACTTTATTGATCCCAGGGAGGGCATCGAACAGACAACATCCAATGTGAAGCGTGTCAGAAAGCACAGGTCAACAAAGAAACAGAGGTCGGTGAAGGACATCAAGATATAAAGATTGAGGAGGCAGATTAAATAGCAATACAAAGACAATAGTTAGATATCAAATAGATAAAGATACAGTCATAATAGATGTGATTTACTACTGTCTGGGTTCAGCAGCCTGATAGGAGCAGAAGGGATGAATGTTATAGATAATATGTTGTGTTCTACATTACGAATAAGGAGAAACCTCTCAGTAGATGGTTCTGCTGCTGCTGACCAGGCTGCTGGTGCTGGTGTCTCTTCCTTAAACACATCTGCTACCTAGCATGTTAGCTAATAGTGTAGCGTGCTATCTCTCCCCGCCATCACCGCCCCGTGTATTTACAACCGCCGTGGACGTAAACACCGGGGGCGGCCTCACAAAGCGCCATTGTTCCCCGCGCGTCTGCCGCCGAGGAAACGAGGAAGCGAGTTCAGCTCGGCCGGTGTTTATTTTTTTTTTTATGGATGAATGTATGCTAACTCGGAAGCTAACGAGCTAGTCGAACCACCACCACCCACCCCCCCCTTAGTTGGTGGCAGTTAATCGATGTTGCGTGAGAGGGGGGGGAAGACGTCGCTTTGTCGTCGGTCAAACGACACCGGACGCGACGCGAACCTGACAGGGGAATCGAACCCCTACCTTTGTCTGCGTGGAGCTCCGCGGCTACAGGAGCACTTGCACCCGGCGCTGGCTCTTTGTCGGTGCGATGCTGCGGCTGGTTTCCATCAGTCCGTCTCCTCTCCGTCTCTCTCCCGGCTGACAGCGACACACCGCTCCGGGATGACAGCGCCCCGCCCCTAGCAACCAATCGCACGCCGGGGCGCCGCGGACCGGAGGCAGGAGACGCTCCCCATTGGTGCGGCGCGGTGTCCGTCGGACGCGTCGCTAGGGGCGCAGCCGTGGACCAGGGGCTGGACACCTGTCAGGGAGGGATGCTGAGGGGAGAGAGGGATGAGAGGGACGGAGGAGAAGACAGGAAGAGACAGAGGGATGAGAGGGACGGAGGAGAAGACAGGAAGAGACAGAGGGAGGAGAGGGACGGAGGAGAAGACAGGAAGAGACAGAGGGATGATAGTAAAACCAACACGTGCCTTGTTTCAAAGTCTGCTCCACTTGTTACTGCAGATTGGAATCGGTTTGTAAATGATTTATGCTGGAAGACAGCGTGGTGCGTCCTCACAAGTACGGTCGAGGAGGTGTCCTTCCAAATAATAATAACAACAATAATAATAATAATAATAAAACCACATGTGCCTTATTTCAAAGTCTGCTCCACTTGTTACTGGAGATTGGAATCGGTTTGTAAATGATTTATGATTTATGAACAGTGGAACAGTGTGGATGCTCCCCCACAAATATTTACTCGTCAATAAGGTTGAGGAGGTGTCCTTCAAAATAATAATACTAACTTTATTTCTATAGAACTTATCTAAAGTGCTTCACAAAATCCACGGCAAAAAAAATGAATGAACTCCAATAAAAGGATTAAATTCAGTTCAATTTTAAGCGTCAAATCACAACATATTAAGGTCGAGACCTTAATATTTATAGAGAGAGAGACCAGGAACAGTTGTGTAACCATCATATTTAAGCTATGTCAGACTTGTTATGAAAATAATAACCTTCAGTTGTACCTTCAACTTGTTGTTTCGTCCGTTTAATCGCAACAACGTTAGAAGCCGGACCTGAGGGCACGATGAGGCTGAAGGTAAATCTCATTCATAAATATTACTCCGCCAATCACTCTATGCAGGAATTTAAAAGAGACGTGAAAACAAACTGCTCCTTTTGTGACGAGACAGTTCTACATGTCTCGGCTCTGCTCTCGAGCCAAAAAGCTCTGGAAAGACTTTTGCATTATATATATCAGAGATTATATTCTTAAAGACGATCATTTATTCGAGGGAAATGAGGTATTTGGTTTCATCAAATATTCAAAAAAGAAGACAAGCCTTATTATATATCTGATATTGATGTTGGCAGAATGTTTTACACACGAATGTAAATTTAGCAATAAGAAAAAGGATGTGGAGCAAATACTTTCTAACTATTGTGCAAAATTGAGGATGCTTCTGAAAATCTTTATGTTTGGGGATTGGATTGAGCTGTTTCTGATGAAAGCTGGAACATTCTGACACTTCACAAACTTGTTTTGATGAAATGTGAAGAACAGTGGGTGGGACCATAGACTGTATACTTGGGTAGGACTCAAAAAGGATTCACTTCTTCCTACTCCTGACATGATTTATGTATTTTTAAAGTTCACTTCTTTTCTGTTCCCCTTTTTGTTGCTGGAAATAGCTCAATGTGACTCTGTGTGTTTTGGGTCGTCGTCGTGCTCCAGAATTAATCTGACGCCACCTGATGGTGCATCTACAGATCCTAAAAACCGAGGCCTTGATGGAAGTGTTTTTCCTCGTCTTGTTTTTATTGTTTCAGACAAAGAGTCGTCTCTGCGGGGAAAACAATAAAACACATAATTCACAAATCTGACTCCAACAAACACAATGATATACAGAACATACACTGACAGAGTCTCCTGTACCAAATATAATACAACAAAAAATCTGCACAGCATAATAGGAAATTATTTGTCAGAGGGGTTCCACTGCTTGGTGTACCTGGCAATAAATCTGCACAATGATTCAACTGTACAACTCATAGACTTTATATAAAAATGTAATTGTCCTTGTCTTGCTGCTCATTAAACATTATCCAGTTGTTGATTATTGTCATCGCATTAAAGTTACTGTTACTAAAACAAAGTAATACTGTTTATATACAGTATTTATAAGTATAAAAAAGTATAAATAGATACATGAACCAAGTAGAACAGTCCAGGTGACGTGTGACAAACACAGTAGCAACAAAACTGAACTGAACATATTCCTCATGCAAGGATGAGAGAATTAAACGTGATTCAACCAGATGTTTTAATCCAGTTCAGGTCTGAACAAATAAAAACAGCTCGACTTATCAGTATCAAAATGCTGCAGATTCATAAATGGTCAGAGCACATAATGTAGATGGAGAGTAAATAGTAAACAAAATGGCAATTGGAATGGAAATTCAGATTATGCACATTATATGAGAACATTAACAATATGGTAAAAAGGGAAGATAGCTGCTGCTGCTGCAAATAACTGATGCACTTCTTTAACGAAAGTGTCTTCCCCTCATTTCTTCTCCCACTGACTGGTTTCAATCAGACTGGAATTGTCTTGCAAATGCAAAAGCCAAGTTTACATGGTAATTATTTCATGGTAAATCAAATTATCACATTTTACTTCAATGCAAATCTGTCAGAAATGTAATTTGTGGACAAACTATTGAAACATGACTATATCGTTAAAATTATAGAAAAATAGTGTATGTGCAATAAACCTTTTCTAATCTGTTCTTCATAAATTAACCCTTTTTTTGCATTTATATAATACTGTGGCAGGAGAACACCACAACCCTGCTAAAATGCAAATTCATTCCTCCCATTGGAGTTTCATTTCTACATTTCTGTGTCAAGGAGGCTGAAGGAAAATTTATATTTAGAATAAAACTAAACCAAAAAGCTAATCACACCAGTAAACAAATGACCAGAGTGAGAAGAAAACATGAGCAACCACAGAGAATAGAAATAAAAGGAGGAAGCAGAAGGCTTGATTTGTGTGAATGAATGTTTGATGAATGTATAACTTTAATTGTGTTATGAATTTGAATATAAATAGTGTCATGAAAGATGTTAAAATGACATGCAAAGTTGACTTTGACTTAGCATTTTAAGAGTAAAATATTATATTTTACAAAATGCAAGCTGTATTTTTGCATTTCAAACAACGTAATAATCTTAGTGTTTGCATACATTTACTGAAACTGCTGGTTTTGTTCTGCCAACATTAGAACTTCATCAACAAAAAACAGTTTGGTTTTTATTTTGCAATCCAAGACTCGTTCTTTGATTTTGTCGAGACTGAAACCGTTAATCCTTGAACTGGTTTTCAGCCGAGTATCTGTGACTCTGTGAGCTTCATCCCTCAGTCACTGTGAGATAACAGAGTCTTAGCTGCTTCGTTTCACAGCTCCCTCTCCGGCTCTAGAGTCACTACACGAACATATGTGGGATTGTTCCAGAAAAGTATCACAAGCACTTCTCTTGCTTGACATTTAGTCCGTGAACATCCTCTTGGTGGCACTGACAGCTGCAATATACAGTTAGCTGGTATTTATTCTTCCATCCATATCCTCCTCTTTGTTATTCCTTTACAGTTCCGTTACCTGGAACCATTTCAGCTGTATGGCGACATGAGCGCGAAAGCATGGGACTGGCTGAAGCTCAAGTGGCACAAAGGGGCAACCACTCATTGCCGGGTTGTTGGTTTGATCTCTGGCTCTTTCCATCCGGTTCACCTGTGCCTTAGAGCAAGACACTGGACCCTTAAGTCTCTGTGTGTGTATATGACAGAAAAAAAGCGGAACTGCTTTGGACAAGGGTGTCAAATTGTTGTCATTTTTAGAAATGTGGAAACACGTCAGAGCATAAAGACGCAGCTCAGCGCTCGTTAATCTGGTTCCCCTTGCATGCAGGAGCCTCAAGATCTAACATTTATAGTCCCCTGACTCATAGATTACATAATACTGGGAGAGTCCCCTCCTCTCTCAGGCGTAGCGAGGGTCCGCACCACTCAGTGACACCCGCTGGAGGAAGGGCGGCTTCTGGTAGCACGTTGCCCGCTCAGTGAAGATTGTGGAGGATGTGAGGCTTTTGCGGTCTTTTTTCAAGAGGTGTCTCCTCTGCCAGCGACAGAGTAAGAGCTCCACCTGTTCTCTGAAGAAGCTGGTGGTCAGGGTGTAGAGGATGGGGTTCAAGGCGCTGTTGATGGGGAGGATGAAGATGACGACCCAGCTGGAGATGGTTCCTGAAGGAGAGAAAGAGAAAAGCAGAGTGCGTTTAGATCACTGAAGGTGAGGTGATTAATGATGTATATAAAAACAATTACTGCACAATGTTAAACAACTGTAAAACCCAATGCAATTTCCGTTCTTACCGGGTATCTCCACCTTCAACAGTGACAGGATTTTCACCAAAAATATGGGGATCCAGCAGAGGGCGTCGGAGAACACTATGAAGAAGAATCTGTTGGCCACAGCCACGTCCCTGTGCAGCCTGCTCCTCAGGTCTGTGGCGTTGATGCCAGTTTTATAGATGGAGTAGAACATGCTGGAGTAGGAGAAGACGATCACCAGGAACGCCACCACGTTCAGACCTAAGGAAGCATTCACACACTTAAAGTAGCAGATTCATAAAAGTATGAATGTATTTGGTGTAACAGTCCTGCATTGCTTGACTAAAAGTAGTAAAATTATCATCAGCAAAAGATGTTAGCAAAAGAGAAAAAGTAAAAGTCACATCAAACATTTTTCAATTCTTAGCTTATTTTGTGATATAATTGATCATTTGACATGTTTTGGGCTTAAAGGGCTTAAAGTACAGTCTTAAAGAAACTTGAATTGAATAACATTCAGTAATTGGTTGCACAACCCTTTGCAAACGTGCATCAAGCCTGTTACTCGCTGACACCACCAGATTTAATCTATAAGCTTTTCCATCTTTTTACCGCAGCCTCCATTAGCGCTCGCTTGTCTCCGGTGATTTCTCCGCTCAGGCTCCTCTAGTTTAAAACCATCTTTCCCCCCTGATGAACTTCTTTGTTGTGTTGGCAGTTTGTTTTGGGTCCTGCTGCATGACGGAGTGCTCTCGATTAACTTGTCTGTCAATTGGCAGACAAAATGTCTCCGTAGGCGTCTGAATTCATTCTGCTGCAGCCATCGTTAACTCACATCGATAATGATTAGTGAGCCGGCTCCGGAGGCAGCCATGCGGGCCGAGGCCATGACACCACCTCCGCCCTGTTTCACAGACGAGCTTTGGTTCGTGAGATAATTGGAGAAATTAATTTTGGTCTCATTCGTCCATAAAACTTTCTTCCAGAGGTTTTTACGGCTCATCTCTGTCTTTCTTTGCAAATTACGATCTGGTTTTGCAGATCTTAAATCTGATGAGCTGTTTCCATCTTTATTTCTGCTGAGTCTTGGTTGTGGAGGTTCATGCTGATGTCACTGATTGTTGTTTTGTTTTTTTTACAGTGTTTCTGTCATCATCTGTCCTGGGCTGTGCTTTTGTTGCTCACAAAAAATGAATTGGTTCAAACTAATTTTTGCTGATCTACAAAAAGTTGGACGTGCTTTAATCTCTGCTCACCTTGATTATTGCGATGCACTTTACTCTGCTCCTCAACCAATACAAAATGCTGATCAACCAAAAGGTACAACTGCACCACCCCTGTATTTGTCTCCCTTCACTGGCTCCCGGTCCACTTTCGTATTGATTTTAGAATCTTATTGCTCACTTCGATGGCCTTGAAAATGGCCTTGCAGCTAAATATCTGCAGGTTACTCACAGGTCACACCTCGTAACAAAGTGAGGCTGTCAGCGCCCCCACATTATGGAACTCATTGTCCATTAACAGACGTCTTAAAACCTTTATGATCTTATTGGTTTTATTGTTCTATTTTGCTCAGCAAATTAGTTTTTTCTTATTCTAATCTTATCTGTCTGTCTGGTGTTATTTCTTGTGGTATAGAAAAGTGCTATGTAAATAAAGTTTAGTATAAAGTTTATTAAAGGTGCTATGACCAAAGTTGTCCAACACATTTCAAAGTAAATCCCAGGAATTAGAAGCTGAAATTTGAACCCTGTGTCTCATATTCATGTGACACAATCAGACCGGGACAATATATTTCTTCATGTACATCCTCAAATACGGAAACATGTTTGAATTTTTCATGCAGACACACAGACATTCAATTTAAAACTGACTTTAGTGACGAGCAACAACCAGCGGCGCCACTTCAAATGAATTCACATTGTTTTTATTCAAACTGCCAAGTGATGTAAATCCTGGCACCTTTTAAGAGGGAATATCCCCCGAAATGCATTCATCCATGTTGCCAGATTTCCACATGGTTCCGCAGTGAGAACAATGGGTAATAGGAACCAAGACTAATCATGAATTGTTCATGGAGCCAGTGTGTTTGATGTGTAAAAGCCCCGTCTAAGGTGCAATGCTATTTCATGTTCTGGTAGTTGGTTGGTACACTGAGTACAATACAAAGCTTTCAAGAACAATAAAGTGGCCCACTGTGAAAACAAAAACTTGAAATTTCTCAGGTTACGATGATTTTTATATAAAGTGACAAAAGAACACTTTAATGGGTTTGTAAACTTCACAGAGTTTCATTAGTGACGTAGCACTCAATACTTAATTGATGGTGCCAAAACACAAAATTGTGAGTTTTGACTAGAGTGGAGGACAGACAAGTTAAGAACAGGGTCTACAGAGCACTTCTGCAGTGGTTCTCTTTTCACGAAATTTCTTTAAATAAATATTCTATTAGCACACGTAGCCTTTAAAAAATCTATTGGGGTCTCATTATCTGCTGCAGGGCTCCTTTCTTCTTTTGTCAACATTTTTCTTGTTTATGTTTGGGGTCATTAAATTTGTTTTCACAGTACTGATTTATTAATTGAGTGATTCAGTTTCCCTCCAGTGCAAATAAACAAAAAAAAGCTCTTTAATTAATTACTAAAAACTGTGTTCATTTTAAAATGAGCTTTTGGGGGAGAAACACAAAATTTCTTTCATAAATTTACCCAGAAAAATCCCTGTGGAATATCCTTTGGCAGTAGGTTTTTCTTGCCTGTCAGAGTGCAGGGGGAAGCAGACTCCATTACGTCCATAATAGTTTCCAAACACATCCTCGTTCATTAAGGGCACTGCAGCGATAATGAAGCCCAGTAACCAGATAGAAGCCAAGACCACCTTGCAGTGGGAAGATAAAACATGTTGTTAGAGTTTCTGACACGGTGCTCTTCAAAGCCCACATTAAAAAAACGATTAAAGTTAACTGACAACTCATTGAATTTCCACACTTTCACTGACAGTTAATTAAATAGAGCCTGTTGACTGACAAGTGCTTTCGGCCTCTGGACTCTGACAAAGCCAACAGTAGGGGGCAGAGCTTCCTCACAGAGCAGACGTATCCTCTTTCAGGCAGATGGGTGCAGAGTATTTAAAGTTAACAGTCAGATTTGGTTGAAAAAGCTGCTCTTTGCGTGGAGCACACAGTGACACCAAGCAGCAGTGAAGATCCGGCTGGATAAACAAACATGAGCATCAGATCTTATTTACATAGCCCGACAAAGATGGAGTTAGCCGATACTAGAGAGAAAAACATTTCTGATACCAATGCATCAGCTGAGAGATACTTTTAAGATGTCATCATCAAACCCTAATGACAAAGAAAAAACGTAATCTTTATTATAGATAAATATAAATGAAAATAAAACACAAATTAACAATATATATATATATATATATTTTTTTTTTTAAAAATGCAAATCTTTTCTGAATTTTTTGTTCTGTGCAATAAGTGTTTCATACCGGTGCGTATCAGCAAACAGAGATAAATTGGTTGGGCTCCTCTAAGTTGCATCTAAAATAAGATTAATAGAGCCCATTGGGGTTGTAGAGGAAGCTGTGGCAGAAAAAGTAAATGAAATAGTAGTTGTGCCTAAACTTATGCTGATAAATATTTACACATATTTAATATATAATTACTATATTTTTTCTTCATTGAGGCTGAAGGGTAAAAAATTAACAGTGATTTGGATGAAGAAGTTTCATCACTTTTGGTCTCGATCTTGATTAAAAATAATTCCTAATTATGTGCTTTCTCCTGCCCCAGGCGAATCAACAGCATGTTTCAGAATTTCAATATCTTATAAATGCAATCCTGTATATGTTCTGTTTATATTATATATTCTATTTAAAAATGAGTTTGTGTCTGTGTTTAATTGCATGTTTACTTATTTATAACTTTTTCTAATGTTTCTTATTTTTTACTGTCCCCTTTGCTGCTGTAACATGACAAATGTCCCTGTAATGGGACTAATGACAGTAAATCTTATCTTATATATGGCTTAGCTGAACTCGTTGCTGTGTCCTTTACATCATGTTTTATTAAAAAATGTTGCACTTACAATATCTATAAATGGAGCTGCTGTTTCACAGCCTCTCTGACCCAGAGCTGAGACACTGCACCCCCACACATTAAACAGCTTTGCTCTTGCAGAGCAGATCCTAATTACAAGCTGCTCAACAGAATCTGAGCATTCTGTGACTGTGAATCAGGCTGCGTATAATTTGTCTATTTCTAAGTGCAGGTACAGCTGCAGTCCGCCCAGTTCATACTACGTCCATTGAAGCAGAAAATGAACCATAATAATACCACAAGAGAACATTTATTTCGAAGAAGAAATACTCCAGCAGAATAAATCCAATATCTTCACATTTTTAAGATGTATGATTATTTTTAGACAGCACACTTCATAAGAGTTCATAAACTCTGGAGCTGTTTCTTTAAAGATTTCTTATATCAAAATAGCAAAACTTAAATAGAATTAAATCTAGTTAATGTGAAATTTCCAGTGCATGTAGAGTAGCTCACCCCAGTCTGAAGCTTGCCAGGGCGCAGATTGCTGAAGGGGAAGACGATAACCAGGAACTTTTCCAGCGTCAGATAAGTCAGGAGCAGAACAGACACCTGAGAGATAACACTCATTACAAACTTTTAGATTGGTTTATTTCCCTCCACATAGACACTGGATTGGGCTCAAATTATTATGAGGCTTGAGACATGTTTCCGATAAACCATCACAATAACATCTGCCTTATTACCATCACAGACAGATCTCCAATGTATAAACGCTGCCTCGAGTAAAGGACGAACAGAAAGCTCCTCCTCGTTGGTGCACTCAGGGGCTTTAGTTGAAGCCAATTAAGACTTTAATCTCTTCATTGTTTATTTCCTTTCTTCTCTGATGTTAACTTGTGAATGCTAAATTTAATTAAACATGATTTATAGTCAATATGAATGAAACATTTGTATGGTCCATTAATCATAGCTCAGTAAAACACTTGTTATATATTCACAAGAGGCTGTAAATCAAGAGGTCTGATTTGATAACGATGTGCTACCGGCTCAGGTTACAGATCCAGAAATGTTACATGCACGTACAGCTGACCCCAATAAGTTCCCCGCAGTGAGGTTTATAGACTTTGAATTTAACAAAAACAACACAATAGTATCAAATAAGGGCCGGATCCTGTGATACCCTTAGATTGAGGCACTGGTTTAGGACAAATAGTTGAATCCCTTGATTTACTGAGAATGATTTGTTGTGTGTAAAAACATAAACAGTAACAGTTGACAGTCAAATTCTCCCTTGAGAAAACTACAACCAGAGTCTGTAGCAAAACACTTTGCTGACAAAACTCTGGATGTAGCGACAGCAGCAGCAGCATTGTTTTGCTGATAATTCCTCTTGCTGCAGCTTCACATTAAAATTGCTGACTGGTGAAACATGAAGAAGTCACAAGATATGCAGTGTTTGTCAATGTGCTCAGCACTTACATATTTTTGCATCGTTCTGCAAAAATGCTTCTACGAAACAAGGCAACACTTGTTTGCATTTTTACAGTTTGAAATGTTGCAGGAAGTGAAAGACCCAGAAGGAGCAACCACAGTGAACGGTTAGATGAAGAGCTACAGGCGACAGGCTGCACACCTCCAAATGCTATTTGCAGATTCATGTCGTGTGCAGCAGAACTTCAGATCCCGGTGGCTCACAGAATGATGGAAAAAGAAAAAGAAATTGCCTGATTTATTTATTAAAGGTGAAATGTTATGCGCATATTCAGGTTCATAAGTTTAATTTGGTATATTACCGGAAAAGGTTTAACTGCTCTAATGTTCAGAAAACAAATCACGTTCCTTATACTGTCCATTGCTGCAGCTCTTCTTTTCAGCCTCTGTCTGAAACACTATACCATGGGCTATGGGCTTTTTAACTTTGCAAAACTTTTACATGAACAAAAAACCTTTAACACATCTGAGGAATGGGAAAAAATGAAAAATGAAAAAAGCATCATATGTCTCCTTTAAAAGAACAATAGTTTGTTTTTCTCCCTCCAGAAACCTGTGACCTGCATTGCTAAACTGCATCGGATGTTACCACAAGTAAGTACAGGTGTCGACAAACAGGTGTCACAAAAACGAGAATTCTTCGAGAGGCCACTTTAAGGTTGCATGAATGTGAAAGAATATGATTTGCAGTGAATTCATACACTATGGTCTTCATTCCTGTTTGTGTACATCTGTTTGTGAGTGAGATGTTAATCTACATTAAGTTACCTCGGAGGAGAGCATGGCCAGAAATCCAATGGTGCGACACTCTACGCTCTCCATCCACAGCAGTGCGTTACGATTGTACTGGCCGCGAAACTTCACATCGAACACTCCGACAAAGAACAGGTACACACCCATGAGGCAGTCTGCACCTGCACGAAGAGAGATAGTGACATACAGCACATTAGTCCATTTACAGAGAGAGGTGCTCGTTGTGGGTTTTAATGTTTTACTCCATCTGTCAGGTGCTGGCACTTCCTGCAGCCAGACCCCAAAACTCTCTCATTAAAATGCATGAAACATTAGTTTACCCGCCAGTGCAGGAGTGTAATTGCCAGCATGGTACACACATGGAGTGCAAGACTGAATGTCAGCGTGTGTTTGTGTGTGTATAGCGGTGGGTTGGTGAGAAAGTTGGTGAGACAATAAGTTATTTTAAGACTTAAGAAAGCCACCATGACTTAATTAATACAGCTTCATTACTTTTTTAATGTCGCAGCTACATATATCTAAAGTTAGAGTTAAGGATAATAGAACAAAACCTCCTTCTTTAGGCCCACAGTCTATGGATAAATCAAAGTTTTAGTCCTTTTTTCATTCTTGTTCAAAAAGATAAGTCCTGTATCAAAATGTGAGAGGGCAGCACGAGGGGGGGTGAAGCCTGGAGGATGAACAAAACCCCCGGCCATGAGTGATAAGTATAAGTCTGACCAGAGAACTATAAAGAAGAACTGACTGACAATACAAAACTGAGACACAGTGGAGAGGAACCAAATTGTGAATGGTGAGGGAGAGAGAGCATGAAAATGGGTATATGGATTTAATTTTTTTATTTATTTTTTTGTAGAAAAGCGTTTTTAAATCCACTTCTGTCAAAAAAAATGCTTGGTCAAGAGCTTCTTTGATTTTTTACAGTTCATCCTCTGGAGCTATTTGAAATTGTTTTTTGAAATCGAACTTTTTCCATCCTTTTTCCATTGTTTTCATATAGTCTGTTCTCTCTTGTAAAATAAATCTTGTTAACACCTTTAATCACTTTCAAACCCCTCCACCCTAACCTGCAGTTGCTACATCTATTAAATCGAATATTTCTCCATATGTAAATAATATCACCATTTCTTTCTGAGTCTGAGGTGTGTAGTAGTGTGTAGTTACTCACAGCACAGGACTTTGATGCACGCAGCATGCAGATTGTTCTCCGCTCGTATCAGGGACCTCATGCCGATGACTAAGAGGTTACCAAAGCACGTGATGAAGGCCATGACCCACACACACACCCGCAGCACTATGTTGGCCAGCAGGTCCTCAAAAGATGATATGCCATCTGTATTGGGCTTGCAGGACCTGACATGAGGGGCATACGAGCAGTACTGGAACTTCTGGAAGTATCTGGCAGAGGTAGATAAGAAAAGAAAGGAGAAACAATTACACAAACAATGAGGCTTAGAGGAGATAACAAGAGAAAGACACCTGATGATTAATTATTCAGTGACATGTGTGGGGATTGGGACACTTGTGTAGGGTCATACGAACATGTGGGACAGGTTCTTCATGGGCAGAAACATCTTAGTCTGAATATCTGGGATCTCTATCCCTTCCAGTGCCCTATAGAGAGCAGAGTACATTTCTATCTCTGCAAAGGCTGCAAGTGTGTGTGTGTGTGTGTGTGTGTGTGTGTGTGTGTGTGTGTGTGTGTGTGTGTGTGTGTGTACTCACAAAGACTGAAGTTGTGCCAAATGGCTGAAATGACTTGGGTGAATGCGAAGAAGAGGATTGTGGGAGATATTTCTGAAAAGAGAAACACACAGTGACAAACTCAGTGGAGCTCGTCGGGATGAAATGTCACATGTGGCTAAATTACAGTAAAATCCAGTCTTTGTTTTAGGTTCATTACAAAATTGGACAATGACTTTCATTCAGTCCTTAGTCACCCTGGATAGAAAATAAAACGCTGTGCTTGTGCTCCACAGCACACATGCTCAGTGCACTGTGCATAACATTTAATAGATGAATCTAACCACCAACATGGATACTTGGTTGGTATTACTGTAAGCCTCTGATTATTTTTGGTTTTGTTACTCCCTGATGCCCTGTTGTGTTTCCTGCCATATCTCCCCTTCACTCTCATGTGTTGTTTGTTGTGTGTGGCTGTTTGGGCTTTGCTTCCTGGTTTCTTTTTACCCCATTTTTTAAATGTTAATTATTTCAGTAATATGGTAAATTTCAGATGATGAAACTGAAAACACTTTCAAAGTCACTGCACCAAGGAGCCACAAAGATACAAAAATTGTCGATCCACTTGATAAAATAAAGATAAAATTAAGTATTTTTTCTAGCCTGTATATTGTGGCACTCGACTCTATCAATTTATCATCTTGACTTGTCCCTTTACCTCTTGACTCATTCCTTTTCCTAATCACAGTATAATACCCCCTGCATTATTTTGTCTATTCTCAAAAAAAAAAAGAAGACATTTCAGAATCGATCTCAGCAATCGGATATTTTTAAAGATTTTATATTTCTTTGTCACATTCCTAAATCAATTCACATCCGTCTTATTTTCAAGTGAGAACATTGTGTCTGTGAGACAACATGTTTTTCTATACTTCATTATCATGTGGCTCACGTTCTGGGTGGTAGTAGATCAACCCAGGGTTGTTACACAGGATTTTGCTCAGACTGTTGTTTCACTCTAATAAACAGCCTTTTGAGGTTACATTGCGCCAGAATCAAACAGACGTTGAGTTATTGTCCCAATATAAAACAAACAACTGTCTCAACTCACTTTAAGAGCTTGGCACTTCTGGCAAATGAGAGAAACTGATTCAGGGCAACACACTGACAGTTCACTGTTTAAAAGTGATGTGCTTGGCTCTTAAAAGCATATATAAACTACAATAGCACTCAGTAGAGCACATACCAGCACCAAGGCCAAACAGTCCCCTTAAATTCAATCAAGCCACACCAGATAGATATCAGTCCAATAAATATGTCTGTTCTTTCATCAAGTTCCATGCATTAATACAAAAAATCCAATTTTGCAATGAAAAGGAAAGTGAAAAAGATCCTGGATCTTTGGTCCAGTTCCATGCCGTAATTTAATGGGTTCTTTTTTGACCCATGTCCGCTTCAACCAAATTTCTGGGAAATCTGTTCAACAAACTGACAGGAAAAATAACCTCCTTGGCGGAGATAACAATACAATATGAAATTGACGCTGCAGACTGATACTGATGATTTTCCTGGTAGTTTTCCAGTTCAATCTGGGTCATGGAAAATATTGCTCCCGTAGACTCGAAGGTCAGTGAATTCATGGAACATTCAAGCGACTGGTAATATATCTCTTTTCACCAGTGTTACCCTATCTGTGTGCTTGTGTGTGTGTGTGTGTGTGTGTGTGTGTGTGTGTGTGTGTGTGTGTGTGTGTGTGTGTGTGTGTGTGTGTGTGTGTGTGTGTGTGTGTGTGTGTGACATGCTGATGTGGATTCTACTGTGCTGAGTGTGGGGATTTTAACATTGCCAGGCTGTATTACATTTCAAATGATTGGAAGAATGTGGTAAAGCTGCTGAATTCATGAAATGAGAGAAGGCGAGAAAAAATATTCATTAACATATGGCTCCCTGTCTCAAGTGTTGGAAAACTGGGGTAAGGAATGAGTAAGCTTTCCACATTAGAGTAATCCAGTATGTCGTTCTAAAAATTCTGTACAAAGTGTTCAGTTGAAGTCATTAATATTTTGATTGTCCTGTGAAGAGCTGCCCAGATTGATGTGATACGTCACAACCGTGAAACTGTAGAGTCGGTTGAAACAGACAGCGGCACAGTTGTTAACCATTCAACCAGGAACTGCAACTTTAATTAACCTATTGGTCTTCAGCCACGTGACAAATCTGAGCTACCACACATTAAAAACTATCTCTGTCAAGTTGGTTCAAACTCGGATTGGAAGTGATTTCAGAAAGTTAAGTAATTTGCTTTCTAATCATTCCCGCCCACCACTAATGGAATGGTTGGAGCTCATTAACATTATAATAGAATCATTTATGGGGCGGTACTCTGCGTGGCAGCATTGTTGGTCCTGGTCCCCAGCTGTGAAGTAACAGTACATGAATGTTGATATTTGCAGACACATTTCAATAAGTGACTTATTGAAATAAAACATTTACAGGAGATTGAAATGTTTATCACAGACCACTTCTTCTACCTTGTTATCCCAAATATGTTTTTTAAATCATTTTTGCACAGTTTTCATCATGTAGAGAACATCTGCTTCTTTTTTGAGAATTACCACGATGGCCACTTATCCCTTACATCGGTAAGGGAAGAAGAGATATATAGATTGGTTACTCAATCAAAAGTGGCAATACCACAGAGTAAAAATACATTACAAGTGCATTGAAAATTAAATCGGTCCATTAAAGAAAGTACGTGGCATAGGGTATATGCATTAAACAGAATAATGGGAATAACAATGTTTAATTGTCAGATAAATGAAAGTGATGTATTCCTCTGTGTGTACTAGAATATGGAGTAGGAAGTATAATGTCATCCCCATCTGAAAGCCGAAGTGTCCTTGGGCAAAATACTGAACCCCCAACTGTAAAGTGCTTTGAGTGGTCATCAATACTAGAAAAGCTCTAAATAAATACAGACCATTTACCATGAAATGAAAATAAAGTGCGAGAACTATCAACCCCAGAGTAAATACACTTAGTTTTCACCACTTTCACTTGCTGAATTTGTACTTTGGCAGAATTTATGGAGAATGTAAAACACTCAGTATAAAGGCCTGACTTTGACCCTAGAATTGCTCACTATTTAATTCCAGTGTAAATTGAGACGGTGAGCCAACACTCTATGGCTTTTCAAATGTTGCTTTAAAAACCACCGCAATCACATTTCTGTCAACAAGGCCATCGCTAAAGAGTTTTGTTCAGCATAATAATCCCTTTAATGTTCTGAATTCCTTTCCAATGGGAGGCGTCACCAGAAAGATAAAGTTATGGTGACACCGTGGACATCAAAAAAGTGTTTTATAATCCATTTAGGCCTAATTCCTTCCTGTTATAATCCTCAGATAATGAAGCACACCTCTCCCAGACTATCAGTTACTCACAGTTTTAGGAGGGACTTGGAAAGGCTTTTAAAGGTGTTCTTTGGCAGCTCCTTTATCCTGTTGCTGGACAGATTCCTAAACACGATAGAACAGACAAAAGAAAAGGGACAAAAGCAAAATGAACAACACACAGATTCAGTCAAAGGTATAGTTTATTATTTTTCTACCAAACAGGAATATGAAAAATACTAAATACTAAGAGGAACAGAAAACAACACACGTCATCAAAACACAAAAGAAATCATCAAAACAGTTTTATTTGCTTTGCGAAGATCTATCCATAACAAATTGATTGATATGATAAAATCCCTTGAAATGCTCCTGCCTGGTCCATTTCCTCCACTTAAACCCAGGTTTTGTATAGTTTCTTCTTGTATGGCTACTGATTATGTTCGCGACAGATTTTTTTAATTATATTTCATTATTTCAGTCTGAATTAGAGTGCAGCTCAGGTGGCAATTTTCTGTCTGAGCCTGAGAGAAAAATAACCGAGCTTGACCGTTTTTTGTGTGATTTCCCTGATAACAGGCACGTGCAGTGTGAAAAATCAAATCAATGGCCCAGCCAATGTAATTGAACCTGCCCAGAGTTTTTATCATTTCAAAAATGTTGAAATGATAAATAATAAATCCTAATTATTGTTCGAACCTGGCCCGGGCAGAGTATCCACACTATAGCAATATACATTTTAGTTATAACAAAGCCTGCTTCTTGTTGCTATGTGGTTAATGTTGGATCCATCCATAGATCAACATAACCAATTTTAACTTAATAAAATGCTAGAATATAATTTGCATTATTCACTAATCCAGATATGATGTGGTGTCATGGTGTCGAGTTCTGTCCGTCAGTTGTGTGTGGAAATCTGCTCATTTCAGACCCTGCCACTCCCACCCAGCTGACCTCCTCCTCCATTCACCCTCTCATCTGGTCCCATTCTTTCATTAACTCTCATCCGTTTCCACTCGTTCTCTGTCAGATCCGTTTCCACTCGCTCCCTGTGCCATGTGCCTTTGTTCTTCGGGGCTCTGTTCCTTTCCTGTCTCTTTTGATCCTGATCATGTTACTTTGTTTTTCTGATCTAAGTAAAGACTCTTTACTTTTACAGAGTCATGTTCTTGGGCCCTTTTCTTTCCTGAGAACCATGAAAATGTGGTTTCACATTAACCACGAAAGATAACGATGAACAGTAGTTCCCATAGTTTGATCAGTCTGTTTTATATATAAAAAGCTGAAAATAACATATCATATTTTCATGATTGGTTCTTTTAAATGAAATGTATTGAGCTGAAAAAGATTCTACAACTCTGTTCTCACTCAGCAATGAGAGACGCTGACACCACTGGAGCTTTTAGAGACCTTTCGATTTTCACAGAAACTCAGTGATCGATTAGATGGCTTCTTATTAATCAATTCCAAATTGATCGTGGGAACAGAACAGAAAGAGACTTGTACAACGTGTGCATCACTCACAGCTCAGCCAGTTTCCACAGGGACTGGAAGGTGTTTTCAGGAACTCTTCTTATCCGGTTTTCCATCAGTAATCTGCACAGGAAGGAGCTGCTGTCAGAAAACATGTTACAAAGTGTGGTGGATCCCTGCAGGGACTGGACACTATTTGTGGCGCCATCTGAACATATGGCTACCCATTTGCAGAATGCTCAGTCCATCAACACTCATCCACTGCCGACTCAAAAGCTCTGCCTGAAGAAATGAAGGAGTTCCTGCGTTGCATAGAAAATATTTTTGGCGTTCTCATGCCCACACATATTCATATATTCACACTTAATTGCTGCCTCGAACTACAGAGTAACACTGGAGCATATGGCAGCAACAGTCTTTTTACAGCATATTTGAACAGTTTGAATGAAGGAAATCCAAACTTTGTTCCTTCACTTCATCCCTCAGGGTCAAACTGTCGCCCTTTCTGTCATAATCCCATTTACACACACGCCGCACAAACTTTTCTCTTAACTTCTCTATCTCAGAGGTGAGGTCCCACTTTTCATTTCGCTCTCTGTCTATTTCTTTATGATCACAATTATCTTGTCAAGTTTTAACATGGACGATCAGAAATGTCCGGAGTACAAACACACACCAAGTGGTTAAAGGGTTTATACAGCACTTTTCTAGTCTCACTTCTCAATGTGCTTTACACCATCACATTCACCCATTAACACACAGATTTATACAGCACTTCTATATACAGAGCTTACGTATCACACATCATTCACACACTGTCAGCATAGTCCACATGCGGATTGGAGGAGCCACAGATTGTACATCTTGAAAGCCATGAAAAAACCTAACAAATGGATGGCACAGCGTGAAAAGTACAGGCGATCCTGTTACTGTTTTGGCAGTAGGTCGGACTTTAATGATGTGACAGCAAACCTTTAAAAGATCTGTCTATCACCAGTGCTTGAAAAATAAAGTCACTCATGCATTTCCTTGGAACAAACTTTGATTTCTAAAAAAAACACTTTAATCTGGACTTTTGGTCAAACTATTTCAACTGCAACTGTCCTCTACCTTTGAATGTGATGGTGCTAATATCTACAAGTACATCGCAGCTTAACTTCCTTTGAGCTTCATCACTGCTTGAGCTCTGCATGAAGGGACCCTGCTGCTGACAGGACCTGCTGTTTGGTTCGCTAAGCTTATCACAGAAGAATTTTAAGGTGAGATATATTAATGTTCTTAGCCTTTCACAAACATATCGGGATAAAAATTTGTTTGCTGGTATGAAAACTTAAATTTTGTATAGAATAAACAGCAGCCAAATATCAGCATCAGCCCCCAAAAAAACGTTAACTTATATATTTTTGTGTGTATTCTTTTTACTTGTGGACTGTAAGTGTGTTTTCTTGTTGCTACACTTGTTCTATAGGTTTTATAAACTATAATTATACTGCTATAAATTATTTATGAAAGGTTTAAGTGCCATCCATAAATGCTGAATAGATGAGATAAAAACAACTTTCTGAAGACCCAGTTATGACTTTAATTAATTTTACCTCTGTCCTTGCAAGGCAAACTTTTTACCCTTGTTTTGAAAAGTGCTGAATGAATGTTATTACATTATGATTAATTGGTGGCTGAGTTCTGAGGTCGTTCATGATGATGAACCAGGACATACTGCAGCGCATTTGTTGTTATTTATGTTCCCTAATACAATAAATAAAAGTATACAAATGAGTCTGTGTGGTTGCGTGTTTGTGTGTGTGTGTGTGTTTGTGTGTGTGTGTGTCTGTCTGTGTGTGGGAGACAGCAAGAGTGAAACATTTTATGAACATTTTTTAATTTACTTTCAGGTTCAACTGGACTGTCTTGAACTAAACTAAACTTAATGTAAATGGGAAATTGACATAAAACACATGAGGAAGGTAAAGACAATATGGTATATATGAATAACAGTGGAAACACAACCGCCCAATAACTGACCGATGTCGTGTGGAGGTCCAACGTCGCTACATGCTGGAAACCAACTCATTCATCCCAGCTGACAGACAAGAGACTCATTTCAAATGCTGCATTAAAAAAACTGTGCTTTTTTAAATGTTTTAAAGTCAAGATACTTACAGAACCTCAAGCTTGCTGCAGCTCTTCAGGATGGAGAAGTTGAGAGTTTGAATGTGGTTTCCCTCAAGATCCCTAAAAACAAGAATATAAATTGAAAACTGAGATAAGTCCAAAAACACCGGCTGTTCATCTGTTGTGCTGTTTGAGTTTATTGGATTTTGTCAAAATTTACTTTTTCTTCTAATATTTTTCTTCCAAATCAGCACAAAGGTAGGAACTACAACTCTGAGTAGACGATCTCCTCCAAGGCCCAACAGTCCCCTTGTGAAACCACATGTTACTAGAACTGGATTATTATTTGCATCTACATAAAATTACACCCACTCATTGATAACATTCCCCTAAATATGAATATGAAAATGCTCTATTTTGCAATGTCAAAGAAAGTTCCAGGGTCTGTCCCTTTGTCAGGATCCATGCCTAAAATGCATGTGGGTTTTTTCTTGGCCCATGTCCAATCCTTCTGCCAAGTTTCTCGGAAATCTGTTCTGCCGTTTTTTTGTGTAATCCTGCTGAGCAACTAATCAAAAAAGCAAAAGTACAGGGGTGAAAAAATAACCATCTTGGCGGAGGTGTTAAAATACTGTACGTCATTTGTCTGGAGTTTTTGTTTAAGGGTAATGAAAAGAGAATAAAATTACAGTGTGGGACGGGGAAAGAGTGACAGCCATTGTTTGCTTTGGAATTTAAATAAGTCGGTACGAGGGCTGATTGGCAGCACGTTGCTAACACAAAGACATAAAAGCTACAGATAGCATGAGGCCATTACACTTTCACACTCATCTGGCTGGTGCGCTTCAAGCTACACTCAGACCCCAAAATAGCCGATGGAGTTGACCGACCGCGGTGACATGTGCTGAGGAGATCTTCAGCTCACATGTAGTCTGGAGGACCACTCGTCTCAGCCTCATATCAGAAACTATGCAACCCCTCGTCACCTCTATCTACCAGACCTCATTCGTTTTTATGTACGCACAAAAGCACAAACCCGCGCGCGCGCGCGCACGCACGCACGCATGCACGCACGCACGCACGCACGCACGCACGCACGCACGCACACACACACACACACACACACACCTGTCTGGTAAATTCTGTAGACAGTCACTGAATCACACACCTGCACACACACAAGTACACTGTCAGAGCAGACTCACAGCCAGTCCAGGGCAGGCATGTGTTCGCAGAAGCTGGGGTGAGGAAGCTGCTGCAGTGAGGCGTCCACCATGGATCTGACAAGAGAGGGGAACATTTCAACATCACAAAAACAGAGATTAAACGTTTACAGCAGGAGATTCAGTTACAGAGCAAAGTACTTCCAGCTTTTATACCAAGAGATATAACAAGATATGTGGCCTGTTTAAAAAAAAAAATTGAGAGAAACAACTGCTGGGAAATAAATTAACATAGTAAGAAAGTTTCTGGTACTGGTTAAGTATCTTAAACATAGTCTATAATGGATGACATAAGGCTCCATAAAATCTGGATTGGTGGCTGGCTGCAATGTAGGTCATAGACCTCTCCTCCTCCATGTTAGCAGAAAGGACATAGGTAAAGCTAAAAAGTCTTAGTACATACAACATAATTCTATACAGTCACTCCTGCCAAACAGGCAGAGAGAGTGGGGGCACATTAACATGTCTCTTATCTTTTATTCACGCATAAACATTGAGAGGACGTGTATTGAAATGGAACCTGCTGCGGACCTAAGTGAGCAAAGAAAACAGCCAAGAGAATGAGTCAAGTGGAAAGAAAAAGGACGGACATAAACAAAGCCTGGCAGAACAATATCTTACTGTCGTACCAAGTCAGTCAGAGGACGGCTAGAGATAAACCATTACTTGACAAGTACAGAGAAAGGAAGAGAAACGTGACGTGGCTTGAAAGGATGGAGACTGAACTTTGTAGTAAATATCTGAGAGGACAAAATGGCAATAAGAGCTACTAAAGTGCAATATAATGTAAATCAGGCACAGCTTAAGACTCACTGTCTGTAATTTATCTATTCAATTAAAATTATTTTAATTGTAATTCACATTTCTCTGTAGAGCATTCAGGTCAACACTTCACAGTTTTTAATGTGCTCTATAAATACATTTTACTTTTGATTAACTGGCTTGGGAAATAAATAAAACTCCCATAATGATCCCCATCAGAATACAGAGACATGACCGAGCATGAAACAAGGCGTGGAATTTTGCAAAACAGATTATTAACAAGGAAGAAATTATAAAACTCACAGATACACAAGAGACTGGAGCCCGATGAACGTGTCCTGGGACAAACTTGTTAGTGGGTTATGATCCAAGATCCTGGCACACATGAAACAAAAGGAAATATATTAAATTAAGTTACGAAGCAAAGTCAAACTTTTATTCATGTATTTTGATGTTATCAAAGTTTATTTTTGTTTGATAGAAGTCTAGAATATGCCTGACTAAGGGGCTAGCGGCTAACAGTTTCCTGCATCTAGTCCAAGATAACTGCCGGACGCTAACAGTTTCCTGCTTCCAGTGCAAGCTAATGACCTGAGGCTAGAGGCTAACAGTGTAAGCTAATGACCTGAGGCTAGAGGCTAAAAGTGTAAGCTAACGACCTGAGGCTAGAAGCTAGCAGTGTAAGCTAATGACCTGAAGCTAGAGGTTAACAGTGTAAGCTAATGACCTGAGGCTAGAGGCTAACAGTGTAAGCTAATTATCTGAGGCCAGAGGCTAGAGGCTAAAAGTGTAAGCTAATGACCTGAGGCTAGAGGCTAACAGTGTAAGCTAATGACCTGAGGCTAGAGGCTAACAGTGTAAGCTATCGTCACTAGATCTTTGGAATACCATGCAGACATTTCTCAGTTATATATTGTACCATTTGCTTCACTGTTTGGCAGCTTGTTGGCATATTTGAGTTTTCCCAGAGGAGTCAAGGAGGCCGGTTGAAGGTTTATTCCTCCTGATAAATTGTAAACAATGATAAACAATCCACTTCCCTTAAGCTCTTGATCTCAATAGATTTTGTGGAGAAAATAGGACTTAATCCAATCAGCTGTACATATTTAAGACTCCTTATACACAAATGAATGCATGAGATCGAACTGTAGAAAAAAACACCGACACATAACAGAGTGTGTGTGTGTGTGTGTGTGTGTGTGTGTGTGTGTGTGTGTGTGTGCGTGTGTGTGTGTGTGTGTGTTACTCACAGCCACTCTAACCGGTGGAGGTCCTTGAACACACCAGGACTGAGAGAGGATATCAAGTTCTCGCTGAGAAACCTGATCGATACAATGGAGAAAAACATACCAACATTCATTATGTTGTTAAGTAATATACTAAATTCAGAAGAGCAGAAATAAATAGTTGCATTAATCAATTAGCTCATGATTGCAGCTAGTTTTATTATTAATTAGAAATTAGAGCAATAAGTTGAGCAATCAAAGTGAAAACAAAAGCTAAAAATGCATAGTTTCTGCTTCTCAAAAGGAAGGATTTCACTTGTAGTTTTCATTTGACACATACTGAAACGTCCTCTTAGACTGGGAGAAGTTCTGAGGTGGACTTTTTGACGATTAATCGTCTAAAACAATAACAAGGAAATCAGTCTATAATGAAAAAAAAGGGTTTGTTGCAGTCTTGGTACACAGTTACAGACAAGTACACCTCAGAGTTGCTCCCTCTGGTTGTAACCTGTAAAATGGACCCAACAGCGTTGTAGTTATTGTCAGGATAAACTGCAGTTCCTTTAAAGGGGACATATCATGAAAATTCCACTTTGTTAGTGCTTCTACACGTTAATTTGGGTATCTGGCATGTCTACCCACCCAAAAACTCTGGAAAAAAACCACTCGCGCGTTTTGTTATGGTTCCTCTAAGTCAGAAACGTCACGCTTGAGTGACTGGAATGAGCTTCCTGTGTATTGTGTCGTAACAATACACTGGAAGTCTCCCTACATGGCCTTGGCCCACCCCCCACACTCGTTACGCCGGGTTTACACCGGACGCGGAAAAAGGGTAAAAAGGGTGCTGTTTTAAATGATCCTTGTGGTATTTTGACCAAAGTATGTTACAGACATTTCATTAAGACCCCAAGGAACCATATCAACTTGTGGTAAAATGGGCATGCTATGTCCCCTTTAAAGTCTGTAAAGGCTTATTGATCTCATCCCTTTCACTTTTGTCCTTCACGGCATGTGCTATTTAAAATACATATCGTCACAGTCGGAACATTAACAGTGGAAAGCATTTGCAAACATTGTCACTTTTCAGATCACATTATAATTACCAGAAACTGCTCTCTTGAATAAAACTAGTCAGAATCCATATGCTGTAGAAAACGTGCTGGATTAATTGATACAATAAACGTTTATAATTCATTCATCTTAATTCGACACCCAAGAGATAAATACATCGGAGATTCAAGTGAAGGAAAGCGAAAAGTGTGTTGAGGGAACATAATATCCATGTAGTCGGGTGAGGAGAGATCAGTATCATTGATGAAGTGAGTAGGAAACTTACAGACGCTTTAAATTGTGCAGGCCGCTGAAGGCGTGTGGGGAAATGAACTGGAGGCTGTTGTTTTGCAGAAACCTGAGAAAAGAAGAAAAATTATGTAATCGTAATTGGGGGAAATTATTCGGTTGTTCTCTCCTGAAACTCATGAATATAAACATAATCCACACACACACACACACACACACACACACACACACACACACACACACACACACACACACACACACACACACACACACACACACACACACACACACACACACACACACACACACACACACACACACACACACACACACACACACACACGCGCTCTTGACTCGAACATAATGTCAAAGTGATTAATACCATGCTGTTAGGGTAATACCATAATTATCATCCGGTGCACAATCGTTCCATTTTTAGATGACAATGACAGGATAATACACTAATCAGCATATTCCCTCCACAACAACAGGCACCGGACAGTCGTCAGCAGGGAACAATGAGATGCCCGGATGCAAATGATGACACTTAAAAACACAACAATAACAAGCGAGCACTTACTGACCTTTAATCTGTGTTTAAAGTTTAGAAATGGGAAACTTTCCATGAACTTTGAAGACAGCAAATGTGTTTTTGAATGTGTATCAATTAGCAACTGTTATTTTATAGATTCTGCAGATAGACCTGCCAGATAAAAACGATGGGTGTCTGGTTACAGCAGTTAGAACAGTGAGAAAGCACTGTTCTCTCATTAACATCCACATTTATGCAGAAAGGGGCTCCAACATCTAATCAGATCATCAGCGGGGTGCCCTGTGCTTTACAGGCAAAATGTATATCCCCACACATAAAAATGTGACATTATTGTGCTTTTAAAAAAAATGTAATTAACAGCCAGCACTTTTGTTTCGCTCATTATTATTTTCTAAATAAAGCAGCGCAGTTTAGTTTAGTTCTATATCAGCACCACAAACCGCTAAACACTTTTAATTCATGCAGTATATTGTCTTTTCTTTATTTCAGCTATTTCTGTCATAATTGTATTTCTAGATTAGTTTTACATGTGAACTTTGGTTTGGAGTTTCACTGGCTTCAAGTAGTCCCCTCGAGGATCAGTATTTTAATTTGAACAGAATTTCATTGTGAGAAACCTAATTCAAATATTTTTTGTAAAGTCATATCCTGTGAGTTTAGTCTGAAAAAAGTGTGTTGGTGGAACACATACATTTTCATCTATATTTTGTATGTACCTGTCTCTATTTTATTAGTAGACAAATTGTTCTCGTCATTAATGTTTTTCTTATCTACTATTTGTTGTCTCTCTCACTTTCTGTATATGCCTCAAAAAGTATGAAGGAATTATGAGGAACAGGCCACAGACAAACACACACTGAAAGTAGACACACAGTAATAATCAATAAACCACGAGTATAAACAACTGCTCTCTCACAGTACAGAGTATAATGAGACAGTACATTTCAATAAAAAACGAAAATATCGTAGTTGTAAAACATTGTGAGGATGAGGAAAGAAGCACAAGCAGAATAATACTCACAGTCTTTGTAGAGCCGAGTATTCAGAGAAAACAAAATCCGACAAAACTCGGATGTCATTGCTCCTCAGCGACCTGAAACACAACCCGGAAAAACTTACTTTTTACGGAAAAACACAATACACATTTTGCATAAACAGACATCTGGAGTGCAGTTACATTCAGAAACAGATGGTTAAGAAGAGAAGACTCAAGGTCTGAGGCATTACGGGCAAAGACTAAAACAGCAGCACTCTTAGCTCCTGCTGCTGTATTTGGAAATAGCTTTTAAAAAGCTCTTGCTGCCAAATCTCTGCAGTAAAAGAACCATCAGCTGTCAGAGTCGGCGAAGTAAAAGTCCAGGAAAGTACTGGAATCTGGAGAGTTCACTAAAAGGACATGAACATAATACCAGCATTGCAAAAACATATACACACACTAGCTTCACACACACACACACACACACACACACACACACACACACACACACACACACACACACACACACACACACACACACACACACACACACACACACACACACACACACACACACACACACACACACACACACACACACACACCCCTTCTTAAAGAGAGGTAACACCACATCAAGCCAAACTAGAATTACCACCTCGTAGTTGCAAGTCTCAGCCAACTAGTGCAGTTTAGTCTACATACATTTTCTTTCCAGTACTTAGAGCCCAGTCACACATACCTGAATGTGAATCGAATATCGCAGGTCAGAATTTGAACTGCGCTTAAAAGACAAATTATGCCTCACCACAGGAAGCAAATGTTTTATTTGATTGGAAGTATACGGGATGCAAATGTTCACCACTGCTACATTCGGATATGTGTGACCCTGCCCTCATATGTGGTCGCCATGACCTTTGACCTTAGACAACTGATATCTGTTCAGTTAGATCTTGAGTCCAAGTGACGACTGACGACGTCAAAATTTGACGAAATTCCCTAAAAGAAGACTTCAGATACCAAGAGGCAAAAGGCATGATTTATGAGGTCACTCTGACCTTGACCTTTGACCTTTAACCACCAAAATCAAATCCGTTCTTCTTTTGGTCCAAGTGAACATTTGTACGTAAGTTTAAGAAATTCTCTCAAGGTGTTCCAGAGATGTTGCTTTCACAAGACCAACACGTTTTGCAAGGTCATAATGACTTTGACCTTTGACCACCAAAGTCTAATCAGTTCATCTGTGAGTCCAGCTGAACATTTGTACCAAATTTTAAATGATTCCTTGGAGGTGTTCCTGAGATTTTGCATTAAAAAAAGGCAAAATACATGTTTTGTGAGGTCACAGCGATCTTGAGCTTTGACCACTAAAATCAAATCAGTCCATCGTTGTGTCAAACTGAACATTTGTACCAAATTTGAAGACTTTCCTCTATGGAATTCTCAGAGAAAAAGAGCTGATACACGCTATTTAACCAAAACAAAGAAAAAATAACAAAAAAAAATGCATTATACAGATACCCCCACACCAACACCTATAACGGATGGACAACAAAACACATTGGTGGTAAAAATCTGTGCAGAGTGGAGATAAAGTGAGCAACAAATCCTGAGGAAATAGGCACCAAGGACAACAGAGACAGCAGTGATGTTCTTTCTGTCTAACAATGTTCCTCTCTACTCAGATATAAATGTATCGGCACCCTCCCCACAGCCAGATAATTACAAGACTGTAACTGAACAAGGACTTAACTACAGACCAGGGTCACATGAAACCCATTTTCAATGTGATCTACCCAGCACTTTCTCAAATGTCTCATTACAAAGGGATTCACAAAAGATAAAATCTAAAGCAGAATAGAAGACAGAAACAAAACCAGCAGAGTGGGACTTTTCTTCAAACAATTTAAGATGCAAGAGAACAAGATTTTCTTTTTCACAGCAAATGGAAATGAGAAAAAAAAATTTGAATGGGAGAGAAACAGACAATCAGTAATGCAGTGTGAATGATTTAAATCTCTGAAGAGCTGAGGTGGGACTTGCTTTTAGTTTGTCTTCATCTCAAAGTTTTCATTTTAACTGATTATATTAGTTCCTCTTTTCTGACAGCAGGTCAACAGGGCAACAAATTAATTATTCACAAATGGTAAACGTTATTTCCACACGGTGTCTGAGCAGGAGGTTTCCACCGAGTTCGATAAGAGACTGAAAAACCGAGCTGAATACTGAATACTTAGTTGACAAGAATAGATAATTAGGAGACATTAAGTCCCAGGCAGGGAGGTATCTCATGTGTTTCCACAAAAAAGGATATTCTAACAGACTCTGCTGAGGAAGGTCAGACTGAGAGCAAGCAAATGATGCAATGGCCGTTACCAAAATCCATTAAAAAGGTCACGTATCATTAACTACAGAATTACCACCCATCCTTGAGTCTGAATGGACATCTGTTCCAGATGTAATTAAATACCCACCAGGCGCTCCTGATATGTCATGTTCATGTGTGTGGGATCGACGTGGGGTCACAATGGCGTAAACCTTTGATAATCAAAGTCTAACAGTTCGTCCTAGAGTCAGAGTGAATGTTTGTTGAAGACATTCCCTAAGGAAATTCCTCTAATATCACATTCACAAGAAATTAACAATCTGTGTGTTTTCTATTTATTAAAGTTAGAAGGTTTAGAAAAAAGGACTGAACTTGTTGGTTACTAATGCAGATTTTTATGTTGGCTATTATTTAGAAAGCTTCTGCAATATCAAGAGCTATGACCCAGACAAGTGTAAGATAAGTGGAGCTGAAATGAAAACAAGCAGCACCTTTGATTTACTATTGGTAATTTACAATAATAAAGTCACTTCATCGTTATCGTCCATTTGACCTACTTGAAGGAACACTTAAAGTTTAAGGACTTGTTCGACATACATCTAAAAACAGGCGTGGGAAAATCGATGCAGCTCGGGCAGAGGTATCCTGACTCTTAGTCCCTGGTGAGAGCAGAAGAAACCCTCTCAGGCTTTCCTGTTAAAACCGGTCCTCTCCAAGCTCAAGCTGAGATGAGCCCTGTGTCTTGGTGGCTGTCAGACCTGACAAAGCTCCTCCAGGGAGAGCCTCAGGGTGACTTCACAGATTCTATTTCAAAATTTGTGAAGTTGTCTCTTGAAAAACTCCAGATGTGTGTGAAAACAACACAATAAAGTCCCGCAGAAACACACATCTGACCGATCACAGTCGCAGGTCACATTAATTTATAGTAGAGAGGGTTTTTATTGGCTCCAGCTCCGATCGGCAGAGATGGAAACATGACACCCGGGTGAATGTGCTAATTCAGCAAGACAGTGAGATGAGAGAGCCTGAGTCACTGGGGGAAAAAACAGGACGGCAAACTCCTCTACTGGCCATTTTGTTTCCAATAACATCTCAAACTGTGCTTTGGGCTAGTAGTGGATTAGGTGTCATATTATAATCTTGAATAAATATCTAAACCAGGTTAAACCGTCATCAGTAAGGCCATGTGATTGATTTTATAATTAAATAAGCAGCGTCTGCAGAGAATGGAGAAGAGAACTGTCCTGCAGTTACTGGACCTTGAACAATGATTGAAAACAGATATAGAAGTTGTTTTTTAAGAAGATGAATACATGAACGCATTATACGACTTAACATCAGGCTGAGTGACTGCCTGGAGAAAAACAGGAACAAATTTGAAAAATGACCTTTCCCAAGCATCACAGTTCAAGACAAATGCTCTGTTTTTAATACGAATATGCTAATGAAAACTCGATTTATATACCTCTTGGGAAAACTGAAACGATCATTCAAAGGTCGAGGATGTGTTGAGAATTACAGTGAGATCCTAACGACTTATTTTCCATTCTGGGAAAGTATAGTTTCAGAGGTTAGTCAGTAAGTCAATCTCCCCCGGCACAAAGTAAAAAACTGAAAAGTCCCCAAAGATCGTCTTTTTTGCTTGTTATTGTTAAAGGCTCTTTCAGCTTGTTGTGGTCGGCTGTGGACTACGAGACGAAGTCGGAGGAGTTGTTGGCTGCTTGGGAGCTTTGAGGGACCGATAACTCACCACAGAGGGAAAAGAACAAAACAAGAATGACCGCTTCACCACACCACACTATATGATCAGACTGGATTCAGTAAATGAGACATCAACTGATTTTAAGCCAGTTTTTTGTAAGTAATGCATCTCTAATTAGGGAAATCCTTCAACATTTAGAAGCTCAATGGGTAATCTGGGACATCTTTATTGGTTTTCGTAACAGAGGGATCAATAGTGTGAGGTGATGATTCAATTAAGCTATTTGGCCTCCAACTAAAATGACTTAACTCTTCAGAAACAGCAGCTGATAAATTACCTTCCAGCTAAACCCACTAAATAAAAGAAGTAAACGAGAAAATAAATATAACCACAGCAAACAGAAAGCATCACGTAACAAAGGAGACAGTAAAATAGATTTAGGAGTGAAACCCGAATCATGAATATTGTGGAAACTGGTGACACAAAGAGTGTTTGAGTTGATGTTTGACATTTTACTTAATACTACTGTTTGATTTCTTGCTAAGACATGAGGGAACAAAACGAAAATTACATTATAGAAATGTAATCCTGGTAAATTCGACTTTAGGAAAAATGTTCTATACTTACGTTTAAATGATATAAACTACAAAATTACATTTGGTATTTGTGAAAACGTATATGGATTACGTTTCACATTCAATCACTAGAGTTTGCCATGAAGGGAAATTAAAGTGGATTAATGTAACATAGCAAAGTTTGATTTTACGGTTGATCACCTCGGTTCCATGTAATAGTTTGTGGAAATGTACCTTAAGAGAAAATTTTATCTAATTGATGAGATATGTTTTTAGTGAATAGCATAAAAACTGGAGGAGGAGGGCTTGTCTGAATGTCTCGAAAGTGCAAAACTCCACTATTTAATGCCTGTAACATAACACGTCTGCTTTATTGAATTCAAACACGATCTCAGGTTGCAGCCGACTTTGCAGTAAGGTTGAATTATTCCTATAAAGACATTGTTGGCAAAAAGCCTAACAAAAAAACAACAGGATATTTTTTGCTGGGTGCGGGTTCTGTCTCTGAGGATTCCCCTGCTGGCGAAGTGGGCTCAGAGACAGGCGGGTTTCCATGGAGACGTGTTCTCTGACGTTTGATCCAGCAGCCGGTCGTCCCCCCAAATAAAAATCAGACTTGCTGAGTGCTGCAGCAGCCGAGACAGTGACCAGCAGCGTTTGTGACGTTCGCTGCATCTTCAGCAGATATCACAAACGAGACCAGGAAGGCAGATACTGACTCTGCTTTCAATCATTTGAAAGCAATTGCTCGTTTTTTTGTTGTATTTGTTTATATCGTCATGCCTCTTTAAATAAAGGCACAATTTCTTAAAAATAATTACACTGAGACTTGAGTGCAGTGTAACAGACAAAGGTCAAAAGCAGGACGGTGAAAAGTGCTAAGAAGAAGAGTCATTGTAATTCGATTTTCTTTGCTCTTTTCAGATCATTCCTCTGCTCAGCAAAACCCAATTGTCCTGCTGTTAATAAATCATTCACTATTAGAAAATACTTTTAAATATCGGTGAGTTCAGCTTGACTTGTGTTGGGATCATTTCAATGTGTAAAATAAAGGTTTTAAATGATCTGTTGCTCTGCCTCTTTCTATATCTTCCAGAATCTGATGAAGAATCTGCAATGTCCCTTAATGCTGATGACCTGAAGGGAATAAAGACTGTGATGACGGTCAGAGGCACAAACACACATGTTTGTACACAGAGTCATGACAGTTGGAGGACACTTACAGCCAAGTAACATTTGGAGAGAGGGCAGGGACGTCCTTCAGGTTGACCTCCACACACTCCACATCTGTCTTTATGCAGTCACAACTCTCTGGGTACTCCTGCAGAACTACACACACACACACACACACACACACACACACACACACACACACAGAGATTATTACACAGACATTAGGAACATGAAGTTGTTATTTTTTTCTCAGAAAATAACTAACATTTAATTAATTAACATCGTGTTCACCAGATCAGCTTTGGGGCTAACGGACCAATTTAAGTTCATCATGAGCAGTCCTCATTAAACACTAATTGTTTTTCGGTATCATTATAAAAAGATACGTGTTACTATTCTGAATTATTTTCTTAAAGTCACGGCAGAACTCTGACTCACAGCCTCTGAGTCACAGCAACTGTGTCCTAAAACCTTATGTAACAAATCACAGTGAGGTCTGTGCAGTGTAGTATGCTGCTTTTTAATGAGGGGAAAGGAAAGCACTGGTGTCTGACTAGTATATCTGACTTGTGCTTTAATACTTTTTAAAGTTTCCTACTACTTTTAATACATTTTATGACTCAGATCTGTAGGCTCATGCTTCTTTTATTTCTGTAAAGCACATTGAATAACCTCTGTATATTAACATGCACTATATCAATACATTTGCCTTGCCTATAGTGTAACGTAGTGTAGCATAGCACTGTACAACACAGTGTAGCATAAAGTACTGCACAGTATATTATAGTACAGTAAAGTATAGCTTAGTATCATTTAGTACAGTAAAGAGCAGTACATTATAGTATAGTATGGTATAGTACAGTGCAGTATAGTAACACACAGTATAGTATAGTATAGTAGCATGCCGTATAGTGCAGAATATAATAAAGTATAGTGTAGCATAGTATAATATTGTACAGCTCAGTATAGAATAGTGTAGTATAGTATAGAACAGTACATTGTAGTGTAGTATAGTACAGTATGGTGCAGTATAGTATAGTACAGTACACTGTAGTATAGTAAAGCATAGTATAGGAAAGTATAGTATATTGTAGGAAAGTACGGTAAAGTAACAAGATATGGTAGTTTAGATAGTATAGTGGTAAAAATGGATAAATGAACATACACACAGGATAAATTGTAAATGATAAATTTAAATACACACATTGAGACACACTGATATAAACACTTACAACACTCATTGAGGAAGTACTGGTCCACAGGACTGGCATTCTGTAGTGTTGGACCAAACAAGTCAGCCCATCCGATGTTGTCTCCTGCAAAGACAAACAAGGAGCAACAGTGAGGTGTGCACCACAGATAAAACCCCGAGAGGGACGGAGCTGGATGGTGTTGACTCCAGATGGAGTACAATGTAAGTACAGTAGAGGAACAGATAAAGCTGATAAATGATCAGCAGCAGCACAGGGACTCTCCTTTGTTAAATGCCTGCAGCACTGAACGACGTATCTCTGCCCCTTGAATCATGTTCTCTCTTCTTGTTTTAGACAGGGAAGAGATTGAATTCAGCTACAGTTAAGAAGTCTTGACAGGCACCAACAGTTTAAACCCTGCAGGGACTTGGTTCTATTGTAACTATTACTGAACGTAATCGAATCTGGCTGTTGTTACATCAGTGGGCTCCGGGCTACTGGAACGTCAACTGCGAAACTTCACCAACACACATATTTTACACTTTAAAAGTTTTCTCTAAACAACTGCCACACAATTACACCACAGTTAGGTCATAACTTACTTGACTGACAGCTGTTATTATAATTATTATTAATAGTGGCAATGTGTCAATGCAATCCAATCATCACTTTAAGTATTAACATATTCTACCTTTGTAAATAAATAATGATTATTATCCTCCTCCGTGTTAGTAGGGACATACCAAATTAATTTGACTCAAATATAGATTCAGTCCATTCAGGTAGTTCTTATCACACTGATGGTTCATATTATTATTCGTCTGCACCCTCTGATCAGCTCAAGATGTTTAATGAAAGACAGACTTTGCATATCTGCCATAAGACAGAGCCAGCTGTCAAACATGCCAACACATTCTGTGAGCTGTCCCACCTCCTGTCAGCTGCAACTCAGCGCCTCCCTGACGCTGCAGCGGAGTTAAGGAATGGCCGGTGATGTGGAGCACACGTGACACGAGGGATATATTTTATTTGTTTATATGTAGACTTACGGCTCATATTTTATGTTATCTCCAGAAAATAACTTCTCTAAAGAAATCACACATGTCAACTGTGAGAATGGACCTAAAGCAAATTGTTTTGTGACTGAACATTAGGCCCAGCTATGGGTATGAGACGATGCAGTTGTGTGTATTTGAAGCCCTCTAACAAGTCACATAACATACTCTTAAATTACATCCTCCTTTGAATCCTACCCTCACGCAAGCTAAGAGTGGACACTTTACAGCTTTACTTTACAGCCTTTACTTTACTTTGTAGCTCTACAGCCTTATATCTACATCACATTGTATCTGGCAGTTTCTTCTAGATGCCAGAATCTGCTCAGCTTCACACATCTGTCCTTCCCTTTTCATTTATTTTCACTTGCTCCAATTACCCATATCCCGTGTTTTGGCATCGCTCACGGCTTCTCGCTGTAAGATTTTCTTACCATTGTCATCCTCGCTCAGGTTTCTGGAGAACTGAGCAGCGGGGTGAGATCATGGATAAGCTGCTTTCTAAGTTCTACAAACTTTTCTTTCCCCTCAGCCTGAACAAATGGAAATAATGGACTTCAATACAAATGTGAAAAGCTGCCAACATCATTGTTATTGTGAGTGTTGTTATGAGTAATACAACGCTCAACTGGAGCACACATGCATCTTATCCGTTTGATTTCTGTCTGCCTCTGTTGTCGCATGCGCGCACACGCACACACACACACACACACACACACACAGAGAGATAATACCTGTTCCTTTTGTTTCTGCTGTGGGACTCAACTACCTATATTCATCTCACTGACAGGCTTCAAGGTTTCCTCTCATGCATAAAGATCATAACAGCACCTGGAAGACTGAACTTGACAAACTACACAGAAAAAGCTCCAGACATTGGCTGCACCTGCACCTGCACATATAGATTAAACATCAGAGCTCCTGCATCTCATAAAAGTTCGCTTGGCAGAAAAGTGGTATTCAGAAGATGTGGCATCGAGCAGCTCTGCAGTTCCACAGACGGCAGCAGAGGATTCACTTTATCACAGGCAATAACGTAACATTCCCTGAGGTGCATGCACATTAATGTCCGATCAATATGTTGCAACAGATTTTTCTTTATCTGTGTTTATAATGGATGATAAATAACAATAAATTTTAACTATGGAAATTAAAAGGTGCTGGAGACATTTGACTACCAGCATGTTGGGACTCAGGTGACGGCTGCAGAACAGGAGGGAGCCGGCATCATGGTCAGATTCTCATTTCTACGTGTGATGCATTACTAGAATGATAAACCAAGCCGTCCTAGCTTCCCTCAGTGTGTGACGCAGATACGTTTGACTGCAGTCGTGTCGGACACAGGCTCCAATGGCTATTTTAATTAAATTTGTGAAACTTGACATTTTGAAACTTGATCACCGCCGAGGCCTAACTGTTCCCTTAACTTCAATCAAGCTGCACCAAATTTCACACATGCACAGAAACATGTTCCCTTAATAAGCCCTAATTGTTTTTTTATCAAGATCCATAAATTATTCCCTCGGAAAACAGTGAGAATGTTGAAAAAAACGCTTGCAATGCAATGTTGAAGATCCGCACCAAAATTCAATGGGTTCTTCTCTGGCCCTTCTCTCCTTCTACCAAGTGTCGTGGAAATCCGTTCAGTTGTTTTTTGTGTTATCTTGCTTACAAACAAACAAACAAACGGACGGGGTGAGAACAAAGCCTCCTTGTCAGAGGTGAAAAGAGTCAATAAGAAATCTCCTCGCAAGTAAATAAAAAACTGCTCTATTTTTCAATCCCCCTTCTGATTGTAAACATAAAACTACGTGTTTGCAGTTTGCAGTCGTGTTAAAAACATTCCAGCTGTAAATTTTAAGATGTCGACTTTCACCTTCAGAACAATGAAGAAACGAGATCTGAAAAACAGGAGCCTGGTGCTCGTGACAGTGAGGATGGGAGAGAGGAGAAGTAATACGGCACAGAATGAGTTTCTGGTTACTGGCACGAAGGCCCAAACACAATCACCCTGAGATCCATTTGTGCTTCTTCTTGATCCCCCCCCCCTCCAAAAAAACTGGATAACCCTGCAGAATTTTTTTTGGGGGGGAAAAGATATTATAGATGAATGTTTATCATGTTAAAGAGATGTTTCAAAAGTAGATTGAATAATAGAAAAGATTAAATATTCAATCAGCTTAGTCTGCTGTCAGTGTTTATCTATGTTAATGCCCACTCATTCAGTTAGCAGAGAAATTGGTTGATAGAGAATATAGAAAGTGGGGAGGAGGTTTTTTCCAGTTGCTCACAATCCTGAGCTCCTTTCAGACGCAAACTGAACTCTGGACCTTCTGATGAAATTATCTGGAGGGGCTGTATGTCAGAGCCAACGTGTCCCTGTCAGACATTCAGCAGAGCTTTTCCTGCCAGCCCCCTAGTAAAAAGTGTGGAAATTGATCTCCTGAGCCAAGATGAGAATACTTGCATGAAAAAAATCCCAAACATGTCAGGATGAAAGCGGTACCATAGACGAGGAAGACACAGCAGAAGATGTTAACTTGAGAACATTTGGTGAGAAGTGTCGACTTGCTGTAAACAAAAACATGTGACGGCAGAATTAAAACGCCATGTCCTGCCTCCCGCGTGCTCTACAGGCTCCACCCCTCGGAACACTCCAGACATTTTCCTGATGTTGTGAAAGCTTCTGACCCAAACAACCACAATCTCTTCTTCATACATGAAAGACAAACTCCAGAGAATGTCTGGAAACAATTCTCCGGATATTATATAATTCTGAGAAGTCACAAGAGAGCCAGGGGAGTCACAACAGAGGCCTCCACGTCCCTTCTGTCTTGGGGCCCTCAAAGCTCCTGTGGAGAGAACAGCTCCAGGGGCTGCTCTGGTGTTTTCACTAAAATAACTGTTTGTGCATGTGTCACATTAAATATTGCTTAACTTTTGGAACACTGTCGTATAAAAAATAACTTTCAGTGCTCTGGCATAAATTATTTAATTACATGTTTCATCACACAATATAAAAAAAAAAAATTTCATTATGAAGAAGTTTTATGAGGGGTTATAGTTGCTTTTGTTACTTTAAGTTGAACTTAAGTGGAGTTTCTTAGAAATACTGAGGCCAGTGAAAATTCCGTTCCTCCTGAATCTACCAGGACACACACACACACACACACACACACACACACACACACACACACACACACAAATACTGCAACTGTACCTCCCACACCACCTTCCTCCACTGTACCCAAGTCAAACATGGTTGTGGTAAATGGTGTTCATCTTGAACAAACGTATCTTGCCTGCTACGCCCACTGGTTGTTTTTGCACGGGTTCCCTGTTTTATCTTAGTATGCTGCTCTGCTAATCCAGGGAACGACAAGCATAACTGAATTCCCATTTGTGCAATAAATGGGTAAATCATGACAAAGTGTTCCTGATTTCTAATTCTAAGTTCAAATTTATCCAGTCAGTTTGGTTTTAATTACTAATTTGATGCTTTAAAAAACGAGCGTATGTATCTTTAGGAACTCGCTACCGAGGATCCATCCCCATGCCAGCGTCGGTATCTCCAGGATATTTTGGCCTCATTTCTGGATGATGGGAGGAAGTGGAGACAGTTTGTGTTTGCCAGTGAAGGCCTCATTAATTAGCTGATGAAATTTTGTTCAACAAGTTTCAGCATCTTTGAAAGACGTTTTTTCCCTTGAGGTTGTAAATAAGCCAGAGTTTACGGCTCAGTCTTTGACAAGGTTTTCAAAATTATATCTCAAACTTTATGGCCGACATTTGCTATTACACCTACATGCCAAATCACTTGCAAAGTTATTGCTTTTATGTTTTTTGAGCGACTGCCCATGTTTTTCATAGGGGTCGTGATTTTTCACAGTCACCTCTTGTTAGTCCAGTTTATTAGAAACTCGTAAAAAACTAAGTTTTACTGTTATGATGTTGATTTAAGACTTGACGTCATGTTGGTTTGGAACTGTGTGTGACTGTTTGCAACTGGCTTGAGGTGGTTTCTCTCCTTTGGTGGATGTGTCAGAGGTGTTGCCCAATCAGACGTGGATATATAAAGCCTTAAAAGGAAAATAAAATGATCTTGTCTACCTGCAGTGAGAGACTGTATAAACCTTCTGTTTGATTGATCTTTCCTGCGTAAGCCGCCTCATCTGATGTCTGCAATTACTCCTCAACCTGACATTTATATACTCTAAATTGAATATAATAAATTGAATTTGCTGAATTGAATTTTTCACACAATCCTCTGACCACCTCATTTTTCTTTTCTCTTTTCTGCTGATCATATGGGAGGGTGTCATACTTTTGCACAGAGGACACAATGTGGTTGAGGCAGTGGGTGAGAGAACAGTGATATTCTTTATATTTTATCCTCTGGTTGACAGTGTTAAATGAAGATAATGATCATTACATCCACTTACCACAGCGTCGCTCGTCCGCTCCGTTGGGACAGTCTTTGTGTCCGTTACACTGCAACACCTGAGGGAGACACTCACTCAGGTTGCCACATGGAAACTGGCCAAGGGGGCATCTGTCCTCCCCCTCCACCCTGCTGCTGGCCACCAGAGCTGAGGAAAGGAGGAAGGAGAAAGAGTGAGATTACCCCTGTAATTTGTTCTTTGATTTCCCCTGTTAGATATCAGAGAACCATGTGTGACTCCATAACAAGCTCATCTAGCACAATAAACCTGGCAGGATATTTGTTTATTAGCAATTACTGTATTTTAATCAGCATATGAATTTACATTGATACGTTTTTTGTTTTGATTACACATTGTGATCATTGATTAATTATCCGCATGAAGGGACAACTATTTCATGTTTGATATTTCACGTTTGAAAAGCATGGAACTCAATCAAAAGATGCAAAATGGCCACAACGAGAGGCAAAGGGACCAAAAAGAGACAAAATTACCAAACAATGGCACAAAACAACAACTAAATTATCATAAAAAGAGGAAAAGAGACACAAAATGATCAGAAAGTGACATAAAAAGACCCCAAAAAAGATGTAAGAGAACAGAAAAGTCACACACAACCACAAAAAGAGGTTCAGAAGGGACATAAAAAGGGGCATAAACTGGCAGTTCTTTCAGTCTGGGTACGGTAGAAACGATGGGGGCCCTTTTTTAATGTTTTTGTCGAGGGGCCCATTTCCTCATCATCAAACGATGATTTGGTTCTATGCAAAACTTTAAAAGTGGTGTGGCTGAGCAGAGACTATATAAAGGTTTCCCATGAGCCTTTTAAGATTCATCATTTATCAACGCTTCATAAAACACGAGTCAGCCACAAAACTCGGGCCTGACAACTTATTTCCTCAGTTAGTTCACAGCAGCCTGTCGCGGTTTCTGGCCTGTAAAACAAGCCCGGAGACAAATCCCTCTTAATCGCCCGCCGGCTAACACAGAGGCGCCGCTCATATCTGCAAGGGACACATGCAGCGGTACTCCGATCCCTCGCTATGGCCACTTAGCAAACACAGACCTAAGAGCTGTTTGTTGTACCTCTTGTTTTTTTTTGAAGATTACTGTCGGAAACAGGAAAAAAAAAACGTTTTAACTGAAAAAGCAAAAGAGCAAAGACGATGGTGTGAACAAGTATGTTCATGTGAGAGAGTTCCACTGTATCAAATTACTATCAAACTGCTTATTAACACAAACCATTTTTAAATGTTGTTGGATACAAGATGATTGGTTCATATCTTTGATTTGTAGAAATATATTTTTATATTATGACCTGAATGTTTCTCAAGGTTTTGATTATATCATGTTACGATTCTTACATCAATACTTTAGAGAATGTGACTCTCCCAAAAGAACTTGGAGTTTGTGTCTCTATATTTGGACGAAACAAACAACAGGATACCAGGAAATTCCACGAACCAGAAAATGTCAGAAGAAACGATTCAAAATTCATAAGAACAAACCACACCAGCTCCCGCCTTCATTCTCATGTGAAGTCAAAATGTAATATATCCAGGAGAAGCAACAGAAATATACATATATACAAAGCTCCATAAACACAGAAAATGTTTCTATATAACAGCGACTCCAGTTTCCAAAACAAAAAATAGCTTCAATTTTATAACAGGGAAAGAGTTCAGACTTATTTAAACTATGACAGTGACAGACTGATTCCAGCACAGTCATGCATCAGTGGCTGGACAGTGGCACATGTTCCTTTTGGATCTGCACTCAAGCAAAACGGGATTTTACGACACTGTAAAAATGACTTGGCTTGAAATGTTTTTTAAATAAAGTGAAGAGAGAATATTTAACGGCTTTGTAAACTGAGCTCAACCCTCAATACAATATTATTCATGTTTTTTGTTGATGTAAATAAATGAATAACTAATATCCACACGCTGAGTCACCTCTCATCTATCCTCAGGGGAAACCTAACGTCCTGAAGTTAATTGTTGTGGTTGAATAAAGTTTGAAAATTCTTTCATTATTTGGCACAACTGTAGATTCTTTTTTTTTTTTTTAAATGAGCAGTATGTACAATTGGAGTTTTGCAAACGTTAACATTTTTGCAGTGTGTGAGGTGATGCTCACTTTGACTATCAAGTCCTGGAATGTGTGAACAAACACTCGAGACCATCAGCACTGCGCCCTCATGGAAAAAGGTTTCATTTTGATCGCAGTGTGATGAGAGAGAGAGATAGATGATGATAAACGTGTTGGAACATGTGGTGTGGAGCGTATGGACGGTGTGAGCCACCGAGCTGAGCAGACAAATGAATAGCTCAGCACTTACAGGGCCATAATGTGGATAAATAGACGAGTAGCTCACAGGAGGGCTCACACGCTGAAAGAAAATAAGTCTGAGACAAATGATGCTTCGGTGAACATGTTTCACGGATATCACTCTGTTAAAACTTCAGCTGCTATTTTTCTTCTAGTGTAGGTGGAACGTCTCGTGTATTTACCTCCTTTCAGGTGCAGGCTGGGACGTGAGGTTCCAACAGTGACAGAATGACAAGCTCCCCTCTCTGCAGCCTGCTGAACCTAAACCTTACGGGTGTGTGAGCGACTTACGAGCCACTTCCACAGCTTCCGTTTCCCTTCGGTTTATTACAAACCAACTATTAAAACTGGGCAAAAAAAAAAAGAAGACGAATTCTGACAAGTATTGAAACCGTGGTGCAGAGCTGCTGCGTGCACGGAGACAATAATAGAAAAGCCTGTTTGAATCAGTGGAGCGGTCAGTAAAGTGTCCTCCCAGACGTAAAGAGCAGATTCAGTCAGACTGTCCCCTGCCTCCGAGGGTGACACACACCTTCACACACCTTGACACACAGTGACTGGAGCCGAGAGGAGATGCAGACTGACATCACCCCAGCCTCTGTTACCCCCAACCTCATGGGACAAAAGATGCTTAATTTTGACTAAATGTACCAGGTCGAAGCTTTGGGATTCTCTTATTCTTCTCTTTTAGAGCTGTTTAGCCTGGATTTATCTATTGTGTCCCAGTCCATTTTCACTGTCAGTCACTCTTTGGTCATTGGACTTGTATGAAGGCTTTGATTGATTGATTAACTGATTGATTTAGGTGTTGCTTCATATCTAAATCTTGAAAAACAATTTAAAACAATTAATTCTAGTAGTTTTGTGAAATTATTTTGTGAAATCTGTCTTTATATATATCAATCGATCAATATAATATATATATATATATATATATATATATATATATATATATAACCAGGCTTAGCAGCTATAAAACAGAAGAACAGGAGGATCTTTCTGGTTCATAGGTTAAATAAAACATTTGTGACGGAGGTGTCAGGTGCAAATAACCTGAACTGTCTCATAAACTCAATTTCACCAACAGTTAACCAGTGTAAAGACTTTAAAATAAATGTGATGGAACTTCTCCTTCTGTTCTTAGTCAGCTCTCCCGCAGCAGAACTTTGTAAATCATTGCTATAAGATCCATTGTTTTACCCCAAA